>NC_135817.1:85242347-85575150 GCF_964213995.1 Mustelus asterias
CACAGGTTAAAGAGGTATGAATTGCCTCAATCCAGGACAGTTAGTAGGATTTTGCAAACCCAGGCAGTATGGTGGGGGTTACAAGTAGTGTGACATGAACCCAAGATCTCGGTTGAGGCCGTCCTCATGTGTGCGGAACTTAGCTATCTGTTTTCCCTCAAGATAACTGTGCTCCCCAATCAAACCTAAATAAAGGCAAAATACTGTGGATGCTGGAATCTGAACCAAAAACATAAAATGCTGGAAAATCTCAGCAGGTCCGACAGCATCTGTGGAGAGAGAATAGCGCCAACGTTTTGATTCTGGATGACCCTTTGTCAGAGCCCTGACGAGACTCAAAACGTTGGCTCTATTCTCTCCCCAATTTCAACTTCTTGTCCATCCGCAGTTTAAATCCCCTCACCATTGGGGACTGTATCTTCAACTGCCTGGGTAATAACTCTGAAATTGACTCCCAAATCCTCCTGCCTCGCCATGTCTCTCTCTCTTCCTTCCAAAACAAACACTGATTAAAGCGCACCTCTTTGAGTAAGCTTTTAGTTCATCTGTCCCAGTATCTGTGTCTGTGGCTCAGTGCTCTATTACATTCAATAGCACTGTTTGTGAAGCGCCTTAGGACATTTTTGCTATCTGTCGGGTCCATTCATTCCTTTGACTAGACAAAGACTGCACTGGTACGGAGTTGAATTTCTTTTATTGAACAGAACTTAAAATTAATTACAGAAAGCAAACAGAGAAAAACTGGAGAGAGAGAGAGAGAGAGGGAGACCAAAAGAGAAAATGCTGGAAAATCTCAGCAGGTCTGGCAACATCTGTAAGGAGAGAAAAGAGCTGATGTTTCAAGTGCAATTGACCCTTTGTCAAAGCTTGCCCGAGCTTTGATAAAGAGTCGTCTGGACTCAAAACGTCAGCTCTTTTCTCTCCTTACAGATGCTGCCAGACCTGCTGACATTTTCCAGCCTTTTCTCTTTTGGTTTCAGATTCCAGCATCCGCAGTAATTTGCTTTTATCGAGAGAAGGGAGATACTGGCTTTTTCTGCCCGTTCTGTGCTGCTCAAAGCAGAACTCAAAACAGACGCTTAACAGGTCTCGAAAACAGACTTGACCCAAACCCAAAACCTCAAAATTTGTCATGTTTTATGGTGGGTTGATTTCCCCAAAATCTCAGCTGGTGGTGATGTGATTGGTTAATCTCATCATAACCTCACTTGCTCCTTGAGCTAAAACGACAATAGATGTGATTCATTATCTGTGTTATTGAAATTGTTTGGCACATGCTGCCTCTGTCTACCAAAACAATCCTCTCAGCTGTGGCCATGAATAGCTGCTGTTTACAGCACTGTAATGCAGTCAATTTTAACTAACCCGGCATGTCTTAGTTTTAAAGTGCGATCAAGTTCGCTTTAAAATGTGGTCAGGTGAAGTTTTTTAAGCTTAGCATTTAAATGTAATTGCATGGGCAGAAATATCTTAAAATGAAGTCTTTGCATAAATGAAGCAAGCCATGCACATGCTCAACACTATCTCAAAGGCTCTATATAAATGCAAGTTTAATGTTGGATTCAAGCCAGTACAGTGCCTCCATATGGAAATGAGGTCTTGTGTGTCAGTAGTTTGAATAAGCAATTGTACTCTCAGGCATGGCATAGCAAGGAGCCATCCATTTATTGTACTCTATCTCTTTAACTGTTAACTTCTATCATCAGTATGGAACAGCAAACTTAAAATGGATCTTCACCTTACGCAGCCAAATCAAATATAATAGCATTCAATTCAAACGTCTGTCTAACAGTTTTTGACAGTTCCAGGCTTGTTCAATGCCCAGAGCCCATAGAAATTCCTCCCGCCTTCCGAGGTGTAGAGAAAGCATTTGATCGAGGCAAATGGATATATCTCCACTGTACTTTTACTCAATGTTGGGTCCATGAAAAATTCATCAGCTCAGTGCAGCTTTTGTAACATCCTTGATACCATTTATATTAGTCAATAAAATTGGCCCTCTCTCTTGTTTTGAGGGAGCGAAGTGTCTAATATCACCACTGCGTTACTGCTCTAGCCCTCTGTTGCTCAGCGTCTTGTACTGTCGACCGTGGCAGTCAGTGATTTGAGTACTCTGAGCACGGTTACGCAGTGCGGATTCACTGATCAGGAAGGTTTTGTTTGTGTTTTGCATTTCTTCGGAGCGTGTGGTCAGCTGGCCCTGTCTTCATTTTTGCATGGTACCTTGGATTCTATGTACTTCCTGCTCCCGAGGAATCCAAGTTCCTAAGGCCACACCCTTTGGCTGGATCATCAAATAGACGACAATATCAGTTAATAAATAGGATAAATAGTAAGAATCATAGAATCATAGAAACCCTACAGTGCAGAAGGAGGCCATTCGGCCCATCGAGTCTGCACCAACCGCAATCCCACCCAGGCCCTACCCCCACATATTTACCCGCTAATCCCTCTAACCTACGCATCCCAGGACTCCAAGGGGCAATTTTTAACCTGGCCAATCAACCTAACCCGCACATCTTTGGACTGTGGGAGGAAACCGGAGCACCCGGAGGAAACCCACGCAGACACGAGGAGAATGTGCAAACTCCACACAGACAGTGACCCGAGCCGGGAATCGAACCCGGGACCCTGGAGCTGTGAAGCAGCAGTGCTAACCACTGTGCTACCGTGCGGTTAAATAATAAGCCGTGACTGGATTAAGTGAACATATTGGGGGGGATTTTTACCATTTTGAGTCTATCTGGGCGTCAAATAGATCCGCGCCTGGAATCCTCTTTCCAGCGCGCCCATACGCGTTTTGCCGGCTGCGGCCTGATTCGCGCTGTGGGCGGGGTTTAGCGCTGGCGGACCGATCGGAGCTCTGAACTGCGCATGCGCAGTTCGAAAAAAATCTGACAGTGCGCCCAGGCGTGAAAAGAAAAGCAGAAAGCGGAGAGAGCGGCTCTCTGACGTTCATCCTCTGGTCGGGGGGTGGGGGCGGATGGTGGGGGTGTGTGACCGATTATCCCCTGGGAGGGGGGGGAGGAGAGGGGGTGTGACGTCTCATCCTCTAGTCAGGGGGGTTCTGCTGCCTGTCTGCGGCCGATCCCTCCGGGCACCATCACTGGTACACTACAAGCCACAGATTACTCAGGTGCGAGAGAGTGAGAGAGATGGCTGTGGCTGGTAGTGTACCAGTGACAGGGGATGATCGGTCACACCCCCTCTCCTCTCCCCCCCCCAGAGAATGAGACATCACACCCCCTCTCCTCCACCCCAGGGGATGATCGGTCACACCCCCTCTCCTCTCCGCCCCCCCCCCCAGAGAATGAGACGTCACACCCCCTCTCCTCCACCCCAGGGGATGATCGGTCACACCCCCTCTCCACCTCCACCCCACCAGGTGATGATCGGTCACACCCCCTCTCCACCCCCCCCCCCCCCCCCCCCCCCCCCCCGAGGATGAGACATCACACCCCCTCTCCACCTCCACCCCACCAGGTGATGATCGGTCACACCCCCTCTCCACCCCCCCCCCCCGAGGATGAGACATCACACCCCCCTCTCCTGCTCCCACCCCCCTCCCACCCCGACCAGAGGATGACCTGGGTCAGAGAGCCGTTGCAGTCTCTGATCCCGCTCTGCGGAGGCTGCAGCGGCGACTTCAGACTTTTATTCTGCAGGTCGGTAACAGCGCGGACGCAGATTGGGCCAGAAGACGGTAAAGTGGGATTTGGCGGTAGGGTTGGGCGCGTGGTTCATTAAGTCGATTTAAATGCATGCAAATGCATTTAAATCGTCGGGCCGCCC
This sequence comes from Mustelus asterias, assembly GCF_964213995.1. Taxonomy (NCBI): domain Eukaryota; kingdom Metazoa; phylum Chordata; class Chondrichthyes; order Carcharhiniformes; family Triakidae; genus Mustelus; species Mustelus asterias. The sequence continues at coordinate 85,246,140 of NC_135817.1, forward strand.
GATTCGGGCGCGCGCTGGACCCGCACCCAAATCGGGTGTCGGTAAAGCCGCGATCTGCTCGGAATCGGGTGCAGATCGCGGTATAGACCCGACGCCCAACTTTACCGTGATTTCGCGCCCATGTTTTGGTAAATCAGGCCCATTATGTGTTTTGAATGGTTATTGATTGTGGGAACTTTGCTTGTGGATGCAAGTGATATTTAGATGAAAACACTTGTTTTTCCTTTGCTATCAGTACATATGGTGTGGGAGAAATTTGACCATGTCCCACTTCTCCTACACTTCTCTTTAATCTCTTCAATTTGGGGTGGCACAGTGGCACAGTGGTTAGCACTGCTGCCTCACAGCGCCAGGGACCCCAGTTCGATTCCTGGCTTGGGGCTAAATTCTCCCTCAGTGTATCTGAACAGACGCTGGAATGTGGCGACCAGGGGAATTTCACAGTAACTTCATTGCTTTGTGTAAGCTGACTTGTGACTAATAAATAAACTTTAAAATCTTTCTCCTGTTAATGTCATGCTAAATATATTGTTAAGATACACAGCTGAAGGATGTCGTGTAACTCAGTACTTTGAGCACAAATAAATAGAGGACAGAAGCTGCCAATTAGTTTATTTTATTGTTTCTCGAAAGAGTATAACTAGGAGACCGCAGGGACACTGATTGTGTGAAAGGAGAGCTATGAGAGAGAACAACGTCAATTAACCCTCTCAATGAAGAACAGCTCTGTGTCTTGGGTTTAGACCAGATTGGATTCTATTAAGTCTCAGTTATCATTACCAGTCTCAGTTTTGACATTTTCAGATGAACCCCTAGCCCCAGCAGCGTTCTGGGGAGCAAGCCCAACATTTCCACTGCCATTAGTGTGTAGAAGTACTTCCTTACATCGCCCTGATCCTGTTGAATGATGGAGTCAAGTCAAGGGGCTGAATGGCCTGCTCTTGTTTCTAATTTGCATGTTCACACAGACCCTGGACAATCCAGCTCTAATTTTAGGATTCTGCTCCTCTTCCATTCCTTTTCTCCCTCTCCTTTTCTCTCTCTCTTGTTCTCTCGCTCTTTCCTGCACTAAAGAACAAAGAAAATTATAGCACAGGAACAGGCCCTTTGGCCCTCAAAGCCTGCACAGGCCATGCTGCCTGACTGAACTAAAACCCCCTCCCCTTCCGGGGACCATATCCCTCTATTCCCATCCTATTCATGTATTTGTCAAGACGCCCCTTAAAACTCACTGCTTCCACTACCTCCCCCGGCAGCAAGTTCCAGGCACCCACCACCCTCTGTCTAAAAAACTTGCCTCGTACATCTCCTTTAAACCTTGCCCCTCGCACCTTAAACCTGTGCCCCCTAGTAATTGACTCTTCCACCCTGGGAAAAAACTTCAGACTATCCATATCTGACTATCCATGACTACCTGTTCCATCTTCTCCTCCTCTCCATCTGATCTGCTTTCCTTCGCCCGTCTTTCTTCCATGCTCTTCCACTGTCTGTCTCTGAACAATTTCCCTTCTGTAAAAAAGGCATACCTGTTCACCAATTAGTCTTTAATTATATGCATTTACTCAAATGGATTTAATTCTTCCTTATAATTATAAGATTCAACCATAGGATGGCTAACATCCTGATGACTTTTCATCAATTATTGTATTAAAAATAATTGGGGTCTGACCTTCGAAAACTGGGACTGAAACCTGATATTATTTATAGTAATCAGTATTTTTGAAAGGCAGTGGTTTTGTGTCAGCATGTAATTTAAGTAGCAATCTTTATCAGTGGTATTGCTTGCTTTCTTGAAGAGGGAAGTTGCTGATGTAGCCACTTTTCTTTCACACAAGCATCCTTATCCATGTAGCAATCTCGGGTCCTGTAGGATATGGTACAAAACACAAGACAGAAAGAACGTGCACTTGTATAGCACCTTGTAACCTCTTTCGGACATCCAAAAATGGTGGCACAGTGCTGCCTCACAGTGCTAGGGGCACGGGTTTGATTCCCGGCTTGGGACACTGTCTATGTGGAGTTTGCACGTTCTCCCCGTGTCTGCGTGGGCTTCCTCCGGGTGCTCTGGTTTCCTTCCACAGTCTGAAAAATGTGCTGGTTAGGTTCATTGGCCGTGCTAAATTCTCCCTCAGTGTACCCGAACAGGCGCCAGAGTGTCGTGACTGGGGGATTTTCACAGTAAATTCATTGTAGTGTTAATGTAGCCATGATGTGGAGATGCTGGATTTGGATTGGAGTGGGCACAGTAAGAAGCCTCACATCACTAGATTAAAGTCCAACAGGTTTATTTGGAATCACGAGCTTGAAGGAGCAGTGCTCCGAAAGCTCGTGATTCCAAATAAACCTGTTGGACTTTAACCTGGTGATGTGAGACTTCTTACTGTGTTAATGCAAACCTACTTGTGACACTAATTTTTAAAAAAATGCTGATCAGCCAATGAAATACTTTTGAAGTGCAGTACTGCTGTAAGGTAGGAAGTGAGGCAACCAACTTGCACCCAGCAATATCCCACAACGTGGCAAAGACCAGATAACCCGCTTTATTGTGGCATTGAAATTGGTGTTGATAAAAGAGACCATAAAGCGATGGTTAAAAACCCGACTAGTTCACTCATGTCCCTTCAAGGAAGGGGATCTGCAGTCCTTGCCCAGCCTGGGCCTATCTGTGAACCCAAATCCACACCAATGCGCTTGATTCTCAATCACCTTCTGAAGTGGACTAGCAAGCCACTCAGCTCAGGGTTAAGTGGGGAAAAGGGGCAATAAATAAATTGCAGCATTGCTGCTGACACCCGGGTGCCAGACAGAATTAAAAAATATTCAAATGATTCCATAAATGTCGTGTTTACCTTGAAGCAGAAGTTGCGAGCTGTCATCTCCTTGGGCCTTCTCTTCAAACTTTTATTTAGTGCCCTCATTTCAACATTTAACATTCTAAATCAGGATCAGATTTTGATTTACAGCCGAGACTGTCAAGTCAAAGCATTAAGTATTGACACCAGTAAACAATTATCATTGAATTGAGATAACAATTTAACAGTCTTGCATGATTAATGTTTCACATGAAGAATTTATGATGCAGACGTGAAATATGATGTTATGAATGCATAATGAACTCAGGTAACTTTCTGTAACAGAATGTGTAACCCATTTGATTTGTTACCATGGCAACACGACTGCCATTAGTTTATATGTTGCCTCCAGAGGCTCATTAAACTCTGTTGTGTCTTTAATGGTAAATGATAACATTAACAGCCATTGGAAAATCTCTCTCAATTTGGTTTAGTTGTTATTTAATATTCCTGAGTGGGTTCTTAGAATGCTTGAATCTCTCAGCGCAAGAGGCCATTCAGCCCACTGTGAACAGAAGGAGACTGGCGGGACTGTCTATTCTGACTCCACACCATGATGTCAAGAGTACTATAACCATGGGGCGGCACGGTGGCACAGTGGTTAGCACTGCTGCCTCACAGCGCCAGGGACCCGCGTTCAATTCCGGCTTCTCATCACTATCTGTGTGGAGTTTGCATATTCTTCACAAGTCTGCGTGGGTTTCCTCTGGGTGCTCCGGTTTCCTCCCACAGTCCAAAGATGTGCAGGTTAGGTGGATTGGCCATGCTAAATTGCCCCTTAGGGGATTAGCAGGGTAAATAAGTGGGGTTACGGGGATAGGGCCTGGGTGGGATTGATGTTGATACAGGCTCAATGGCCGAATGGCCTCCTTCTATGCTGTCAGGATTCTATAACTGGAAGCTTTCTCCCTCCTCCCACCATTCTTGCAATTTTGAGGTTTCCCGTGGGAGGTGAAAAGAAAAACCAAGGGCCAAAAACTATTGTGGAAAATTCCTCTCTGACCCCATGTGCCAGGTAGTCAAAACCAGTCCAGGAGATCAACAGCTCATGTTTATATTAAGGTTTTTAAGTATACCAAGATGCAAGTGACCAAGTGATAGCAATAAAGATACTTAACTTCTGTATGTTGCTATTTTTTGATCCAGACAAGACAGGTCCAGTCCCCTTCTTGAAGTAAGCACTTCTGCTGAGGGAAGGGATTGAGGGATAGTTGGAGTATACAGGGTTGAGGAATATGGAGAGAAAATTATCTTTATTTATTCATGGACTGTGGGTATCACGGGCAAGGCAAGGCCAGCATTTGTTGTCCATCTCTAATTTCCCTTCAGATGATGGTGGTGAGCTGCCTTCTTAAAATGCTGCAGTCCATCTATTCTGGGTACTCCAATAGTCTTGTTGGTGAAGGAGTTCTAACCTTTCATTCAGCAAGAGTGAAGGATTTCCAATTTGGAGGGAAACTTGCAGGTGAAGGTGTTCCCATGTGTCTGCTCTCCTTGTCCTTCTAGTTGGTAGAGGTCACAGGTTTTGAAGGTGCTATCAAATGAGCCTTGGCAAGTTGCTCCAGTGCATCTATGATTGGTACACACTGCTGCCACTGTGTGCTGGTGCTGGAGAGAGTGAATGTTGAAGGTGCTGAATAGGGTGTCAGGTAACAGGCTGCTTTGTTTTGGATGGTGTTGAGCATCTTGAGTGTTGTTGGAGTTGCACTCAACCCATCAAGTGGGGAGTATTCCATCACACTCCTGACTTGTGCCTTGCAGATGGTGGACAGGCTTTGGGGAGTCAGGAAGGTTAAGTATCGCACCACAGCCTCTGACCTGCTCTTGCAGCCACAGTATTTATATGGCTGATCCAGTCAGGTTTCTGGTAATTGTAACCTCCAGGATGTTGATAGTGGAGATTCCATGATGAAAGTGTTATTGAATGTTAAGGGATGATGGTTAGATTCTCTCTTGTTGGAGATGGTCATTGCCTGGCATTTGTGTAATGTAACTGTTACTTGCCACTTATAAACCCAAGTCTGAATATTGTCCAGGTCTTGCTGCATTTGGATATGGACTGCTCCAGTATCGGAGTCATCGGGAATGGCACTGGACACTGTTCAGTCATCAATGAACATTCCCACATCTGACCTTATGATTGACAGAAGGTCATTGATGAAGAAGATGAAAATGATTGGCTGTAGGACACTGAGGCAGTAATGTCCTGGGACTAATACGATTGGCCCCTCACAACCCAAACCATCTTCCTTTGAATAAAGAACAAGAAAATTACAGCACAGGAACAGGCCCTTCGGCCCTCCAAGCCTGCACCGACCATGCTGCCCGACTTAACTAAAACCCCCTACCCTTCCGGGGACCATACCCTCTATTCCCATCTCATTCATGTACTTGTCAAGACGCCCCTTAAAAGTCACTACCGTATCCACTTCCACTACCTCCCCCGGCAACGAGTTCCAGGCACCCATCACTCTCTGTGTAAAAAATCTGCCTCGTACATCTCTTTTAAAACTTACCCCTCGCACCTTAAACCTCTGCCCCCTAGTAATTAACTCTTCCACCCTGGGAAAAAGCTTCAGACTATCCATTCTGTCCATGCCTCTCATAATCTTGTAGACTTCTATCAGGTCTCCCCTCAACCTCCGTCACTCCAGTGAGAACAAACCAAGTTTCTCCAACCTCTCCTCATAGCTAATGCCCCCCCATACCAGGCAACATCCTGGTAAATCTTTTCTGTACCCTCTCCAAAGCCTCCACATCCCTCTGGTAGTGTGGCGATCAGAATTGAACACTATATTCCAAGTGCAGCCTAACTAAGGTTCTATAAAGCGGCAACATGACTTGCCAATTTTTAAACTCAATACCCCGGCCGATGAAGGCAAGCATGCCGTATGCCTTCTTGACTACCTTCTCCACCTGCATTGCCACTTTCAGTGACTTGTGTACCTGTACACCCAGATCCCTTTGCCTATCAATACTCCTAAGGGTTCTGCCATTTACTGTATATTTCCTATCTGTATTAGAGCTTCCAAAATGCATTACCTCACATTTGTCCGGATTAAACTCCATCTGTCATCTCTCCGCCCAAGTCTCCAACTGATCTATATCCTGCTGTATCCTCTGATGGTCCTCATCGCTATCCGCAAATCCACCAACCTTTGTGTCATCTGCAAACTTACTAATCAATCCAGTTACATTTTTCTCCAAATCATTTATATATATTATAAACAGCAAAGTTCCCAGCACTGATCCCTGAGGAGCACCACTTGTCACAGCCCTCCATTCAGAAACGCACCCTTCCACTGCTACCCTCTGTCTTCTTTGACCGAGCCAGTTTTGTATCCACCTTGCCAGCTCACCTCTGATCCCATGCGACTTCACCTTCTGCACCAGTCTGCCATGAGGGACCTTGTCAAAGGCCTTACTGAAGTCCATGTAGACAACATCCACTGCCCTACCCTCATCAATCATCTTCGTCACTTCCTCGAAAAACTCGATCAAGTTCATGAGACACGACTTCCCCTTCACAAAACCATGTTGCCTCTCACTAATACGTCCACCTATTTCCAAATGGGAATAAATCCTGTCTCGAAGAATCCTCTCCAATAATTTCCCGACCACTGATGTAAGGCTCACCGGCCTGTAATTACCTGGATTATTCTTGCTACCCTTCTTAAACAAAGGAACAACATTGGCTATTCTCCAATCCTCTGGGACCTCCCCTGTAAGAGTTTTAACAACACCAGATTAAAGTCCAGCAGGTTTATTTGGTAGCAAACACCATTAGCTTTCGGAGCGCTGCTCCTTCGTCAGATGGAGTGGAAATGTGCTCTCAAAAAAGGTTTTGAGAGCACATTTCCACTCCATCTGACGAAGGAGCAGCGCTCCGAAAGCTAATTGTGTTTGCTACCAAATAAACCTGTTGGACTTTAACCTGGTGTTGTTAAAACTCTTACTATGTTCACCCCAGTCCAACGCCGGCATCTCCACATCATGACCTCCCCTGTAGCCAGTGAAGATACAAAGATTTCTCTCAAGGCCTCAGCAATTTCCTCTCTTGCCTCTCTCAGTATTCTGGGGTATATCCCATCGGGCCCTGGAGACTTGTCAACCTTGATATTTCTCAAGAACCCCAATACCTCCTCCTTTTTGATCTCAACATGACTCAAACTATCTGCACATCCTTTCCCAGACTCATCATCCATCAAGTCCTTCCCTTTGGTGAATACTGACTCTAGTTCTGACTCTGACCAGTGAAGAGTTTTCCCTTGATTTCCATTTGACTTCCTTTTCACTTGGACTTCCTGAATCCACACTCAGTCAAATGCTGCCTTGATGTCAGTCACTCTCACCTCACCGCTGAAACTCAGCCCCTTTGTTGTCCATGTTTGAGTCAAGGCTGCAATGAGGTCTGGAGCTAAGAGTTGTTCAATGTCAAAGACAGCTGGGTTCATAAGTTCATGAGATATCGGAGCAGAATTAGGCCATTCGGCCCATCGAGTCCGCTCCGCCATTCGATCGTGGCTGATATGCTCCTCATCCCCATTTTCCTGCCTTCTCCCCATAACCCTTCAACCCATTACCAATTAAAAATCTGTCTAACTCCTCCTTAAATTTACTCACTGTCCCAGCATCCACCGCACTTTGGGATAGCGAATTCCACAGATTCACAACCCTTTGGGAGAAGTAGCTTCTCCTCAACTCTGTTTTAAATTTGCTACCCCTTATCCTAAGACTATGACCTCTTGTCCCAGAATGCCCCACAAGAGGAAGCATCCGCTCCACGTCTACTTTATCCATGCCTTTTATCATCTTGTATACCTCAATTTGATCTCCCCTCAAGGATTGACGGATGTGGCGAGATTGTACCTATGAGATTAAGGGATAAAGTGAATAGCTGGGGTTGAGAAATATGGGATGAAAGTGGATAGGCAGAATTGGGGGCAATGGGATGAAGGTGGGTGAGTGGGATTGAGGGACATGGAAACTTCGTGTCTTGTTGAGACTAATTAACTATTCCAGTTCCTAAATACCCGTCTAATTTTATAATAAAATTGCTCACCAAGTCATGCGCACAATTGAATCATACTTTGCATTGTCTTATTGAAACCATGAGAATTAAATGTCTAATTAGTATGTTGACTTGAAGTACAATAAGTTAGTATAAATGGATTTTTAATGAGGCCTATTCCACTGTGTGTTTATGCCTGTATCTGAGACAGATAAAAGCTGGAATAAATCACTTCCGTGGTATTAAACTGTGCCAGACAACAGGAATAGACAATGTCCTAATGACTTGCAGCATGTTGCAACTGAAAAAAAAATGCTTTAACTTGTGCGTACTGTCCTCCCCTCACTTTCTTCAAATATATTAATGAATACAATCTCCAATGAAAGGAAAATTTGCATTTGTGTAGCGCCTTTCACAGCCTCAGAACAGCGCAATATGTTTCACAGCAAGTGTGGTCGGCACGGTGGCACAGTGGTTAGCACTGCTGCCTCACAGCGCCAGGGAACCGGGTTCAATTCCCGGTTTGGGTGACTGTCTGTGTGGAGTCTGCACGTTCTCCCCCGTGTCTGTGTGGGTTTCCTCCAGATGCTCCAGTTTCCTCCCACAGTCCAAAGATGTGTGGTAAATTCTCCCTTAGTGTCCCGGGATGCGTAGGTTTGAGGATTAGTAAATGCGTGCGGTTGCGGGGATTGGGCCAGGGTGGGATTGTGGTCGGTGCAGACTCGATGGGCCGAATGGCCTCCTTCTTCACTGTGGGGATTCTATGATTTCAGTCACTGTTCTCATGTAAAAACCGCAGCAGCCAATTTGTGCACAGCAATCTCCCACAGTCATGTGATCGTGGCCAGATCATTTGTAATAGTGATCTTGGTTGAGAGATAAATGTTGTCCCAGCCGTGGACGCTAGACTATTACAGCCTGGGAGTGTAAAGCTAAGAGGGAGTGAGACCATTGATACTCAATAGTGTAGAGTGCTGTCCAGGTGCACCCAACTCCCCCGTGACCTCCTGCACCCCCCACCCTCCCCCAAGCCCCCCCCCCAACCCTCTTCCATCCCTATTATACCTGTCAGCGTGCATCTTCAGAATTAGAGATATGCTTTTAAGCACACAATGAGGTGGTTAAGGCAAATCTTCCTGTCTAAGAATTGTCTACTTAGCCCTGTCCTTTCACTGTACTATTTTAAGTCACTGGGGTCATGTTGATGTTCTGAACATATGCTGTGATGGGAATGAACGCAGCCTAGTGACTGGCTGGGCTATCTGGGTGCAGGAAGGCCCAGTTGTTTTTAATGGACAGACCTTGTCAGCCTGGCCAACGCCCCCCTTCCCCCACATTAGTCCCCACTGACTTCCACATTCACACTCCACTGAAACTGCCACGAAACATCTCCCAGCTGCATGCTTCGGTGTTGTAACTGGGAGCGCAGACGGAAGGACTGGCCAGCACAAAGATAAGCAATCAAGAGTAAAAACAGAAAATTCTGGAAAACCTCAGCAGGTCTGGTAGCACCTGTGGCGAGAGAAACAAAGTTAATGTTCCCAGTACAAACAAAGAACAAATAACACAGAAAATTACAGCACAAGCCCTTCGGCCCTCCAAGCCTGCACCGAACATGCTGCCCGTCTGAACTAAAACCCCCTACCCTTCCGGGGACCATATCCCTCTATTCCCATCCTATTCATGTATTTGTCCTGATGCCCCTTAAAAGTCACTACCGTATCTGCTTGCACTATCTCCCCCAGCAGCGAGTTCCAGGCACCCACCACCCTCTGTGTAAAAAACCTGCCTCGTGCATCTCCTTTAAACCTTGCCCCACGCACCTTAAACCTATGCCCCCGAGTAAATGTTTTAAACTCAATGCTCCGGCCGGTGAAGGCAAGCATGCCGTATGCCTTCTTGACTACCTTCTCCACCTGCATTGCCACTTTCAGTGACCTGTGTACCTGTACACCCAGATCCCTCTGCCTATCAATACTCTTCAGGGTTCTGCCATTTACTATATATTTCCTATCTGTATTAGACCTTCCAAAATGCATTATCTCACATTTGTCCACTATAACTCTTCTTCGAAACTGGAGAGAGGTAGAAATGTGATGGGTTTTATGTTGTTGGGGGTGGGGTGGAGGCAGTCAAAGCTGATTAGAAGCTCAGGGAAAAGTTGGAGGACAGAAACAATTAAATGTCAAAGATGTCATGGAACATAAGACAAAGGAAGTGGCAATGACAGTGTTAAAAACTGACGCTTTGTTCCAGAGTAAGTGTTAATAGCAGAATAAAGGCAACATTACATGTGAATGCAATGTGGTGGAATGTATTAATTGCAGAAAAATAGTCAGCACTCAGCAAGGGGGGGTCTAGAGGTGCCAACTCACCAAGTTTGCCCTGGATTTTCCAGGAACTAGGAAACTAATCTCCAGGACCATAGCTCTGGGCAAAATCCTAGGTAACAATTTTGTCTCTTAATGATGATAATATCAAAAGTGAATGAGTGGGTGGTCAGAGGGCCATTTAACTGGGTGGGACGGCTATATTTCGGGGGACATGCGATGAAACCTTCCAGGAATATGTCTAACCAGATTTTGCAATTCCTGTATAGAAGCAAATTACTGCAGATGCTGGAATCTGAAACCAAAAGAGAAAATGCTGGAAAATCTCAGCAGGTCTGGCAGCATCTGCAAGGAGAGAAAAGGGTCATCTGGACTTGAAACGTCAGCTCTTTTCTCTCCTTACAGATGCTGCCAGACCTGCTGAGATTTTCCAGCATTTTCTCTTTTGGTTCGCAATTCCTATATTCTATTTCTGTATTTTTTTCTGAATTCAAATTCTTGAAGTTTTTGATTTCAATTGTTCTGAATCTGTCTCTAAATCACCAACCCTGTAAAATAATCCCTGTGTCCCTTTATGGAATCTGTGGAACATTTCAGTCTTGTTCAGCTCACATCTTTTTCCAGCATCTGTATTGGTGCAGTTATTCCTGCTCTTTATCCCGAACTACAAAATTCCATCAATGTTGGTTTCAATTTCCGTCACTCTCTTGTCTTCCATCTCCCAATCTTCCCTTCCTCAGTTTCCCAGTCTTCGTTTCTGGGGAATAGGATGTCCATCAATGGGATCAAAGGTTATGGGGAGAAAGCAGGATTAGGCTATTGAGTTGGACAATCAGCCATGATCGTGATGAATGGCGGAGCAGGCTCGAAGGGCCAAATAGCCCATGTCTGCCCCTATCTTCTGTGTTAATATCCATTATAAGCCTACTCACTCTCTCAGCTACATTGGCTACACTTCTTCCTATTCCGTTTTCCTGAAGGATTCTGTTCCATTCTCCTTCCATCACAACTACTCTGAGGATGAGGCATCCCACACAAGTGCTTCCAATATGTCTACTTCCAATAGTATAACACAACATCCATGCATCCTACACTAAATCCTACCCTCGGGATTGCAACCACATTAACACCTAGTGTGCTGACAGCGGAACCAAAGAGCACAGCATCAGTGCAATGGACCGAATGGCCTTCTTTAATGTTGCATCATTCTATCATTTTACAAAGACTGTGCAGATCAATGTAATGTGACATGTTTCACATGATACTTGGGGAACTATCGCATCAAAGGCCAAGCGCTACAATCATAATGTCCATCAGTTCTTCTCTCTATACCAGGAGATGTTTTCAATCCCTGAGCTACATCTGTAACACTTATGTTAATCAGTTTAAATTAACCTTGATCCTGACAGTCATCTCAAGGGAGTGCGCACACACACTGTGACTGCTGAAAAGAGCAGTGCAAACTTCGAATCAAATCAGCATCAAGTACATCACTGATATTAACAGGCTCTGAGAAAACGATGTTGTGAAACATTATTTCATTGTGAGGATCAGTACATAGCAATATCTTGTTAATTGTCAGATATTGGTAATGTTTGCTAGTCCGTTGTAGAGACATAACTCCAACATAGCTCTTCCAATTTATTACAATGAATTGTTTTCAATGGATCTTATAGCCCATTCACTTAACTATCTAATTATCATAGAATTATAGAACCCCTACAATGCAGAAGAGGCCATTCAGTCCATCAAGTCTACACCAATTCTCTGACAGAGTATCTTACCTCTCCCCCACACTATCCCTGTAACCCTATATATTTAGCATGGCTAATCCATCTAACATACACGTCTTGGAACACTAAAGGGCAATTTAGCACGGCCAATCCACCTAATCTGCACACCCTTGGACTGTGGGAGGAATGATGTGGAGATGCCGGCGTTGGACTGGGGTAAACACAGTAAGAAGTTTCACAACACCAGGTTAAAGTCCTACAGGTTTATTTGGTGGCACAAACCACTAGCTTTCAGAGCGCTGCCCCAGCGCTCCAAAAGCTAGTGGCTTGTGCTGCCAAATAAACCTGTTGGACTTTAACCTGGTGTTGTGAGACTTCTTACTGTGGGAGGAAACCAGAGCACTCAGAGGAAACCCACACAGATGGTGAGAACATGCAAACTCCACACAGACAAACATCCAAGGCCGGAATTTTACCCAGGTTCCTAGTGCCGTTAGGCAACGATGCTAACCACTGTGCCACTGTGCTGCCCATATGATCTATGGCTATGGGACATCACCATCTGTAAGTTCCCCCCCAAACCACTTGTCATCTTGGATTGGAACTGAATCGTCATTCTTTCACAGTCGCTGTGGGTGTACCTACATCTCAGGGACTGCAGCGATTCAAGGTGATAGCTCACCACCAACTTCTCGAGGGCAATTAGGAATGGTTATTAAATGCTGGCTCTCACAAATAAATAAAAACTAGTTCCACTTTACTGCATTGTCCTGCATTTTTTTCAATCACCTTCAAGTGTTTCTGCTTTTGAATGGACCTACCTTGCACTAAGTTGATCTTTCTCTACACCCTAGCTATGACTGTAACACTACATTCTGCACCCTCTCCTTTCCTTCTCTATGAACGGTATGTTTTGTCTGTATAGCGTGCAAGAAACAATACTTTTCATTGTTTGTTAATACACGTGACAATAATAAATCAAATCAAATCAACTCAAAAGTGTTTATCAATTCCCGCTTGAAAGTTGCTTCTGAACCTGCTACTACTGCCCTTTCAGACAGCACATTCCAGATAACAACAACTCCCTTTGTAAAAGCAGAATAAATGCTCATCTTCTCTTGATTTACTGATTATATTAAATCTTTGCCCTTTGGTTCCTAACTGTTAGGATGATCCATTTTACCGCATCCATGCTCTCAGAACCGTTCCTAATTTTCAAACGCTGCTATTTTCTCATAGCCTTTCTTAAAGTTGCTTTCAGACATCAGTGTGGCGAGACTTGTTACTCTGTGAAAGATTGCTCCACATTGGATTAACGTCCGGAATCTAATTCAATCCACCAGCCGGCGTACAGAGGGCTCCGAGCTGCCAAGCCTCGATACATTATCTCGTGGTCTGCGTTAAAGCAGGCTGAGATGTCGCTCGTCTGGAAAATGATTCGCCTTGACATTAATGGTGAGAGATTAACAAAAGCTCTTTAGCACTCTGAATGTCACCACAATGGAATTGTAGAATCATACGGTGCAGAAGGAGGCCATTCAGCCCATCGAACCTGCACATATTCTCCGACAGAGCATCTTACCCAGGCCCCATTCCCGTAAATATAAATGGCTGACCTCAGCTCCAGTGCAGTGGCCATGCACCAAGGCTGAAGGTGGTGGTGAGCTGCCTTCTTGAATCACTGCAGTCCATGTGATGCAGGTACTCCCACAGTGCTGTTGGAGAGGGAGTTCCAGGATTTTGACCCAGCAACAGTGAAGGAACAGCGATATATTCCCAAGTCAGGATGATGTGTGGCTTGGAGGGGAACTTGCAGGTGGTGGTGTTCCCATGTGTCTGTTGCCTTTGTCCTTCTAGATTGTAGAGCTTCTGGAAGGTGCTGCCTAAGAACTTGAATGGCAGGACTGACGGAGTGTTGCACTGCTGGAATGGTAAGACTAAGGGAGTGCTGCATTGTCGAGGGAGGTCTGCAATTTTGGAAGAACAGTTCTGAGGTGGTACTGCAGAGTTGGAGGAGCAGTTCTGAGGGAATCCTGCACTGTCAAAGGGAAAGGAGTAAGGGCAGGCTGCAGTATTGGAGGGGCAGCTCTGAGAGAACGCTTTATTGTCAGAGGAACAGTTCTGAAGAAGTGCTGCAGTGTTGGAGGAGCAGTTCTGAGGGAGTGCTGCACTGTTGGAGGTACAGTTCTGAGGAAGTGCTGCATTGTTGGAGGAGCAGTTCTGAGGGAGTGCTGCAGTATTGGAGGAGCAGTTCTGAGGGAGTGCTGCACTGGTGGAGTAGCAGTTCTGAGGAAGTGCTGCATTGTTGGAGGAGCAGTTCTGAGGGAGTGCTGCAGTATTGGAGGAGCAGTTCTGAGGGAGTGCTGCACTGGTGGAGTAGCAGTTCTGAGGAAGTGCTGCATTGTTGGAGGAGCAGTTCTGAGGGAGTGCTGCACTGGTGGAGGAGCAGTTCTGAGGGAGTGCTGCAATGTTAAAGGAACAGTTCTGAGGGAGTGCTGCAGTGTTGGAGGAGCAGTTCTGAGAGAGTGCTGCACTGTTGGAGGAGCAGTTCTGAGGGAGTGCTGCAGTGTTAAAGGAACAGTTCTGAGGGAGTGCAGCAGTGTTAAAGGGACAATTCTGAGGGAGTGCTGCAGTGTTGGAGGAGCAGGTCTGAGGGAGTGCTGCAGTGTTGAAGACAAATCTTTTGTATCAGACTTTAAAAGCAAGCCCCCTATGTCCCCTCAGGTGGATCTAAACGTTCCCACAGCCAATATTTCAGAGAGCAGAGAGTTCTCCCTGGCCGCCATCGATCCCGCAACCAATATCACCCAAAACAGATGACCTGGTCGAGAGTACATTGCCGTTAGTGGGAACTCGCTGCGTATCCTACATGAGAATGGACTTGACTGGATATGCTATGATTTGGGACATCCTGCGGTTGTGAAAGGCACTATAGGAATGCAAGTTCTCCTTTCTTCCCATGAGAAATCCCAGCAGGACACAGATTCCATTGGTTTCACTTTGTATTTTTTTTGCCCTCCCAATGAAGAAGCAGATAAATATTTAATCAAAGCCCGCAAATGATATGGAATAATAGCAGCATATGGTTCATTTTCATAACATGTGTTTATTTTAATCAGCAATGTTTTAAAGTTGACACCCAGAACTACGTGAGTTGTGTGCAGAGGATGTGACATTGGATAAATGCTTAAAAGAAGAATGCAAATTGCTTAATAAATAACGTCAAGATTAAGAACAAGAATGTACTGTAAACAATGCGATGGTTTATGAAGTATCACTCACTACAGTAGAAGAGCAACATTGCCGGTGAAGTGGCATTCCATTTGTATGTCCACTGATGATACAAACACACTCAATTTACTGACGCCTTTTCACAGGGATCTCTGTTCCAGCAGCGGGATTTTAAACTGGTTTCAAGGTTCTCTCCCCGGTGTTGCCTTCCTCCCTCGCTCCTCTGAAGCCATTTGAAAATGTAATAAGGGTTTAATGAAGCAATGCTTCTGTGACAAAGGACTGGAAGTTGCCTGGGTTGGAAACTGGAGCAGCACCCAGCATGTGCAATCAATTCCTTTGACCACAGTTTCAATAGAGGCACTAACTCACTAAAATGCGGGACAAAGGAACCACCTGCCAGAGCACGACAAAATCATGTTGTGCAAATATTAGCAAATGAGCATTAATATTTATGCAGGATAGAACTCATGCAATGCAGAAGGAGACCTTTCGGCCACTCTCTCCTGTGTCGCCTGTTTCGAAGAGCTATCGGATAGTTCCATTCCCCTGCTCTACACCCCCCCCCCCCCCCGCCACCCGCACCATCCTATCCTACAATCATTTTCCCTTTTCAAGTAATTCCTTTTTCAAAGTTACAGTTCAATATGCTTCACCACTCTTTCAGACAGCCCATTCCACATTCAACAATCGCACGGTGGCACAGTGATTCGCACTGCTGCCTCACAGCGCCAGGGACTCGGGTTCGATTCCCGGCTTGGGTCACTGTCTGTGTGTGGAGTCTGCACGTTCTCCCCGTGTCTGCGTGGGTTGCCTCCCGGTGCTCCGGTTTCCTCTCACACTCCAAGGATGTGCAGCTGAAATTGATCGGCCAGTGTCAAGGGGATTAGCAGGGTAAATGTGTGGGGTTGCGGGGATAGGACCTAGGTGGGACAGTTGTTGGTGCAGACTCGATGGGCTGAATGGCCTCCTTCTATACTGTAGGGATTCTATGATTCTATGAAAAATCCCCTCATCTTCCCTCTATCAAAACCCATTCATAATTTGGAATCTCCCCTTAATCTTCTCTGCTTTGAGAGAATCAGTCCCAGTCTGCCTAATGTAACTGAAGTCCCTTCTCAATGGCCACATCCCAGTAAATCACCTCTGCATTCTTTCCAAGTACAACCCAGGGCAACTGCTTGACCAGGGCACACATGGCAGGTACAATATTAACCCGACATCCAATATTAATGAGGCCTGTTTAGATTCAGAGTGTATGGTAGGGAAACTAGCAAGAGAGTTAACATTGGTGACGGGAGTTCCTCCAATGGTAGCTCATAGTTAAAGAGGTGGTGGCATACTAGTATTGTCACTGGACTAGTAATCCAGAGATCCAGCAAATGTTCTGGGGACCTGGGTTCGAATCCCACCAGAGCAGATGGTGGAATTTAGATTCAGTAAAAATCTGGAATTGAAGGTCTAACAATTGACGATAGTTGTAAAAACTCATCTGGTTCACTAATGTCCTTCAGGGAAGGAAATCTGCTGCCCTCACCCAGTCTGGCTTGCTTGTTGGCTCTTCCATACCCTCTGAAGTGACCGACCAAGCCATTCCGTTTAATTAGGGATGGGGCAGGGATATTAAAGGATATAGGCCTTGGGCAGGTAAATGGAGTTAAACCACAGATCAACCATGATCTTCTTGAATGGTGGAGCAGGCTCGAGGGGCTGAAGGCCTACTGCTGTCCCTATGTTCCTATAGCAATAAATGCCCTTTGCTGAGCTATTTAAACTCACAAGTCCCATACCCAGTCCTTGGTGCATGTTAGAGAAATCCTGGAGCAAGTACACAAAGCTTTACAAGATTTATACCAAACACTCAGCCAAAGGAACACAGGAGTAAATTAGTTCATTCAGCCCATCAAACCTGATCTGTTATTCAGTTAGATCGTGGCTGAGCTGGAGTTCAGCTCCATTTAGTTGCCTGGCTATCTTAACCCTTAAAACCTATCATAGAGTCATAGAAACCCTACAGTGCAAATGGAGGCCATTCAGCCCATTGAGTCTGCACTGACAACAATCCCACTCTATCCCCGTAACCCCACACATTTACCCCGCTAATCCCTCTAACCTATGCATCCCGGGACACAAAGGGGCAATTTAGCATGGTCAATGCATTTAACCCATACATCTTTGCGCTGTGGGAGGAAACCGGAGCACCCGGAAGAAACCCACGCAGATATGCAGAACGTGCAAACTCCACACAGAGAATGGCCCAAGCAGAGAATCAAACCCGGGTCCCTGGAGCTGTGAGGCAGCAGTGTTAACCACTGTGCCACCCACAATTCAAAGTGGAAAATGTGGGCAAACTCAGCCTTGACATTTTCAATTAATCCCCATCCTCATTTGCTTTCTGGGGGAGAGAGTTCTCGTTTTTCACCCCCCTCTTTTTGAAGAATCCTTCCTGACATCGCCCTTGAACAACCAAACTCTACGTCCTCCTGTTCTGGGTTACCCCCACTCCCTATCTGAGGAAGCAGTATGAAGATCGTCAGTTGAAAAATGGAAGGGGGAGCTAGAAGAATTATTTGATCTTGAAAAAGAGCAATAACTTGCATATCTGTAGTGCCAGTCATGATATCAAAGTAGTTTGGAGCCAGTTAAGTCCTTTTGAAGTATAGTGTCTGTTCTGTTATCAGAAGTGTTTCATTCAAACTTACATTCTGAAAATTCCCACAATGTCAAGATAATGGTTTCATTTGGCTGGATGGATGGTTAGTGATGCAAAGCAATGCCAACAGCACGGGTTCAATTCCCATACCGGCTCAGGCTACCCATGGACTTGCCTTCGCAACCTTGCCCCTCACCTGAGGCGTGGTGCCCTTCAGGTTAGATCAACACCAGCCAGCTCTCTCCTCTGAGGGGGAGAGCAGCCGAAAGTAAAGTTTAAAGTTTATTTATTAGTGTCACAAGTAGGCTTACATTGACACTGCAATGAAGTGAAAATCCTCGAGTCGCTACACTCCGGCTCCTGTTCGGGTACACTGAGGGAGAATTTAGCATGTCAATGCACCCTAACCAGCACGTCTTTCAGACTGGGGGAGGAAACTGGAGGAAACCCACGCAGACACGGGGAGAACGTGCAGACTCTGCACAGACAGTGACCCAAGCCGGGAATTGAACCCGGGTCCCTGGAGCTGTGAAGCAGCAGTGCGAACCACTGTGCTACCGTGCCACCCGTGATGCTGGTTGAAGGATAAATATTGCTCAGGACTTTGGGGAAAACTTACTGCTCTTCATTAATATAGTGCAGTGGGATGTTTGACCACGACCCTGTTTGACCTTTCACGTGGGCATTAAAGATCCCATGACCCTACTTCAAAAAGGAGAAACTATCGCAGGGTCCTGACTAATAGTTACCCATCACTAAAACCAGATTATCTGCTCAGTTCATTGCTGCTTCTGAGAACCTTTTGTGCACAAATTGACTGTTGTATTTCTGATATGACAGCAGTGATTGTAATTCAAAAATACTTCATCGTCTTGAAGTATTTTGGGATGTTATGAAATGTGCCACATAAAAAACGTCAGTCTTTGTTTTCTCTGAAAGAGCCCACAAAGACAGTGGTTAGCACTGCTGCCTCACAGCGCCAGGGACCCGGGTTCAATTCCCGGCTCCGGGTCACTGCCTGTGCAGAGTCTGCACGTTCTCCCCATATCTGCGTGGGTTTCCTCTAGGCGCTCCAGTTTCCTCAAAAGATGTCCAGGTTAAGTGGATTGGCCATACATTGGGTTAAGGGGATCGGGCCTGGGTGGGACAGTCTCGATGGGCCGAACGGTCACCTTCTGCACTGTGATTGAAATTTCAGTGGGAGTACCTTCAACTGCATTGGTTCAAGGTAGCTCACCACCATCTTCCCCAGGGTAGAGCCAGGGGAGTGGTGGAGACGTTGCAGGCAAGGAAACGTTTCCCGATTCCCTCTGCTGCGGAGGATAAGGCAGCCAGATTGACAATGATTAAATGTGGTCTTCCTGCTAGTCAGACATCTATAGAAAGGTAAGGAGTGGGAGAATGTGTCAGTGCCCACACACTACAAACTGCACTGGGAGGCAGAGCCAGCCTTAAGATAGAAGAACAATGGGTAGGTAGGTAATTATAGAAAGCGCAGTATCCTCATAAGACTGTCACAGATTTGTACGCAAGGACTGCAAATATCCAGCAAAGGGGAAGCAGTGAATGAAATCGGATTAATTTTTAAGCAGTCTTCTCTGTTCCATCTCGGGAAGAATGATTCATCAATGAAACGCAGGGATTGTGAGGGAAGAGGGTAAAGTGTTCAAAATTAGGAAAGGTTTTACTCGCGTAAATGGTGAGAAACTTGTTAATTTCAGGAGGGTCGGTAACCAGAGGGCACAGACTCAAGATAATTGGCAAAAGAGCCAGGGGAAGATGAGGGGAAATACTGTTACGCAGCGAGTTGTTGTGATCTGGAATTCACTGCCTGAAAGAGAGGTGACAGCAGATTCAGCAACAACATTCATAGAATCATAGAATCCTACAGTGCAGAAGGAAGCCATTTGGCCCATCGAGCCTGCACCGACCACAATCCCACCCAGGCCCTAGCCCCGCAACCCCAGGCATTTACCTGAGTGAGCCCCCTGAGACCAAGCAGCAATTTAGCATGGCCAATCCAGCTAACCTGCACGTCTATCGGACTGTGGGAGGAAATCGGAGCGCCAGAGGAAACCCACGCAGACACGGGGAGAACGTGCAAACTCCGCATAGACAGTGACCCAATGCCGGGAATCGAACCCCGGTCCCTGACACTATGAGGCAGCAGTGCTAACCACTGTGTCACCGTGCCGTAATGGCAAAATGGAATTGGGCATATAGTTGAAGGGGAAAACATTGCCGCAGGACCCTGGGGTCAAAGCATGAGAGTGGGACTAATTGGAAAACTCTTTCAAAGGGCTGGTCGCGACTGAATGGACCGAATAGCCTGTTGCATAACAGTGTGATTCCGTTACTTTCTCTGCAGTAACATTTTAACCATAATTTCCAAATGGGCTGACGTTAAAATATACAGGTAACTGAACTGAAGGGAAATTGTTAGTACAATCCTGATAATAATTGAGAGACTATTGCTTTACCCCGTTCCTTTATTAAAGCTTTGTAGATCCCTTGCTGAGAAAATTGCACCAATTTTATGCAAAGACTGAAAACATTGCCAATTACTGTTCAACATCGGTAAGGAATGAATTAGATCCAGAGTAAAGCTCCCTCTACACTGTCCCCATCAAACACTCCCAGGACAGGTACAGCACGGGGTTAGATACAGAGTAAAGCTCCCTCTACACTGTCCCCATCAAACACTCCCAGGACAGATGCAGCACGGGTTAGATACAGAGTAAAGCTCCCTCAACACTGTCCCCATCAAACACTCCCAGGACAGATGCAGCACGGGTTAGATACAGAGTAAAGCTCTCTCTACACCGTCCACATCAAACACTCCCAGGACAGGTACAGCACGGGGTTAGATACAGAGTAAAGCTCCCTCTGCACTGTCCCCATCAAACACTCCCAGGACAGGTACAGCACGGGGTTAGATACAGAGTAAAGCTCCCTCGACACTGTCCCCATCAAACACTCCCAGGACAGGTACGACTCGGTGTTAGATAAAGATTAAATTGCTCTCTACACTGTGCTATTAAGATTCTGGGGTGCTTTTCAAAGAGTGGTGATTCCACTGGCGAACATGTTTCCCCGACCAAGGTTACTAAAAATCAGATTATCTCATCAATAGTTATTCGGGGATGTTCATGGAACCTTTCACAAAGTGGCTGCAATCTTTTCTTTATTCCTTCATGGGCTTTGGACATTACTGGCTCGGCCAACATTTATTGCCCATCCCTAATTGCTCTTGAGAAAGTGGTGGTGAGCTGCCTTCTTGAACCGCTGCAATCCCTGTGGTGTAGGTACACCCACAGTGCTGTTAGGAAGGGAGTTCCGTGATTTTGGCCCAGCGACGGTGAAGGAATGTTGATGTATTTCCTTTCGGGAAGGAAATCTGTCCTTGCCTGGTCTGGCCTACCTGTGACTCCAGACCCACAGCAATGTTATTGACTCTCAATTGCCATCAAAGAGGGACGATAAATGCTGGCCCAGCCAGCGACACTCACATCCCATGAATGCATAAAACAGAAGTCCGGATAATGAGCTGCTTGGAGGGGAACCTGCAGGTGGTCATGTTCCCATACCTTTGCCCTTCTCGGTAGTAGACGTCGTGAGTTTGGAAGGTGCTGTTTTAATAAGTTCGTGCAGTGCCTCTTGTAGATGGCACACACTGCTGCCACTGTGCAACAGTGCTGGAGGGAGTGAATATTGAAGGTGGTGGATGAGGTGCCAATCAGGCGGGCTGCTTTGTCCTGGGATGGTGTAGAGCTTCTTGAGTGTTCTTGGAGCTGCACCCATCCGGTTAAGTGGAGAGTATTCCACCCCACTGGATAAAAGCAAAATACTGCGGATGCTGGAATCTGAAACCAAAAGAGAAAATGCTGGAAAATCTCAGCAGGTCTGGCAGCATCGATAAGGAGAGAAAAGAGCTGACGTTTCCAGTCCAGATGACCCTTGGGTCAAAGCATTTTGACAAAGGGTCATCTGGACTCAAAAAGTCAGCCCTTTTCTCTCCCTACAGATGCTCCTGACCTGCTGAGATTTTCCAGCATTTTCTCTTTTGGTTTTTCATCACATGCCTGACTTGTGCCTTGTAGATGGTGGACAGGCTTTGAGGAATCAGGTGAGCTTCTCTCTGCATCATTCCTCACCTCTGACCTGCTCTGGTGGCCACAGTATTTATATGTTTAGTCCAGTTCAGGTTCTGCTCCAGGTTAATGTTGATAGTGGGGGATTCAGCAATCTTAATGACATTGAATGTCAAGGGGGCGATAGTTAGATTCTCTCTTGTTGGACATGGTCATTGCCTGGCACTTGTGGCATGAATATAACTTGTCATTTGTCAGCCCAAGCCTGGATATTGTCCCAGCTTTGTTGCATAGGAACATGGACGACTTCAGTATCTACGGATTTGCTAATGGTACTGAAGAAAATTGTGCAGTTATCAATAAACATCCCCACCTCTGACCTTCTGATGGAAGGAAGGTCATTGATGAAGCAGCTGAAGATGCTTGAGCCTAGGACACTATCCTGAGGAACCTGCCCACATGAGAAGAGTGATTAGATTTCAGAAAGAATTCATTGCCTTCTAACCCTTCGGAACGTCTTGAGGAAGAGAAAAGTGCGATATAAATATAAAGCTTTTCTTTACTCTACCCCTCCCCCCCCGCCCCCCCGCCCCCAAATCCCTAACCAATATTTTTCTGAACATAGAAATAATTTAAGACTGAATTCTTGATCTTCCGTTGTTGCAACTGTAAAACTGAGGGGATATCGCGATGAGGAAAGATTGAACAGGCCGGGACTCTTTTCTCCAGAAAAGAGAAGGCTGAATGGTCACCTAAAGAAGCTTGTCAAAATCCTGAGGAGGTTTGAGAGTGTAATTGCGGTGAACAATTTTGATGGATTTAAGTGGAAATACATGAGGGAGGGAGGAATGGAAGGATGCACTGACAGAGTGAGTTGAAGTTGAGCAGGGAGAGGCTAGTGTGGTACATAAGCACGAGTGTGGATGAATGAGGCTGTTTCTGCGCTTTTGAATGCTGTGTTATAACAGGACAGAAATCAGGAGTGTGTCTGGTGAGTTTTCAGAACATTGGATGATCCCTGACTGGGTGAGGCTGTGCCTTTATATCTTCCATACTTGGGTTTGAATGGTAAAATATAACCCGTGCTGCTGAGATCAACCCTTCCACACTGTCTTCTGACTGTAAAGCCCTTTCGTTAAATGAATTGGCGGAAGGGGAGGGGGAGGGGGGGGGGGGTGGCAGTGGAGGGGGAATCTTGACCCAGTTCCTAGTAGGCGTCAATCCACTGCACAGAACAGCCCATAATTTAGCACTAATTGGTAGTCTCACTATGACACAGTGCTCTACATGCTTGTCAGAATTTTAAAAAGATGCTATTAGGTGAGAGATTTATTTTATATGAGGGAAACGTTTGATGTCGTTGGCACGATTGCTATTTAAAGACAAGTTGATGTATTTGATAATTTCATATTGCCGTATTGTCTGCTATTTTTGTCCCTCTCAAATTCTATTGCTGCTTTGATGAAGAGCTCAGAACCCTGGAAGTTTGCTTCTCTGCGAGGGACTCTCGTCTGCTGGCGAGATTGCTCAAAGTGCGTAGAAGAGGCAAAATGTCTCAACAAAACTCTGCTGCCTGAGTTCTAACTTGCACCAAGTTCTATTCACCCATCGCCCTCTCTGCTCACTCACCTACATTGGCCTCTGGTCGATCGATGCCTCGGTTTAAAGATTTTCATCCTCCTGCTCATATCTATCTATCTCTCCATAGCTTCACCCTCCCAATCTTTGTAACCTCACCTGGCCCTGCAACCCTCAGAATTGCTTTTCAATTCTGGCCTCTTGGGTATTCCCCGATTTTAGTCGTTCCATCACTGGTGTCTGTGTCTTCTGTTGCCTGGGCCCCAAGTCTCTGGAAATGACACCACAAACCTCCCTCTGCTCCTTGAATACCTCCTTCACAGTCTGAGGATTCAGGGGTCACAGTCTGAGGACTTGGAGTAGACCACTTAGGACAGAGATGAGGAGACATTCCTTTTGGAAAGGAAATCTGTCATCCTTACCTGGTCTGACCTACGCGTGACCCCAGACCCACAACAACGTGGTTGACTTGTAACTGCCCTGTGAATGGCCTAGCAAGCCAATAAAGTAGTTACCTACCCCACCGACTTCTCAATGATCAATGGGGATGGACGATAAATGTTGGTTTTGCCACTGATGTCCACATCCTGGGGCTGGGTCTTTGAGACGTCCATGAGGTTTGGCAGGTGTGAGGTAGAAATAAACACCAATGAAAATGTTCAAATCAGTGTACTGAGAGTTGGGTGGCTGGAGAATGACTTTCATGGCCCCAAGAAAAGCCCCAAAGTACTTCATGGTCAAGGGATTATTTGTGGAGTTTGACCCACTGCTCTCAGCAACAAATTTGCACAAAGCAAGATCCCGCAGCAATGAGATAACCAATCAAATGATGTGCTTTTAGTGATGTTGGATGAGGGGTAAATATTTGACCTGAATGCAGGAGATAATTCCCCTGCTCTTCTTCAAAATAGTGATCGCTTACATCCACCTGAGAGAGCAGATAGGATCTTAGAAACATAGAAACATAGAAGATAGGAGCAGGAGGAGGCCATTCAGCCCTTCGAGCCTGCTCCACCATTCATCACGATCACAGCTGATTGTCCAACTCAATAGCCTAATCCTGCTTTTTCCCCGTAACCTTTGATCCCATTCGCCCCAAGTGCTATATCCAGCCGTTTCTTGAATACATTCAATGTTTTGGCATCAACTGCTTCCTGTGGTAATGAATTCCACAGGGTCCTGGCTGCCGACTGGAGAGCTGGCGAGACCTCTGTGTTATAGAATAAATAGAATCGCTACTGTGCAGGAGGAGGCCATTTGGCCCATCCAGCCTGCACTGACAACAATCCCACCCAGGCCCTATCCCTGTAACCCCATGTATTTACCCTGCTAATCCCCGTAACATTGAGGGGCAATTTAACATGGATAATCCATCTAAGCCGCGCATCTTTAGATTGTGGGAGGAAACCGGAGCACCCGGAGAAAACCCACGCAGACACGGGGAGAACGTGTAAACTCCACACAGACAGTGACCCAAGGCCAGAATCGAAGCCAGGTCTCTGGCACTGTGAGGCAGCAGTGCTAATCACTGTGCCACAGTGCCACTTTAGTTGCCATGCATCTTGTGCCACCCAGGCCCTTAACAGGCTAGCAGTGGACCTTTCCCAGGGATCACGGACCCTGAGGTGGATGACTGCCAATCAGAGGCCAGCAGCTCTACTGTATCCAACATTGCCACTGGGGGGTGGTGGCTGCTGCCGGGACTGCACTCACCCGAGCCCGAATAACGGGGCAGGAAACAGGCACAGGTGACTGATGATGGGGTGGGGCATGGGGGAGGGGGTGAAAAAGGATGGACAAGTAAGAGCCAGGTTGTGTGGCTTAATTGCCTACCGAAGGGCGAAGTAGCGAAGGCCATCCACGGGCCTTTCTGCCCCCGACTTAATCAGGGTGGAGGCGGGTTCCCCCACCTGCCATCCTCCCGCCCTTTCAAAGGCTCCCCCTGCCACCAAACTCACCCTGGGGGGAGGTGGGAGGGTACCAGGTTCTGCTCAGAGTCAGGGCTTGATGTCTCATTGTGCAACTGCGATGCCCCTTCAGTACTGCGCTGGAAGTGGCAGCCTGGATCATGTGTTTGAGTCTCAGGAGGACGTCTATGAACCCACCTTGCTCCAACTCAGAGGGAAAAGACGCTATCCATCATGTCGCAGTACGGGGAGGGAGATAGGCAATAGATAGTATGGAAATAAATGATCAGAATGGCACCACAGAAAAACAAATAGAAAGCATTTTCTCTTCTGCTGCAATTTATAGAAATACACGAGTTATGCTACTAATGGTATAAGTTAATGTTAACTATTTACAGTTAGGGGCACTCTTTAGGTAACTGCTTGTGCAGATAAACAGAGGCAGTTCAAGCATTCAAAGAACAAAGAAAATTACAGCACAGGAACAGGCCCTTCAGCCCTCCAAGCATGCACCAACCATGCTGCCCGACTTAACTAAAGCCCCCTACCCTTCCGGGGACCATATCCCTCTATTCCCATCTCATTCATGTACTTGTCAAGACGCCCCTTAAAAGTCACTACCGTATCCGCTTCTACTACCTCCCCCGGCAACGAGTTCCAGGCACCCACCACTCTCTGTGTAAAAAATCTGCCTCATACATCTCTTTTAAACCTTGCCCCTCGCACCTTAAAGCTTTGCCCCCTAGTAATTGATTCTTCCACCCTGGGAAAAAGCTTCTGACTATCCACTCTGTCCATACCGCTCATAATCTTGTAGACTTCTGTCAGGTCTCCCCTCAACCTCCGTCTCTCCACTGAGAGCAAACCAAGTTTCCCCAACCTCTCCTCATAGCTCATGCCCTCCATACCAGGCAACATCCTGGTAGATCTTTTCTGTACCCTCTCCAAAGCCTCCACATCCTTCTGGTAGTGTGGCGACCAGAATTGAACACTATATTCCAAGTGCGGCCTAACTAAGGTTCTATAAAGCTGCAACATGATTTGTAAATTTTTAAACTCAATGCCTTGGCCGATGAAGGCAAGCATGCCGTATGCCTTCTTGACTACTTTCTCCACCTGCATTGCCATTTTCAGGGACCTGTGTATCTGTACACCCAGATCCCTTTGCCTATCAATACTCTTAAGGGTTCTGCCATTTACTGTATATTTCCTATCCGTATTTGACCTTCCAAAATGCATTACCTCACATTTGTCCGGATTAAACTCCATCTGCCATCTCTCTGCCCAAGTCTCCAACTGATTTATATCTTACTGTATCCTCTGATGGTCCTCATCGCTATCCGCAAATCCACTGACCTTTGTCATCCGCAAACTTACTAATCAATCCAGTTACATTTTCCTCCGAATTATTTATATATATTATAAACAGCAAAGGTCCCAGCACTGATCCCTGAGGAACACCACTTGTCACAGCCCTCCATTCAGAAACGCACCTTCCACTGCTACCCTCTGTCTTCTATGACCGAGCCAGTTTTGAATCCCCCTTGCCAGCTCACCTCTGATCCTATGCGACTTCACCTTCTGCACCAGTCTGCCATGAGGGACCTTGTCAAAGGCCTTACTGAAGTCCATGCAGACAACATCCACTGCCCTACCCTCATCAATCATCTTCGTCACTTCCTCGAAAAATTCGATCAAGTTCGTGAGACACGACTTCCCCTTCACAAAACCATGTTGCCTCTCACTAATATGTCCACTTATTTCCAAGTGGGAATAAATCCTGTCTTGAAGAATCCTCTCCAATAATATCCCGACCACTGATGTAAGGCTCACCGGCCTGTAATTTCCTGGATAATTCTTGCTACCCATGCATTCTTGCATTCCGTGACCAGTTGGCAATGCAGGGGCTGCGGTGCGTCATCACCTTTCCCCCCAACCCCTGCCCCCAGGAACGATATTTCAGTCAGTTAAGTTTTATTTTGAGGTTTTGTTTGAGTTACAGTGCCCCACCAGAGGTCATCACCTCTCTCCCCGCACCCCCCCCTGCCCTCGCACTCTCCCCCCGCCCCCTCAACCACTCTGCTCTTTAATTTGTTAACTTCACTAATTTTTCTTTTAAGAGACTAAAGAACAGTACAGGACAGGATCAGGCCCTTTGGCCCACCAAGTCTGTGCCGACACAGATGCCTCTCGAATTTAATATTTTCTTGCCTCTATGTGATCCATATCCCTCTATTCGCTGCCTATTCATGTATCTATCCAGATGCCTCATGAACGTTGTTATAGAATCTGCTTCCACCACCTCCTCCGGCAGCGCGTCCCAAGCATTCACCACCCTCTGTGTGAAAAACCTGCCCCTTATATCTCTTTTAAACTTTCCCCGTCTCACTCTCAACCTATGCCCCCGAGTAATTGACCCTTCGACCCTGGGAAAAAGCCTCTGACTATCCATTCTATCTAAGCTTGTAAACTATCAGGTCCCCCCTCATCCACTGATGCTCCAATGAAAGCAATCCAAGTTTGTTCAACCGGCAACATCCTGGTAAACCTTGTGTAAGGTTCTCTCTCATTGCTGCTGCCGTGTATTGGAGATGGGGGAGAATGTTTAAGATGGTGGATGAAGCACTGGTCAAGCGGGTTGCTTTGTCCTCGGTGATGTGAAGCTTCTTGAGTGTTGCTGCAGCCGCACCCATCCGAGCCAGTGGAGGTCATTACTCCACATTGGTGGAGAGGCTTTGGGGAGTCGGGAGGTGACTCATTTACTGCAGAATATCCGTGCTTGTAACATGTAGAATTGATCATTCACTGATTGACCCATTTTGAAACAAAGTGGGGAAATCTTATTCCGAAACAGGAATGGACCATGACTGCATCAAACCAGAGAACTTCAACTTTTGTTGGTCAGAAAATATATCAGCGAAATACAATTTTAACTCAGCCTCACGTAATGATTTGATTTGATTTATTATTGTCACATGTATTAGTAGACACTGAGAAGTATTGTTTCTTGCGCGCTATACAGACAAAACATACTGTTCATAGAGAAGGAAACAAGAGAGTGCAGAATGTAATGTTGCAGTCATAGCTAGGGTGTAGAGAAAGATCAACTTAGTGCGAGGTAGGTCCATTCAAAAGTCTGACAGCAGCAGGGAAGAAGCTGTTCTTGAGTCGGTTGGTACGTGACCTCAGACTTTTGTATCCTTTTCCCGACGGAAGAAAGTGGAAGAGAGAATGTCCGGGGTGTGTGGAGTCCTTAATCATGCTGGCTGCTTTCCCGAGGCAGTGGGAAGTATAGACAGAGTCAATGGATGGGAGGCTGGTTTGCGTGATGGATTGGGCTACAT
Organism: Mustelus asterias; assembly: GCF_964213995.1. NCBI lineage: Eukaryota > Metazoa > Chordata > Chondrichthyes > Carcharhiniformes > Triakidae > Mustelus > Mustelus asterias. The sequence continues at coordinate 85,274,870 of NC_135817.1, forward strand.
TCACGACCCTTTGTAGTTTCTTGCGGTCTTGGGCAGAGCAGGAGCTGTACCAAGCTGTGACACAAACAGAAAGGATGCTTCCTATGGTGCATCTGTAAAAGTTGATGAGAGTCTTAGCAGAAAGCCTTTAAGTTAACATGTAGTGGGGAAGCAATTTGGAAACCGCATGGTGTATTAGCCTTTTATTACAAAGGAATCGGAGGATAAAAATGAAGAAGTCTTGCTGCAGTTGTTTAAGTGAGGCTATACCTCGAGCATGGTGTACAGTTTTACTCCCCTCACCTCAGGACAGAGAGAGGCTGAAATTCTCAGACTGTTCATGCTCCCCCGCTGCTGCCAGTGAGAATGGAGAATTTGGCGCTCAGCCAAATCTCCATTCACCGCAGCAGGACTGGAGAATCCCAGTTACGGGTGAGGTTGGAGAATCCAGCCCCCCTCATTGCCTAAAAGGGAGTTTAATGTAACCTCACCAGATTGATTTCCAGAACGAGGGGATTGTCCTATTAGGAGAGATTAAGTAGACTGGGGCTATATTCTCTGGAGTTTAGAAGGATGAGAGGTGATCGAACTGAAACATAAGGCATTTGACAGAGTAGATGCTGAGAACGTTTTCCCCTTGGCTGGGTAATTCAGAATACATGATCACAGTCTCTGAATAACAGGCCAGCCACTTAAGGCTGAGGTGAGGAGAAATGTCTTTCCTCAAAGGTTTGTGAATCTTTGGAATTCTCTACCCAGAGGCCGGAGAACATCACCCATCAGGGGTCAACAGATTTTTGGATACTAAGGGAACCAAGGGTTATGGGGATAGTGCGGGAAAGAGAAGTTGTGGTAGAAAATTGTCTACTACCTTATTAACGGTGGAACAGTCTCAGAGGGCTAAATGGCCCAGCACTGCTCCTGTGTGGAGTTGGACCTTGAACTCTTCCACCCCATCTTTTTCAAAAGAAAGGGCGGCATGGTGGTTAGCACTGCTGTCTCACAGAGCCAGGGACCCAGGTTCAATTCCAGCCTCGGGTCACTGTCTGTGTGGAGTTTGCACGTTCTCTCTGTGTCTGCGTGGGTTTCCTCCGAGTGCTCCGGTGTCCTCCCGCAGTCCAAAGATGTGCAGGTGAGATAGATTGGCCATGCTAAATTGCTCCTTAGTGTCAGGCAGATTAACAGGGTAAATACTTGGGGCTACGGGAATAGAGCCTGGGTGAAAATGTTGTCGGTGCAGTCTCGATTGCCAAAATGACCTGCTTCTGCACTGTAGGGATTCTATGTTTAGTTTAGTTTATTTATTAGTGAGACAAGCAGGCTGACATTAACACTGCAAAGAAGTTACTGTGAAAATCCCCTAGTCGCCACATTCCGGCGCCTGTTCCGGTACACTGAGGGAGAATTTAGCATGGCCAATGTACCTAACCAGCACATCTTTCCGGCTGTGGGAGGAAACCGGAGCACCCGGAGGAAACCCACGCAGACACGGGGAGAACGTGCAGACTCCACACAGACAGTGACCCAAGCCGGGAATCGAACCCACGTCTGTGGCGCTGTGAGGCAGCAGTGCTCGCCATTGTGCCACCATGCCACCATGCCGTCCACTGTGCCACCCATGTAGAATCATAGATTTTAAGAGGAAAGCTGATCGCTACCTGTTTGAGTCTCATTTGTGTGGACGCAATCCCTTTAAAACAAAAGTCGAAGCATACTGAGAGGCCACAGCAGGAAGGAAGGAATAGACGACAAGTAAAAGGTTCTCAGCCTTGCCATTCACCCTCTGATGAAAGCTGAACCCAACCTTGTGCGGAATTGAAAATAGATTGCCCTGGGGGGCTTTTCAAACTGGCTTGCTTTTTACAATCTGTTGAATAATGACTAAAAAGTGCCAAAATGTGATTTATGAAACTATTGATTCCTTTGGTAAGTAATAAATTAGACGTCTAACTTAAATGTTATTTATCAAACACATTTGTCACGTAATTAAATTGTAGGATAATGGATTGTTATCTCATATCTTTACATTAAATATTAAAACTACATCTGACATTTCTCACCTTCCACATTAATGTTTTGCTTGTTCTATATCTTGTTGTGTCTTTACATGCTAATATTATATAATTAATTTCCAAGTACCTCATAACATGACTAATGACTCCTAGTGGTAATAAAGTTTTTTTTTGAGCAGTTGGGAGATTTATGGGGCAAATTATTGGAATTTCTGCAGAATCTCTTCACGATATGAAGGCAAGTCATTAGTTTTGCTGGTTCCCCAGTCTGAACCCCTTTGCACCATCCTTCACAGACCACGAGTCAAACCCACTCGGCCTACTGCCGTTAATTATCTCTGTCGCAGGGAAGAATTCACCTCCCCCTCTGGGCATGGTACTGAACTACACCAAAAGGCCCCCAGTTTCAATCGCTGAGAAAGCCCAGGAGAAGGAGCTGAGGCTGAGCGAGGGAGAAAGAAGCAATTCTTTTTCCTTTTTTTTGAAAATCTGCCTGGCATCCTGCCTGTGCTTTTTCCGAAGTTTAAGGAAATTTGGCATGTCAGCTATGACTCTCACCAACTTTTACAGATGCGCCATAGAAAGCATTCTTTCTGGTTGCATCATAGCTTGGTATGGCTCCTGCTCTGCCCAAGACCGCAAGAAACTACAAAAGGCCATGAATGTAGCGCAATCCATCACGCAAACCAGCCTCCCATCCATTGACTCTGTCTACACTTTCGGCTGCCTCAGCAAAGCAGCCAGCATAATTAAGGACCCCACTCACCCCAGACATTCTCTCTTCCACCTTCTTCTGTCAGGAGAAAGGTACAAAAGTCTGAGGTCACGTACCAACCGACTCAAGAACAGCTTCTTCCCTGCTGCTGTCAGACTTTTGAATGGACTTACCTCGTATTAAGCTGATCTTTCTCTACACCCGAGCTATGACCGTAACACGACATTCTGCACTTTATCATTTCCTTCTCCATGAACGGTATGTTTTGTTCATAGCATGCAAAAAACAATACTTTTCACTGTATGTTAATACATCTGACAATAATAAATGAAATCAAATCAAAAAAAAGACTGCAGGAGAGGTTCCATGTGGAGGTCAGGGACGACATGCGTGATGCCTCCAAATGCTGAATAGCCAGCCATTCTGGGCTCAGGTGAAGAATAGTTGTCTCATCCGAATGCATAGAAACATAGAAAATAGGAGGTAGAATTCAGAATGAGGGGAGGTCAAATTGAGGTATCTAAGGTGATAAAAGATATGGATAAAGTAGGCGTAGGACATTCTGGGATGAGAGGATAAGGGGTAACAAATTTAAAACAGTTGAGGAGAAACTACTTCCCCCAAAGGGCTGTGCATCTGTGGAATTCGCTACCCCAAAGTGTGGTGGATGCTGGGACAGTGAGTAAATTTAAGGAGGAGTTAGGCAGATTTTTAATTGGTAATGGGTTGAAGGGTTATGTGGAGAAGGCAGGAAAATGGGGATGAGGAGCATATCAGCCATGATCGAATGGCGGAGCGCACTCGATGGGCCGAATGGCCTAATTCTGCTCCTATATCTTATGAACTTATGAACTAGGAGGAGGCCATTCAGCTCTTTGAGCCTGCTCCACCATTCATTATGATTATGGTTGATCATCCAATGCAATAGCCTGATCCCACCCTACCCCATATCCTTTTGATCCCCTTTGCCCCAAGTGCTATATCTAACTGCTTCTTGAAAACATTCAGTGTTTTGGCCTTAACTATTTTCTTTGGTAGCACATTTCATAGGCTGATCACCCTCTGGGTGAAGAAATTTCTCCTCATCTCTGTGATAAACAGTCTACCCTGTATCCTCATATACAGTTCCGGGCACACCCACCATCGGTAGCATCCTTCTTGACTCTCCCCTGTCTAGCCCTGTTAGAATTTTATAGGTTTCTATGAGCTTTCCCCCCTCATTCTTCTGAACTCCAGTGTATACAATCCTAACCAACTCAATCTCCTCTCATACGTCACTCCCGCCGTCCCAGGAATCAGTCTGGTAAACCTTTGCTGCACTCCCTCCAGTGCAAAAACATCCTTCCTCAGTTAAGGAGACCAGAACTGCACACGATATTCCAGGTGTGGCCTCACCAAACCCTGTATAATCACAGCAAGACATCCCTGCTTCTGTACTCGAATCCCCTCGCAATGAAGGCCAACATACCATTTGCCTTTTTACTGCCCGCTGCACCTGCATGGCTTACCTTCAGTGACTGGTGTACGAGGACACCCAGGTCTCATTGCACATTCCTCTCTCCTAATTTATGGCCATTCAGATAGTAATCTGCCTTCCCGTTTGTGCTCCCAAAGTGGATAACTTCACATTTGTACCTGGGGGATTGTACCTAAACTGAGGAAAATGTGGAAAAGATTAGGAAGAAAAGAAACACTTGGCTAGCATCCCGCTCCCCACCCCCCCACCCCCACCCCCACCCCCCACGCCCCCCAAGATATCTCAAGGAATTACTCACTGCTTCCTGAGTACAGTCACTGTTGTTATGTTGACAATCCCACACTGCAGCTGGTGAAACCTGGAATTGAAATCTTCGCTCAATGATGGTAACCATGACAACTATCATCGATTATCGTAAAAACCCATCTGGTTCTCTGATGTGTTTTAGGAGAGGAAATCTGTCACCCTTACCTGGTCTACATGGGGCAGCACGGTAGCACAGTGGTTAGCACTGCTGCTTCACAGCTCCAGGGTCCCGGGTTCGATTCCCGGCTCGGGTCACTGTCTGTGTGGAGTTTGCACATTCTCCTCGTGTCTGCGTGGGTTTCCTCCGGATGCTCCGGTTTCCTCCCACAGTCCAAAGATGTGCGGGTTAGGTTGATTGGCCAGGTTAAAAATTGCCCCTTAGAGTCCTGGGATGCGTAGGTTAGAGGGATTAGCGGGTAAATATGTGGGGGTAGGGCCTGGGTGGGATTGTGGTCGGTGCAGACTCGATGGGCCGAATGGCCTCCTTCTGCACTATAGGGTTTCTATGATTTCTATGATAGCCTACATGTTTCATCTCAGGGTGTGTCCCACATTAGGATCATGGAGTCATACAGTGCAGAAGGAGGCCATTGGGCACATTGAGTCTGCACTGACTCTCTGAAAGGCCCTGTCCCGTAACCCCACATTTACCCCACTAATCCCCCGAACCTACACATCTTGAGACACTAAGGGGCAATTTAGTGTGGCCAATCCACCTAACCTGCACAACTTTGGAGTGTGGGAGGAAACCAGAGTATCCGGAGGAGACCTCCGCAGACACGGGGGAAAACATGCAGACTCCGCCCAGACAGTGATGTGAGGCTGGAATTGAATCTGGGTTTCTGGCACTGTGAGGCAGCAGTGCTAACCATTGTGTCACCGTGCTATGCATGTGCTTACAGGTCCACACAGCGATGCGGTTGACTCTTAAATTTCCTCTAAAATGGCCAAGAAAGCCACTCAGTTCAAGGGGCCATCTGGGATGGGCAACAACGCTGAACTTGCCCGTGACACCCACCTCCCATGAAAGAATAAATTAATTTGAAGAGCGCACAGAGTCCTGCCGAAGGTAGATAAGGATATGCACCAATCAAGCTGTAAATAAGGCAAGGGTTGTGACCCCTGGGACATTTAGAGACCAACCACCCCCCCCTTGCTCTTTCTTAAAATATCCTTGATCATCTCTGATGTGAAAGGCAGCACAGCTACTCAAGTGTCAACAGCAGCTTTCAGTTTGCAATAACAGCTTGAAGTTAACATTGGAAATTGACCCAAGGCGCTTCGGAAGATCATTATTAGACAAGCACAGGTGACTGACGGTCTCCCCGTGTCTGCGTGGGTTTCCTCCGGGTGCTGCAGTTTCCTCCCACAGTCCAAAGATGTGCAGGTTAGGTTGATTGGCCATGCTAAATTGCCCCTTCCTGTCAGGGGGAATTAGTAGGGTAAATGCCATAAGAGATACATTTTATTGAGTGTTTTAAAAGGGGAGAGAGAAATAGAGTGGCAGAGAGTTTGGAAATCAAGTTAGTCTAAGTTGTTGCGTTGATGTCCTGAAGTGGTGCTTGAACCAATTGTCTTTTGATTCAGGGCAAGAATGAAACCAACTGAGAAATAAAACCAGCAGCCTACTTGCATTCGGATCAGTGTCACGTGATGTTATAATGTTGTTTAGATTTTACAGCACAGAAAAAGGCCATTCTGCCCAACAGGTCTCTACCAGTTTTTATGTTCCACAAGAAACTCATCGCTCCCCCGCTCTATATTCAATCTTGTCAGCATATCCCTCGACTCCCTTTCCCTCATGCATTTATTCAACTTCCTCTTGAGTACATCTATACAAGGATCTCAACCACTCCCTTTGGTAGCAAGGTCCACATTCTCATCGATCACTGGATAAGGAAAGTTCTCCCTAATTTACATACTGGGTTTATCAGTGGTTTGCCAGTTCCATTCCCATGACGGGAATTGTCATGGGCGGGACAGAAAAATTAGTGGACCAGCCAAAGTTCCGGTGACTTCATGCAAGAATTTCTGGTCCTAGAAAATCCCGGCTTAACTTTCTTATATTTATGGCCCATAAACTTACTCTTCCTTTCCTTTTAATCTTTCTACATTACACTGGGTGGTCTGACCAATGCAAAGTAAGGTTTCATTTAGTTTTGGCCTAATGTTAAAGTCAAAGTTCTCTTCTTCACGAAACCCTCCTCCAATCCCATTGCCAAATTCCTGCCTCTTGCCCCCACCTTCCACGCAAAAAATAGGGAATTTTAGAACCGTTGCTTATATTTTAGTTTGGATTTCTCCTGCTTCTTGGAGTTTTATTTTTATTCGTTTATGGGATGTGGGCATCGCTGGCTGGGTCAGAATTTTTTGCCCATCCCTAGTTGCCCGAGGGCATTTAAGAGTCAACCACATTGCTTAGCTCTCCCAGGTCCAACTATTTTTAAAAAAAATTACGTTCAGTTTTCACTCAGAAGACCAGTTTTCCTCACCATGGTAATTAACAAAAGCTGGGGCAATTGCTGAGAAATGGTTTGTAATATATATTGGTGGCCATCCCACACCCAGAAATAGAGGCGAAGGAAAGGAAAAAGGTAACAGAGTGAGAAATTTAGAAGTTTTGATAGGGCAGACGTAGTGAATTTCTATTTGTTAGGAGATTTCAAAAACAAGGGGTCAGGCATATAACATATAGGAGACTACTTTCCGAATGTTCATGTCAGTGGGATCTTCTGGTCCTTCCGATGGTGCACCACGCCACGGGTTTCTCAGTGGCTTGGGGTGGATTCAGTGAGAAATCCCATTTGGGCCCAGATGATCCCATCACCGGCAAATGGCACGCCGTCTCCCGCTTTGAGAATGACACCACAGGGAACTCTGCCCATTTACTAATAAACTGAGCTGGAATTCAAGAGAAACCTCTTTACCAGAGAGTGGTGAGAATGTGGAAGTCCCTAGCACACAAAATAGTTAAAACAAATAAAATGGATGCTTTTAAGGGGCAGCTGGATAAGTACATGAGAGAGAGAGGGAGAAGAACAGAAGAGTATGTTGATAAGGTGAGATGAACTGGAGTGAGAGGCAGATCATGAAGGCATAATCTCCAATGTTGACAGGTTTCTATTAATTCGTTGGGTTTGGGAAACACTGGCTTAAGGTCAGCAGTCACTGTTCATTCCTAAACCCCGAGAGAAGGTGGTGGTTGGTGAGCCATCAGTTTGATAGAACTGAGTGGCTTGATTTGATTTTGATTTGATTTGATTTGATTTATTATTGTCACATGTATTAACATACAGTGAAAAGTATTGTTTCTTGCGGGCTACACAGACAAAGCATACCGTTCATAGAGAAGGAAACGAGAAAGTGCAGAATGTAGTGTTACAGTCATAGCTAGGGTGTAGAGAAAGATCAACTTAATACGAGGTAGGTCCATTCAAAAGTCTAATGGCAGCAGGGAAGAAGTTGTTCTTGAGTCAGTTGGTACGTGACCTCAGACTTTTATATCATTTTCCCGACAGAAGAAGGTGGAAGAGAGAATGTCTGGAGTGCTTGAGGTCCTTGATTATGCTGTTTGTTTTTCCAAGACAGTGGGAAGTGTAGACAGAATCAATAGATGGAGGCTAGTTTGAGTGATGAACTGGGCTTCATTCATGACCCTTTGTAGTTCCTTGTGGTCTTGGGCAGAGCAGGAGCCATACCAAGCTGTGATACAACCAGAAAGAATGTTTTCTATGGTGCATCTGTAAAGGTTGGTGAGAGTCATAGTGGACATGCCAATTTTCCTTATTCTGAGAAAGTAGAGGTGTTGGTGGGCTTTCTTAACTATAGCATCGGCATGGGGATACCAGGACAGGTTGTTGGTGATCTGGATACCTTGCTCGCTAGAACCATTTTAGAGGGCAGTTGAAAGAAAACCACATTACTGTGGCTCTGGAGTCACATGCAGACCAGACCGGGTAATCACAGCAGATTTCTTTCCCTAAAGGGCATTAGTAAACCAGGTGGGTTTTTACGACGATCAACAGTGGTTTCATGGTCGTCATTAGAACTCCAGATTGTTATTGAATTCAAATTTCACCATTGTGATGGGATTCGAACCCGGATCCCCGAATCTTGCCCTGGGTCGCTGCTGGTTTAGTGATAACACCACTATGCCGCCTGCCTCCATGGCCTCTGCATTGCTATGGAAACATCGCCACCATCATACCCATACCTGTTGGCCTGTTTCTGTGCTTTAGACTCGGTGCAACTCAAATGATGAGGTAAAGTTGAATGAATGCTGAGGGGATATCAGGGTGAAACTCTGCCAATCTTAAATTCAACCCCTCTACAACACCCATCACCCTCCAATTTCACCCCCGCGGCAAGGCTTTGCAATGTGAAGTCCCACGCCCCCATTAGATGGAACTTTATCATTCGTTAATGCGCATCTCCTTACGCCTTTTTCCTTTTCATCCAACAGAGTTGTCAGTGAAATGTGACTGATGTGAAGGCAGCTCGTTGCACGTAACACGCTGGAAGTAATTAAAATTGATAATTTAAAGAGTTCACATAAATATGCTAATGGCCTTTATCAATCTTCTCCCTCTTTATGTAAATTCTGAAATCCAGATGTTATGCCATTCACAAATCTTACATTTTATACCTTCGGTTCAAGGAAGGGGCAACAGACAAGCAAATGGGCAAAAATGTGCTTGGCTAGGACGTTGCCATGGAAACGCTTTGACCTCCAGTCAATTAGCCAGTGATATAAATCCAACAATTAATTATAATAGCCCGAGTGGTTGTAATTCTTCTCCGTCTGTTTAAAGCAGGGCATCTTCCAGACCCCATAAATCTCCTGTTTAAAAAGGTTGAATTTCAACACACAAAAGAAAGAAGTATTCGAGACGCCGGCACTTCAAGTTGATTGAGAGCTGGGGATGGGTGGGCGGGGAGGTGAGGCCGTGGAGGGGGGCGGGGGGGTGGGGGGGGGGGGGTGTGGAGCAGGGAATGCTCATCACTTGCCACTCGATACTTGACTTGATATTCCGAGTGCATTGCACCCCCATGAAACTTCAGGGATTGATCATTGAACTCTGAGAGGTCACTTTACAAAACAGTTTTTCCCCAACCCTACCCCGCTCTGTTGAGTTTGTTTGTGTCGGTACATTGTCAGTTTCAGGAATATGTTGTGACTGGTTCGGCCAAAGTAATCACACTTGGTGCTCTCTCTGCACCTTGATAGTAACATTTTGAGGCATTATGGTAATCTTTCCATTAAGAGTTGCATCAAAGGAACAACATATTTTCATTAGAGTAAGAAGTTCCCTTTAAGTCTTTGCAAGTTACTAACAAGTGAGGTGGCACCTTCTGAAGTGGTCGTAACTGATGGTGCAATTGATTGGATTAATTCCTGACCCACATTAAGGCTCCAGGTTTATAACAAAAACGTGTAAAACTCTTAAGCAGCTTGACAGGTTAGTTATTGGGAGGATGTTTCCTCTGGCTGCGGAATCTCAAACATCAGGTCACAGTTTCAGAAATAAGGGATTGGCCGTTTAGGACAGAGATGAGCAGAATTTCTTTCCTCAGAGGGTGGTGAATCTTAAAAACTCTCTACTCCAGCGGCTTAGTTGTTGAGAATATTCAAGATGTGGAGATGCCGGCGTTGGACTGGGGTAAACACAGTAAGAAGTTTAACAACACCAGGTTAAAGTCCAACAGGTTTATTTGGTAGCAAAAGCCACACAAGCTTTCGGAGCTGCAAGCCCCTTCTTCAGGTGAGTGGGAATTCTGTTCACAAACAGAGCATATAAAGACACAGACTCAATTTACATGAATAATGGTTGGAATGCGAATACTTACAACTAATCAAGTCTTTAAGAAACAAAACAATGTGAGTGGAGAGAGCATCAAGACAGGCTAAAAAGATGTGTATTGTCTCCAGACAAGACAGCCAGTGAAACTCTGTGGGGGTTACAAATAGTGTGCCATGAACACCATCCACCAGGTACACGGTACATACTCTTGCAACTCGGCCAACGTTGTCTACCTGATACGTTGCAAGAAAGGATGTCCCGAGGCATGGTACATTGGGGAAACTATGCAGACGCTGCGACAACAGATGAATGAACACCGCTCGACAATCACCAGGCAAGACTGTTCTCTTCCTGTTGGGGAGCACTTCAGCGGTCACGGGCATTCAGCCTCTGATATTCGGGTAAGCGTTCTCCAAGGCGGCCTTCGCGACACATGACGGCGCAGAGTCGCTGAGCAGAAACTGATAGCCAAGTTCCGCACACACAAGGACGGCCTCAACCGGGATATTGGGTTCATGGCACACTATTTGTAACCCCCACAGAGTTTCACTGGCTGTCTTGTCTGGAGACAATACACATCTTTTTAGCCTGTCTTGATGCTCTCTCCATTCACATTGTTTTGTTTCTTAAAGACTTGATTAGTTGTAAGTATTCGCATTCCAACCATTATTCATGTAAATTGAGTTTGTGTCTTTATATGCTCTGTTTGTGAACAGAATTCCCACTCACCTGAAGAAGGGGCTTGCAGCTCCGAAAGCTTGTGTGGCTTTTGCTACCAAATAAACCTGTTGGACTTTAACCTGGTGTTGTTAAACTTCTTACTGAGAATATTCAAGACAGAGATGGCCAGATTTTTGGACACGAAGGGATTCATGTGAGAGGGTGGGATGGGAAAGTGGAGTTGATATAGATCAGCCACAATCTTACTGAATGGTGGAATAGTTTGGCGTGTTTGTATGTCACATTCCAGCTTGTAATGACCATCGTGAGGCCCACAATGTGGACCTCTTAGAATACGAGCTCCCTGATTAAGACAGTAATGTGTGTCCAATCAGATAGTCCTGCCTGTGTACATAATGTGGAGTGTCAGGGTTACGTGCACCCCAGCTTTATACTCTGTACGAGGAAGTATCTTTCTGAGTGTTGCTGACTATGTAAATAAATCTAAATTTTGCGAAGGGACACCAGCCTCAGAGGAGTTAGTTACTGTTTATTTTGTTCTTATGTGGTGTCTCATTCCTGAGGGTGATAAATTGTACACCAGTACTTATTGCTAATCCCTAGTTGCCCTTGAGAAGGTGGTGGTGAACTGCCTTCTTGAACCGTTGCAGTCCACATGCTGTGGGTTGACCCACAATGACGTTAGGGAGGAAGTTCTAGGTTTTTGACCCAGCAACAGTGAAAAAACAGCAATATATTTCCAAGTCAGGATGGTGAGTAGCTTGGAGGGGAACTTGCAGATGGTGGTGTTCCCATGTATCTGCTGGCCTGGTGAGTTCCTATAGTTCATCTTGTAGATGGTGCACACTGATGTCACTGTGCGTCGGTGGCGGAGGGAGTGGATGTTTGTGGATGTGGTGCCAATCAAGCAGGCTGCCCTAGATGGTATCGAGCTTCTTGAGTGTTGTCGGAACTGCACTCATCCAGGCATCATACTCCTGACTTGTGTCTCTAGATGCTGATGGCTTTTGCGAAGTCAGGAGGTGAGTTACTCGCTGTCGGATTCCAAGCCTCTGACTTGCTCTTGTGGCCACAGTGTTTATATGGCTAGTCCAGGTCAGCTTTTGGTCAGTGTAGTCCCAGGATGTTGAGAGTGGGAGATTCAGTGATAGTAATGGCATTCAATCTTAAGGGCAATGGTTAGATCCTCTCTTGTTGGTGATGGTCATTGCCTGGCACTTGTGTGGCGCGAATGTTGCTTGCCACTTGTCAGCCCAAGCCTGAATATTGTCCAGGTCTTGCTGCATTTGGGCATGGACTGCTTCAGTATCTGAGGAGTTGCGAATGGTGCTGAACATGTTGCCATCATTGGCAAAACATCCCCACTTCTGATCTTATGATGGAAGGTCATTGATGAAGCAGCTGAAGATGGTTGGGCCTCAGACACTAACCCTGAGGGACTCCTGCGGTGATGTCCTGGAGCTGAGATGATTGACCTCCACCCGACATAATACTCTCCCCTTGTGCCGGGTATGACTCCAACCAGTTGAGGGTTTTCCCCTGATTCCCATTGACTCCAGTTTTGCGAGGGCTGGTTGATGCCACAGTTGGCATTAATGGGATGTGGGCGTCGCTCACTGGGCCAGTATTTATTTCCGGTCTTTGAGGACATTTAAGAGTCAACCACATTGCTGTTGATCTGGAGTCACATGTAGACCAGACCAAGTAAGGATGACAGATTTCCTTACATATATTTACAACAATTGACAATGGTTTCGTGGTCATCATTAGATTTTTAATTCCAGATTTTTACTGAATTCAAAATGTCACCCTCCGCCATGGTGGGATTCGAACCCCGCCCCCTAGTGCATTACCATGTATCTCTGGATTACTCGTCCAGTGACTCGTAATTGTCCCTCCAATGAAAACTTGATGTCACTCTCACCTCACCTCTGGAGTTCAACTCTTATGTCCATGTTTGAGCCAAAGCTGAAATGAGGTCAGGAGCTGAGTGGCCCTGGAGAAACCCAAACTGAGCGTCAGTGAGCAGGTTATTTCTAAGCAAGTACCAGTTGATAGGACTGGTAATGATGACCCTTCCATCATTTCACTGATGATCAAAAGTAGATTAGTGGGGCAATAATTGGCCGGGTTGGATTTATCTGGCTTTTTGTATACAGGACACATCAGGGCAATTTTCCACATTGCTGGGTAGATGCTAGTGTTGTGCCAGTAAACTACTTGAAGAGTAGTTGCGGCTGTACTGGCTGGGGGTATGCAGCAAGTCCTGGAGCACTTGTCTTCAGTACTATTACTGGAATATTGTCAGGGCCCATAACCTTTGTCAGTACCAAGTGCCTTCAGCTGTTTCTTGATATCATGTGGAGAGAATCAAATTGGCTAAAGACTGATATCTGTGATTTGGGAACCTCCAGATGAAGCCAGGAGTATGCGGCCTCTCTGTTCTTCGTGTTGAAATGTACCATCTCTATTACCTATATTGGAATGAATACACCCGCTATTTGTGAGCAGCTTTGGTCTCCGCACTGATCCCTGTGGAACACCACTTCCTTTTGATAGCCTGAGTAATCACCCTATGTTGACCCTATGGTCGGTTTTCTATTTTGTAAACAGCTTGCTGCCCATTGTGATGCTACTGTGTCTTTAAGGAATGTTTTTCTGGGCCTTTTCTATATTGTTGCCATGATGTCTGTTGTATATTTTTAATTTGGGCCTAAAGCAATGTCCTCGGGTTTTATGACCCTTTCGAATTGTTTGGGGGAAGGTTGATTGACAGGTCAAGGTCAGGTGGTTCCTTCACCAAGGAATCTAAGATTCACTTTCAGCTTGGCTGCTGACTAGTTAGAAGCTGAACTTCAGACTGAAAACTGTTTCTTTTCTCTCTCCCTAATATTGGAAGTTCTGCTGGCTCGCAGAAGCTGTTGGATCCAGACTGCAAGCAGTGTGTTTCTGGGTTTCTCCTTGGTATTGGAAATTTAGCTTTTGGTGGCTAGTTAGCTAGTAACTAGAGGCAAGGAGTGCCTCTGTCTCTTTAAATAGGCCAGAAGTGACTCTATCTCTATCTCGAGGTGTGCTGGGAACTACAGGATGGGGAAGTCAGAGTTTCAATTCTCCATCCAAAGAACAAGGTCCAGCATCACATGAGCATACTTACTTTCTGTGTTAAGCCTGGAACAGGGGTGTATGTTTGTAGGGGCGCTTGTGTTGGAACAGTATTAGTCGGTGTTCAGGTTTATACAATATCATGGTTGTTTCTTTTCTTGTTTGCAATTGGTGAAAGTCATTGCTAATTTTCTTTGTGTGGTAACTGTATTCTTAAATAAACTTTGTTTGATAAAAGCTCCCTAGTGGGTCATTTGAATCATACCTGGAGTGGAACATCTTATGCTTACCCCATGCCAAAATTCAAATTGCAAAACTTATGGTCTAGGCTGACTTTAGAAAACACCTTGGAGTTTCTAACACCATTCTGCTACTTGTCCCCATTTGCACAATCTCTAACCTTAGCCATGTGTTTTCAATGTACTCTCATATTGAAGGCCTTTTGAAAATCCTTAATTTATTATATCTGCTGCATTACCCCTATCTCTTCTTTCTATTACTTGTTTCGATAAACTCAATAAGGTTGCTCAAGCATAACTTACCCTTTTGAATTCAGTGCTGACTAGATGTTTTCAAATTACAAGTGTCAGTAACATTTCAATTATCTTTCCAACCATCGATTTTAATCTGTTTTATAGTTCCCTGGACATTGTTCCCGCTCCCCTTTCAAATATAGAAACAGCGCTATTAGAAAATGAGGGTAGGCTGTGTATTGGAGTGGGTGGCTAAATGTAAATTAATCAGAAGTAGGAGAAATGGAAATTAAGAAACAAATACTCCACAGCATTAACAAGCAATCAAATCTGAAGATCTTTTTAAGTAACGATTCATGAAATAGCAAGCACCAGATCATTGACCAATCAATTGACCCAGTTAATTTGTTCCAACTAGTTTCAGCATCCATTTTTCTTTTCTTGACTCTTGAGACATAATTGGAGATTAATGTTTAATGCGTAACAATTACATTAAATAAAATACCATTCTGAAAGAAAAAGTCTTTTTCATAAATCTTGCCAAAGTTAGATGTGATGACAGGGTACCTTTCACCTCATGTCTCGGTCCAAGTTCTGTTTGGAGTGTAGTCGCTGTGATAACAAGAGCAACGTCCACAGCTCGTTCTCACAAACAGCAGTGTGATAATCGCCAGGTCAGCTGTTTGTGTGATTTTGGTTGAGGTTGAAAATTAGATTGGACCAATGCTCAGTGTGGACTGGGCAACCCAAATCCATCTCCCAGCTTTCTCCAAAAACCAAATTCAAATTGAATCCAATTCAAGGTTCCCATAAGAGGATGGTGAATGCCTGGAATGCGCTGCCCAGGGAGGTAGTGGGAGCAGGTACGCTAGCGGCATTTAAGGGACAACTAGACGAACACATGATTAGGATGGGAATGGAAGGATACGGACTCCTTAAGTGCATACGGTTTTAGTTTCGGCAGGCATCATGATCGGCGCAGGCTTGGAGGGCCTGTTCCTGTTCTGTACTGTTCTTTGTTCTTTGTGAAAGACAAACAAGATCCAAACTGACTAGATAAGGCATTGCATTCCATCTTGGGCTTGATCTGACACTTGATCTTAGCCAGAAATTCTCCTTTTTTCCGGTAGTGGCTGTGGGATCTTCTTTATCCAGCTCAAAAACCAGATGGTGTCCTCTGTTCAACATCTCACCTGAAAAACGCCAACTTCCTCAGTCAGAGCAAAAACCGTACATTGGTGATTTGAGAACAAGGCCCATCGCCATCTAATCAGGTCAACTAGGGACTAGTAATAAATGGCAGCATTGGCAGTGATACCCACATCCCAGGAATGCATAAGTAAAATAGAAGGTTGGGCAAAATTAAGTGGGGAAGAAAGACGTTAGACGTTAGACGTTCGCTCTTGGTTTTCACTGTTTATCTGACGGGCAACTATGTCAGAAGGTCAAGGATCATCAGAACAGGAGGAGGCCATTCAGCCCTCGAACATGTTCCACTGCCATTTGGTTAGATCATGGCATGTACCTCAGCTCCAGTTTTCCACCTTTCCTCCATATCCTTTGATCTCATTGGAATGTATGAAATTGTTAAAGGGCTCAATGGGGCAAAACCAAGGCTAGAGCGGCACGCTGGCACAGTGGTTAGCACTGCTGCCTCACAGCGCCAGGGACCCGGGTTCAATTCCCGGCTCGGGTCACTGTCTGTGTGGAGTTTGCATGTTCTCCCCGTGTCTGCATGGGTATCCTCCGGGTACTCCGGTTTCCTTCCACACTCCAAAGATGTTTGTCCACGCTAAATTGCCCCTTAGTGTCAGGTAGATTAGTGGGTAAAATACTTGGAGTTACGGGGATAGGGCCTGGGTGGGATTGTTGTCAGTGCAGGCTTGAAGGGCCGAATGGCCTCCTCCTGTACTGTAGGGATTCTATGGTAGAGACTGTGCAGATGGAGCCAAGTAGCAGAATGGTCAGAAAGCTGTCTACAAAACAGAAAACCAACCATAGGTTCAACAGTAGTTACTCAGACTATCAAATGGAAGTGGTGTTCCACGGGGATCAGTGCTGAGACCAATGCTGCTCATAAATAGTGGGGTATACTCATTCCAATATAGATAATAGAGGTGGTACAATTCAATATGAAGAATAAGGTGGCCACATACTCCTGGCTTCCTCCGTCGGTCCCCAGTATTACGGATGCCAGTCTTCAGTCAATTTGAGTTTCGAAACCCTTTCCCTTAGCTGGGAAATCTAGAACGGGGTTAATTGCCTCAGGATAAAGGGTCGACCATTTAGAATTGCACGGAGGAGGAACCTCTTCAGTCAGAGGGTGATGAGTCTTTGGAATTCTGAATCCCAGAGCGCCCAGTTGTTGAATATACTCAAGACTGAGATAAACAGATTCATGGGTACAAGAAAAACCCAGGGTAGTGCGGATAAGCTGAGGTCGAAGGTCAGCCATGACTTTATTGAATGGCCAGAGCAGGTGTGAAAGGCTGAATGGCCTACTCCTGTTTCTGAGGAAGTTTCTTAAAACCTCGTTTTTGACAAAGCTTTGGTCACCAGTCCTAATACCTCTGACGAAGGGTCATCCAGACTCAAAATGTTGGCTCTATGCTCTCTCCACAGATGCTGTCAGACCGGCTGAGATTTTCCAGCATTTTCTGTTTATGTTTCAGATTCCAGCAGCCGCAGTATTTTGGCTTTTATCTAATATCTTTTTACCTGGTTCACTGTCAAATCTTGTCTGATCCCACTTCTGTGTCAAGGCTTAGGACATTTTACTCCACCTTTGCAGGTGCTACACGAGGAGTTTGGCACATCGCCCAGATGAGGCATTCATGTCGAGAGGGCTAGCATACAAAGGCAGGGATGTACTTCTGAGGCTGTATAAGGCTCTGGTCAGACCCCATTTGGAGTATTGTGAGTAGTTTTGGGCCCCATATCTAAGGAAGGATGTGCTGGCCATGGAAAGGGTCCAGAGAAGGTTCACAAGAATGATCCCTGGAATGAAGAGCTTGTCGTATGAGGAACGGTTGAGGACTCTGGGTCTGTACTCATTGGCGTTTAGAAGGATGAGGGGGGATCTTATTGAAACTTGCAGGATACTGTGAGGCCTGGATAGAGTGGACGTGGAGAGGATGCTTCCACGAGTAGGAAAAACTAGAACCAGAGGGCACAACCTCAGGCTAAAGGGCCGATCCTTTAAAACAGAAATGAGGAGGAATTTCTTCAGCCAGAGAGTGGTGAATCTGTGGAACTCTTTGCCACAGAAGGCTGTGGAGGCCAGGTCATTGAATGTCTTTAAGACAGAGATAGATAGGTTCTTGATTAATAAGGGGATCAGGGGTTATGGGGAAAAGGCAGGAGAATGGGGATGAGAAAAAAATCAGCCATGATTAAATGGCAGTGCAGACACGATGGGCCGAGTGGTGTAACTCTGCTCCTATGTCTTACAGTCTTATGAAGAAACTGTGAGGAGGCTGGCCACTCGAGGGTGCTGCTGAGCACAGTACAAGCCTTCATGGCCTTGTGCCAGTAAGTGAGATTGTAACGCAAGATTATTATTTCATTCTGTTCCTTAACTCAATTATATTTATATAGCTTCAACCAGAACAGTCTGTCAACACCATTTCCTGAGTCTTGTGCAGTCCTTTTAGTATGATGGCTGATTTCCCAGCCTAATTTATACACCCTTAAAAATCACATTTGCCAAAGCTATATTGTTAGAAAATAGGTTGCATTCAGGAAAATAATGACCCTTTGCTCAAATACAGTTGCCGTTTAACAGAACCGTCGAACCTTGGAGTCTTACAGAGGAGGTGATTCTGCCCATCATGCCTGTGACTGCTCTTGGAGATTAATGCCCAATTAGTGCCCCCTCCGCCCCCCCCCCCCACCCCCCCCCCCACCCCCGCCCCACCCCCCCCCCCCCCCCCGCCCCCCGCCCAGGTCTGTGCTCAGAACCCTTTACAAGTACTTAACAATTTCCTGTTGAGAGTTATTATTGAATCTGACCTTTCAGGCAGCCCTTTCCAGATCACAGGCACCGATTTCCAGATCTGGGGCGGCACGGTGGTTAGCACTGCTGCCTCACAGTGCCCGGGAGCCAGGTTCGATTCCCGGCTCGGGTCACTGTCTGTGCAGAGTCTGCACGTTCTCCCCGTGTCTGTGTGGGTTTCCTCCGGGTCTCCGGTTTCCTCCCACAGTCCAAACGACGCGCTACTTTTGTGCATTGATCTCAACAGGCGCTGGAGTGTGGCGACTGGAGGAATTTCACAGTAACTGCATTGCAGTGTTAATGTAAGCCTTACTCGTGAGTAATAAATACATTTTAACTTTAACAATTCACTGAGTTAAGAGAAAATCACCCCACCTCCCTCAGGTTTTCTTTCTCAATCAGCTCCAATCTGTGTCCTCGGGATAACAACCCTCCCCAGCCACTGGAAGCAGATTTTCCCCTCTCCCGACATGGATCGAGAGTTTTTCTCCAGAAGGAAATCTATTCACCCTGTGAAGAAAAACTGTCAACAATTCTGAAACAACCACGCACCAAAAATAACAGGGGAGAGAGACCCAGAAGGAATGAACTGCACACACAGAGAGAAGCAGAGCCAGATTGAGACACCGTTCCTAACAACGCAACCTCCCCCTGCAACCCAGGGTCCTTTTAGTTTTGGAAAAAATAAATACAGTTGCACTTTTGGAAACGTGCTGGGAGCAGGGTGAAATAGAACTGTAACCCGCCTGGTTATCATTGTTTCTCAAGCCATGTGGAAATGTCGATGCTCAATACCTGCATTTTTCCCAGTTTAATGGTCTCAGAGTTGGCAACACTCTGACCCTAGAGGGAGCTGCAATACAAAGGGAGCAAGGAGAGCAGGCTGGCGAGGATCTGCACTGAACAAAACGAGGACGCTTGTGAAGATTCGCTCGGCGGTGCAATTGAAGTTGAGCATTGCTGTAAAAAAAGAGACGTGCTGTCAAAGCTTTCCGCCTAATACTCATCAGGACAGAATCACAAAACATACCAAATCTCAAAGGGAGCATCAGTTTGTACTGCATGAAAAAAAGGGTGCTGGGTGATTGGCAAGTTGGTTCTGATTGGTTGAGACTTTTCCATGGGGAATGTACCAGGGTTCGCTAGATTGATTCCAGAGATGAGGGGTCTGACTTAAGAAGAGAGATTGGTCAGTTTAGGCCTGTGCTCACTGGAGTTTAGAAGAATGAGAGGAGATCTAATTGAGGTGTACAAGATGGTAAGAGGGATTGACAAAGTAGAAATGGAGAGGGTGTTTCCTCTTGTAAGACAATCTAGAATAAGGGGTCATAGTTTTAGGATAAGGGGCGGCAGATTTATGACAGAGATTAGGAGAAATTATTTCTCTCAGAGGGTGGTGAGTCTATGGAATTCACTACCCAGAGTGTGGTGGATGCTGGCACATTGAATAAATTTAAGGAGGAGATAGGCAGATAGTTAATTATTAGCAAGAGTTTGAAGGTCCATGGTGAACGGGCAGGAAAGTGGAGTTGAGGCCAAGATGAGATCAGCCATGATGGTATTGAATGGCGGAGCAGGCTCGAGGGGCTGAATGGCCCACTCCTGCTCCTAGTTCTTATGATTCTTATGAAATCGTTCTCCATGCTACTGTTTAATTTTTTAAAAAGCAGCAATGCCTGGATACGTTCTTTTTGCCTACAGAGGACAGGAATTTGCATATGAATATATGGAGCTTCTAGCAAGTGTAAATGAGCCCCATTGTGAGCCTAGCTGGTCATCTGAACCTCGACCAATCGGGGAAAACTTGTTAACCAATCAGCATCTTTTCCTTCTGTCGTATAAGTGTTGCGATTGTTTGAAATTTGGCATTCTTGCATCTCTCCTGACGAGTGTAAGATGAAAAGTTTTGACAGCATGTATCAATTTTCAGCAATGTACTTGTGAATACTCGAGATTACCCATTGTTCTACCTAGAGACAAGTCCTAATCCAGTGCCACACCCAAAGGCATTCATAACAGATGGGCTTTCCTGTGGTTTTCCCTCATGGTTTTCATCACCAGAGTAGTTTTTGCTGGGAGCTGGGGCTGAAACAAAGCTGAAGGGCCACCACCTACACTTTATACTGGGAAGAGAGTGGGGGAGTTTATCTGTGCCCATCAGACACCTGTACTCACATTGGAGTTGCACCTTAGTGTCCAGAACTGGCGTCCAAACCTTTCTCCTGACACAGAGGCTGGAATACTAACACTGAATCAGTGGCTACCTCAGGTTCTGTTTCTTTTTATTTGATTTATTATTGTCACATGTATTAGTATACAGTGAAAAGTATTGTTTCTTGCGTGCTATACATACAAAGCATACCGAAAGGACAGGGTGCAGAATGTAGTGTCACAGTCATAGCTAGGGTGTAGAGGAAGATCAACTTAACGCGAGGTAGGTACATTCAAAAGTCTGATGGCAGCAGGGAAGAAGCTGTTCTTGAGTCAGTTTGTACGTGTCCTCAGACTTTTATATCTTTTTCCCAATGGAAGAAGGTAGAAGAGAGAATGCCCCGGGTGCTTGGGGTCCTTAATTGTGCTGGCTGTTTTTCCAAGGCAGCAGGAAAGACAGTGGTAGACAGTGGTAGACAGTATCAGTGGATGGGAGGCTTTTCTCCTCCAGATTCGAGCATGGATGACAAGGCCAACATTTGATGCCCATCCTTAACTACCCTTGAGAAGATGGTGATAAGCCAGTTTCTTGAATTGCTGCAGTCCATGTGGTGTAGGTACACCCACAGTGCTGTGAGGGAGGGAGTTCCAGGATTTTGACCCAGCAATAGTGACGGAACAGCGGCGATGCATTACAAGTCAGGGTGGTGAGTGGCTTGGAGGGGAACTTACTTAGATGGTGGCGTTCCCATGTGTTGCTTCCCTTGTCTTCTAGATGGTAGAGGTCTCAGGAGGGATTTTACACCCTCGTTCGAGCGAGACCGGAAATTTCCACCCGAGGTCAATGGCCATTTCCATTGTCCGCCCCTTCCCCGCTCTGATTCTGTGACGGGCGAGGCGATGGAGTTCCAGCACATGGGTTTGAAATGTGTTGTTGATGAGTTGCTGCAGGGTATCTTGTAGATTTTCTTTTATTTATTAGAGTCACATGTAGGCTCACATTAACACTGCAATGAAGTTACTGTGAAAATCCCCGAGATAGTTCACGCTGTTGTCACTGTGCATCAGTGGTGGAGGGAGTGAATGTCGAAGGTGGTGGAAGGGTACCAATCAAGTGGGCTGCTTTGTCCTGGATGGTGTTGAGCTTCCTGAGTGTTGTTCACTCATCCAGACAAGTGGGGACTATTCCATCACACTCCTGACTCCTGCCTTGTAGATGGTGAACAGCTTTGGGGAGTCAGGAAGTGAGTTACTTGCTGCATAATTTCCAGTCTCTGACCCGCTATTGCAGCCATGGTATTTATATGGCTAGTCCAGTTGAGTAGCCCCTAGGATGTTGTTGATGGGGTGGCGGGGGGTGGGGTTGATAGAATCATAGAAACCCTACAGCGCAGAAAGAGGCCATTCGGCCCATCGACCATCTGCACCGACCATAATCCCATCCAGGCCCTACCCCCACATCCCGACATATTTACCCGCTAATCCCTCTAACCTACGCATCTCAAGACACTAAGGGGCAATTTTAGCATGGCCAATCAACCTAACCCACACATCTTTGGACTGTGGGAGGAAACCGGAGCACCCGGAGGAAACCCACGCAGACACGAGGAGAATGTGCAAACTCCACACAGACAGTGACCCAAGCCGGGAATCGAACCCGGGTCCCTGGAGCTGTGAAGCAGCAGTGCTAACCACTGTGCCACCGTGCCGCCCAGTGATGGGTTCAGTGATGGGAATACCATTGAATAGTACGGGGAGATGGTTAGATTCTCTCTTGTTGGAGATGGTCATTGCTCAGCACTTGTATTTTATTAAAGTTTCATAAAGTTTATTTATTTGTTAGGCTCAAGTAGGCTTATGTTCACACTGCAATGAAGTTACTGTGAAAATCCCCGAGTCGCTGCATTCCGGTACCTCTTTGGGTACACTGAGGGAGAATTTAACATGGCTAATTCATCTAACCTGCACTTTTTGGACTGTGGGAGGAAACCCAGTAAGAAGTCTAACAACACCAGGTTAAAGTCCAACAGGTTTATTTGCTAGCAAAAGCACGAGCTTTTGGAACAGGCTGTCCCATCGTCAGGTGGGTGGGAGTTCAATAAACCTGTTGGACTTTAACCTGGTGTTGTTAGACTTCTTACTGTGTTTATCCCAGTCCAACGCCGGCATCTCCACATCGAGGAAACCCACACAGACATGGGGAGAACATGCAAACTCCACACAGACAGTCACCCAAGCCAGAATTGAACCGTGGTCCCTGGCGCTGTGAGGCTAACCACTGTGCCATCGTGCTGCATGAATGTTACTTGCTACCTACCAGCTCAAGCCTGAATGCTTCCCAGGTCTTGTCCACCCAGAGTTGGTAAAAAGCTGAGCTCAGTCCGTATAGACGTGGGTGTGACATTGACTGCCAATTGAAATCCAGGCTGGCCCGGCTGCCTCACAGCGCCAGGGACACGGGTTCGATTCCCGGCTCAGGTCACTGTCTGTGCAAAGTCTGCATGTTCTCCCCATGTCTGCATGGGTTTCCTCCGGGTGCTCCGGTTTCTTCCCACAGTCCAAAGATGTGCTGGTTAGGTGCATTGGTCATGCTAAATTCTCCCTCAGTATACCCGAACAGGCGCCAGAGTGTGGCAACTGGGGGATTTTCACAGTAACTTCATGCCAGTGGGAATGTAAGCCTATGGGCCCGATTTTACCAAAATTCCAGGCGTGAAATCGTGGTAAAGTTGGGCGTCGGGCCTAAAACGCAGTCCAGACCTGACCCAAGACCAATCGCGCCTTTACCAACGGCCGATCCGGGCGCCAATCCGGCGCACGCCCGAATCGGCCAGTGGGCCGATTTAAATGCAATTGCATGCATTTAAATTGGCATAATGAAGCCCGTGCCCAACTTACCCAAGGATTCCCACTTTACAAGGCTCCGATGCGATCGGCGCCCGCGCATTTACTGTGTTGCTGAATTCAAGTCCGATAGGGCTTCAACTCAGCAACTGAACCGCCGAATCACCCCCGACCACCCTTCGCAGACCACCCCGCGAACCACCCCGGCAGCCCACCAGCCCCCCCTCCCACCCCCGATCAGACCACCCTGGGACGCAGGCCCCGCCAGCAGCCCACCCCCCCTCCCCCACCCCCCCCCCCCCCCCACCCCCCCACCGGGATCGGACCCCCCGGGCTCCCGACCAACCCTGATCGCTGGTGTACGTCGAAAGCATCTTGCGGTCCTGGATCCTGGCCTTGCTCCAGGGGTCCTGATGTAGGATGATGTCTCTTCACTTGTGGGGGGGGAGGGGGGGTGGGGGGGCTTGGGGATGTGACATCTCTTCCCTGAGGGGGGTGGGGGGGGGATGTGACGTCTCTTCCCTGAGGGGGGGTAGGGGGAGATGTGACGTCTCTGCCCCTGGGGGGGGGGGGGGGGGGTGGAGACATCACATTCCCCCCCCACCCCCCCTTAGGGAAGAGACATCACATTCCCCCCCCCCGCCCCACCCCCAGGGAAGAGACATCACATCCCCCCCCTACCCCCCCGCCCCCCCTCAGGGAAGAGACATCAGATTCCCCCCCCACCCCCCACAACCCCCTCAGGGAAGAGACGTCAGATCCCCACCCTAGCCCCCCCCCTCAGGGAAGTGACGTCAGATCCCCACCCTAGCCCCCCCCCTCAGGGAAGAGACGTCACATTCCCGCCCCCCTGCCACCAGGGAAAGTCAAAGGCAGTGCAGAGAGCAGTGCTGTCAGCGCTGCCTTTGACTTTTGCGCTCGGGCGTGCTGAGTGCTGTCGGGTTCGAACTGCGCATGCGCAGGTCGGCGCTCCGACAGATGCAAATGCACTAGGCCCCGCCCACTGGACCCACGCCAAAAAAAGGCATGTGGGGGCGCTGGAGCGGGGCTGCCGGGCGCGGGTCTGATTTACCACCGCACCCGGCACTTAGAGCCGATTTGGTAAAATCGGCCCCTATGTGTGACACTAATAAATAAACTTTAAACTTTAACCCGATATTCGTCTTACCTGGGCAATCTGGAGAGGGGTTCAAACCCATCATTCTCTGACACAGAGGGAGGAATGCTTCCACTCGGCTAAAGGCTTGTACCAAATGTGATATAGTATTGAACAGGCATTACAATTTATGTTTCATTGATATGTGAACTAAATGGTTGAAGTGTTGCCATATTTGTACCCACCTATCAGTGTAAGTGATGGGAATCTGCTGCGGTGCTCCTCGGCTAGGAAAATGGGGCTGAGTTAGTCAGGGCTTTTTTTGTTGATCACTCTGTACATGATCAAAGAGAAGAGTGATTTGCATTTATATAGCGCCTGTAACAAATTGCTCTCTGGTCAATGAAGTGCAGTCATTGTTACAATGTAACAATATGGCAGCCAATGAGCATTGGCCAGATAATCTGTTTTAGTGATGTTGGCTGAGGTGTAAATATTAGCCAGGACACCCCTGTGATCATCTCCGCCCTTTGAATGATTTCCTCGGACTTTATAACATTCAACTGTTAGTACACACAGAGCACCTCATCCGAAAGATGGCATCTGTGACAGTGCAGCGCTCCCTGAGTACCGACCACTGTCAGACTGGATCCTAAGGTCAAGTCTTTCTTGCTCAGCGGGATCTAAAAGGTGTGGATAGAGAAACAAATTCCATTAGCAGAAGGGACGACAATTGGGAAGGAGATGGCCAGTGATATTTTCACTCGAATCCAGAAACTCAACTAGGACCCGGGTTTGAATCCCGCCACGGCAGATGATGGAATTCGAATTCAATGAAAAATATCTGGAATTAAGAATCAACTGATGACCATGAAACCATTGTTGATGGTCGGAACAACCCCTCTGGTTCACTAATGTCCTTTCGGGAAGGAAATCTGCCATCCTTACCCAGTCTGGCCTACTTGTGACTCCAGCGCCACAGCAATGTGGTTGACTCTCAACTGCCCTCTGAAATGGTCTAGCCAGCCACTCAGCTCACTACCACCTTCTCAAGGGCTATTAGGGATGGGCAATAAATGCCAGCCAGCCAGCGACGCCCATGTCCCACGAATGAATTTAAAAAAATAGATTTAAGGTGCATATCAACGGGAGGGAAAATATCTTGACCCAGTGAGTGTTTAGGACATTCCCTGAGATTGTGGTGGAGGCAGATTTAACCATGGCTTCAAAGGGGAACTGGATAAGCACCAGAAGAAAAATTAACTTGTATGGAAATGGGGATAAAGCAGGGAAATGGGACTACCTAAGTTGCTGATTTTGCTGAGAGATGGCATCGGCTTGATGGGCCAAATGGCCTCCTTTCTGTGCTGCAACCAAAAACCTCCCAACTCACTTCAGAAAATTGAGCTCAGCTATGGTGGACCTCCCATGGGCAACAGCCCCTCACTGGATCCTCAATCTTTATCAGTCATCATTGAGACGAAAAGATGAAGCATGAGACACGGTGAATTGGTTAATGCTGCTCACATCAGCAGCTGATAGGAATTGCATTTGTTCTCCAACTTTCTCTCTCCCGTAATTAAAATTACAAACCTGGAGGGTTTGTTCTTTTTCTTTAACCTGGGATGGCAGAGATAAGTTAACGATTGATCTGATAATTACTGTTTCATGTCCTTTGACAGACTTCAAAAGCAGTCGTTGCGTTGTGGAGTTGGTCCAATTCTTGCCTGTGGTTCGTTTGATGTTAGATGTCCTGTGCAGTTGCTGACTGTTCCACTTGTGGTTTACACGCATGAGAGTGAGTTCCAAGGGAGAGGGACGACGTTAAACTAGCTCCACCGCGAGACACCCTTGTGTGGCGATCGGATTTAGATTCTCAACAGCTGGATTGAAAATCCCCACAAGCATCCCCTGGTGAAAGATCAAACGCCTCTGGGAGATTAACTCCAATTCTCAGCAATGCAATTAAGAAGTAGGAGACAGCGAGAGCGATTGGATGCAGGCTGCCACTTGTCATATCTCCGGTACTTGCTGCCACGCTCATGCAGAGGACTCCTCACAACATGCAGTCTTCAACGGTCATCTTCGTGAATGAGTCAAGTGGTCAAAATGGGAATGAACTGAGGGAACGTTGTCGCAATGTTGTCCTTTTATATTTATCAGTCCGGGCTCCCCTGATCCCTCACTGAAGTGAAGGTAAAGTCGCCGAAGTCGCACGTGACCAGAGGCTGCTCTCTCTCCTCTTTACGGGGAGAGCTGACTGGTGGTGATTTAACCTGAGGATCACCACACCTCAGACGAGGGACAAGGTTGAGAAGGTGGGGCCTTCATGAATAACCTCAGTTGGTATGGGAATTGAACCATAAAACCATAAGACATAGGAGCAGAATTAGGCCACTCGGCCCATTGAGTCTGCTCCGCCATTCAATCATGGCTGATATTTTCCTCATCCCCATTCTCCTGTCTTTTGCCCATAATCCCTAACTCTCGTATTAATCAAGAACCTATCTATCTCTGTCTTAAAGACACTCACTGACCTGGCCTCCATAGCCTCCTGCGACAAAGAGTTCCACAGATTCACCACTCTCTGGCTGAAGAAACGCCTCCTCATCTCTGTTTTAAAGGATCGTCCCTTTAGCCTGAGGTTGTGCCCTCTGGTTCAAGTTTTTCCTACTAGTGGAAACATCCTCTCCACGTCCACTCTATCCAGGCCTCGCAGTATCCTGTAAGTTTCAATAAGACCCCCCCTCATCCGTCTAAACTCCAACGAGTACAGACACAGAGTCCTCAACCGTTCGTCATACGACAAGCTCTTCATTCCAGGGATCATTCTTGTGAACCTCCTCTGGACCCTTTCCAAGGCCAGCACATCCTTCCTTAAATATGCTGTTGGCATCACAGACCAGCCAACTGAGCTAACTGACCACCTTCCCCCCTCCCCCCCCCCCCCCCCCCCCCCCCCCCCCCCCCCCCCCCCCCCACCTCACTGAAGTGAATGAATGTGACTTGACCAGGTGGACATTCCTCACAAGTGCTGGCAAGGTTCAGCACGGGCTGGTTACCCTCGGAGAGCTTCCCAAATGAATTCCCAACCAATACGGGCTTACTTGTGCTTCCGAGAGGGTTCATTGGAAAGGGATCAGAACCGGCTGCCCTGCCTGCTTCCAGCTCCCTAACCCCAGGGGCCGGGTGGGTGTTTTGTGGTCAGACCAAATGTGCTCCCTCTCACTGGAGCTTTGGCGAAATTAAACTCTGAGAGCAGAGAAACAAATCTTGTAAATGAGAGGAGGAGACACTTACATCTCCTGAGCTCAGGGACGTCTCAAAGCACTCTATAGCTAATGAAATGTAGTCACTGCCGCAAGGACTGTTGCAGCCAATTAGCTTCAAACAAAATCCCACAAAACAGCAATGAGCTAAATAGCAAAGAATCTGTTTTGTCCTATAATCGTGGTTGAATCTCTGAATCACAGAGGTATTAAAGTGCAGAGGGAGACCATTCAGTCCATCGTGGCTGCACTGGTTTGCCAAATGAGTGCCACTCCCCCACATTCTTCCTTTGCAGGTAACAGTGCAATTCCTTTTTGAATGGCTCGATTGAACCTGCCTCCACCACACTGTCAGGCAATGCATTCCACACCCTAACCACTCACGGTGTGAAAATGCTTTTTCCCCCTCATCGCTTTTGCTTCTTTTGCCAATTAATTTAAACCTGTGTCCTTCCGTTCACAAGCCTGTCACAACTGGGAACAGTTTCTTACTATCTACTCTGTCCAGACTCCTCATGATTCTGAATCTCCTTTCAAATCTCCTCTCAATCTTCTCTTCGCTAAAGGAAATAGATCCAACATCTCCAATATTCCACAATACTCCAGTTGAGGGTGAACTAATGTTTTATACAAGTTCAATATAACTTCCTTGCTCTTGTACTCAATGCCCCTAATAATAAAGCTGAGATTACTGTAAGTTTTTCTAACCACACTTTCAACTTCTCCTGCTACCTTCAATGACTTATTACTTAGATATGTACCCAGCTCCTTCTGCTCCTGTACCCCCTTATAGAACTCTACCTTTGTTTTATATTGTGTCTTCTTGTTCTTCCTGTCAGAATGAATCACTTCATGTTTCTCCACATTGAACTTCATCTGCCACTTGTCTGCCCAATCCACCCACCTGAAGGGATAAACATTGGCCAGGACACCAGAGAACTATCTGAAAGACAGCACCTCTGAAAGTGCAGCATTCCCTCAGTACGGGCACTGTGTGTGTCAGACTGGCTTGTACACTTTACTCTCTAGACTGGAGATTTTTTAAAAATTACTTTGTGGGACATGGGCGGCGTCACTGGCTGGCCAGCATTTATTGCCCATCCCTTGTAGCCGAGGTCATTTGAGAGTCAACCACATTGCCATGGCTCTGGAGTCACATGTAGGCCAGACCAGGTCAGGACGGCAGATTTCCTTCCCTAAAGGACATTAGTGAACCAGATGGATTTTTCCGACAATTGGCAATGGTTTCATGGTCATCAGTAGATTCTAAATTTCAGATTTTTTTAATTGAATTCAAATTCCGCCACCTGCCATGGTGGGATTCGAACCCGGGTCTCCAGAACATTAATTCAGTTTCTGGGTTAATAGTCCAGCGATATACGCCATCGCCTTCCCATCAAACTATTAAGCCTGCAACCTGCTGATTTAGAGGCTAGGTGCTATCCACTCCCCAGGGAACACAAATAGGGGGTGGGGGGGGAATAGAGTAAGCGTGGGCCTTTGACTCAGAAAGCTCAATTCGGCAAAGGTTACTACGAGGACAGAGAATGGAAAATTGGGTGGAAATATCTTGGATAATAAGCTTTTAAAAATGACTTGACTTGAGCAGTCTCACAGCCATTGAACCCTTTCTAACTAAACTATTGTCAATAGTTTACTGACCTGTACACTATTCCCTTTAACAGACTGACGAGTGAAGCATTGACAGTGGCAACCACCAAGAACACTTGTCCAGATGTTATTCCTGTCAGGCAGTCAGGTGTATGTATTGATTAGAGCGACTGTCCCAGTTTTCTATCTCTTCATTGCTGCCTCTTGGAATGGATGATGCCTTGCCTATTGAGAAGAAAGAACTTGCATTTATGTAGCACCTTTGACATCCACTATAAAGTGTTTCATGGTTAATAAAGTACAGTTTTGAGTTGCAGTCACTGGTGTATTGTAGGAAATATGGCAGCAATTTGTGCGTAGCAATTCTCCAAAAACAGTGAATGGGAATAATAAGTAGATAATCTGTTTCCTGTGATGTTTTTGGATGTTAACGGGCACTGGGGAGAACTCCCTCCTCTTCATCCAGACAGTAACCTTTCACATCCAGTTGTCAGAGCAGATCCTGCCTCAGCTTAACACCTCATCAAAATGACAGAATTTCTGACAACTGCAGACTGTCCTGAGTACTGCAGCTGGGCATGTCATAGACATAGACAGACGACAGACAGGTCGCCTGTGCACATGCTCACGCACACAGACACACACACACACACAGACACACACGCATGATGGACACACAGACACACACGGACACTCCCCAACAGGAATCACTAGAATCTGATCTGGTGAACCCTGGCTGATTTGTCCCTTTCCTAAGCCAGTGTGGAGGACCGAGGGCGATTTGCAGAGACATTTCAGCTGACTGGGATAGACTGAGAAACAGACATGGAGTTGATCAGCTTGTGGTACTGCCCTATCAGGTGTAGTCTTTACCCAGTCAGTCAGTCTGCAGGGAGGCTGGGGACCTATAATCTGAAGCTCCCAGTAATTGTATGACCATTACATGATTTCATACTTAATTAATCCTGGCTCAGAAGTGGCCTGTGGTTAATTAATCCAAGTGCTTTGACTCTTCAGCAGTTGAATTCGTGCTGGTAAATTGACAGTTTCTTTGTGAGATCTTCCAAGCCTTGTTTCAATATGAAACCCTTTGTGGTTTTTTTGACAATTGCGCTGCAGAGCAATGTAGTGGCTGGAGCGAAAGCCTCGAATTAATGTTTCAAAAGTAATTAAATGTTAACTGAATATCGTACAACATTGGCGAAAGCCCAGGCACATTTTGTCAAACAACAACTGGTGATGTCTCTCTGAGATGTCACGTTCACTTCTGAAACTCTTAGGGTTTTGCGAAATGAAAAGGAATTTAAATTCACCAGGTTCTTGTCACAGACTACAACTGGTCGAAATGAAGACCCACTGTGCCATCTTCTCTGAGCGCAACTAGGGGGCGGCACAGTGGCACAGTGGTTAGCACTGCTGTGTCACAGCTCCAGGGATCCGGGTTCGATTCTGGCCACTCACTGTGTGGAGTTTGCACATTCTCCCCGTGTCTGCGCGGGTTTCCTCCGGATGCTCCGGTTTCTTCCCACAGTCCAAAGATGTGCGGGTTAGGTTAATTGGCCATAGTAAATTGACCCTTAGTGTCAGGGGGATCAGCCGGGTAAATACATCAGGTTATGGGGATAGGGCCTGGGTGGGATTGTTGTCAGGGCAGACTCGAAGGGCCGAATGACCTTCTGCACTGTAGGGTCTCTGTGAATCTACGGTTTCAGATGAAAAATGGGACCATTTCTTGCATAGAATTGCATAAAATTTGCCACATTGTTCCAATGGGTCCACACAAGCCTCCTCCCATTCACTTTATTAACCCTATCAGCATGCCTGCCCATTCCTTTCTCCATCATGTACTCATCTATGGTATTTTCCTCGACCACTCCTTACCACAGCGAATTCCACATCCTAACAACCCTGGCTCAAGATATTTCTCCTGAGTTCCCAATGGGATTTATTAATGACTGTCTTATATTTGATTCCCCAGTGAATGAAAACATCTTCCTGACCTCTACCCTATCAAAACACTAATTTTAGAAATCTGCATCAGTCACCCCTCAGCCTTCCCATTTCCAAAGAGAAATGAGCCTCAGCTCCTTCAGACTTTGCTGATTGACACATATATAAAAGTCCAATTTTCTCTCTGTGTTATAATTATCCAGAAAGGGCTTTACAGAAACATTTGTTTTAACAATGAAAATATATTCAGACACGCCGAGCAAATTAAAGTGGCAACATTTCAAAAACTAAGCCCAGAGCTTAGAGAGAAGACGCCTCTCTTTTTGGTCTGATAAATTCCTGCCTCGTATCATGAAAAGAAGAGTTGATTTCAGAGATAAAACAGGGGAGTTCTTTGAAGCGCAGCAGTTAGTGTTTCGTCCCGAGGAACATGGGTAACTGACAAGAGAAAATGATCAAGGCGACCTGACGGATAATGTGAAGGAACTTTGTGCTTTCTCAAAGAGATTTATTGCCCCCCCGGCAGCTCCCTCCCTGTCTGTCCAAAACGCTCCCATTCATTGCACCATTCCCAGCTGACCACCCGCCCACTGCCCCATAAATATTCCACTGGGATTGGGAGCTCACTGGCTTGGGGGAGTGACCAAGCAGAATCTAGTGTCTTGCTCATGCTTCGCTTTCCACCATCGACTCAGGGCAATGTGGGAAGGAGGAGGTTGTTCAATCCATCACGCTGTCACACACCTGCTCACCGCCATTTTCCCATGCAGCTGAGTGGGAGAACTGGTCTGCTCCAGGGCAGAGCTTGATCCTGACCTGTTAACTAGGACCCTGTGACCTCGAGAGGTAACAATGGGCAGAGCATGTGTCTCACACACACTCCCCGCCTATTGGTCTTGACGAAGGGTCATCCATACTCAAAACATTGGCTCTGTTCTCTCTTCACAGATGCTGTCAAATCTGCTGAGATTTTGCAGCATTTTCGGTTTTTTTTTTAGATTTCCAGAATCTGCTGTAATTTGCTTTTATCCCTGCCTATCGGTGTTTGACTTTAGGCAGATTCATAGAACCATAGAATCCCTACAGTGCAGAAGAGGCCATTTGGCCCATCAGGTTCGCATGGACTCTCTGACAGAGCATCTTACCTAGGCTCTCTTCCCTATCCTATCTCCATAACCCTGCACATTTACCATGGCTAATCCACCTTAACTACACATCTTTGGATACTAAGGGGCAATTTAGCATCGCCAATCCACCTAAGCTGCGCATCTTTGGACTGTGGGAGGAAACCCACACAGACACGGGGAGAATGTGCAAATGCCATGCAGACAGTTACCTAAGGCTGGAATTGAACCCAGGTCCCTCGCACTGTGAGGCAGCAGTGCTAACCACTGTGCCACCATGCCACCCAACCAATGACTAACCAACCAATGAAAGGGATCCCTCCAAAACCAATTGAGTGTACTCTCATTAAACCACAAGCACACCTCTGAGGTTGACAAATGTCCTGAGATTTCCTTCGAGATATATCTTGGCTGCCCCACTCCAGGTCCGATGTTTCAAATTTGACCTCCACCCACATTTCCAAGGTTTCCGATGGAAGTGGTGGATGGTGAAACTGACTGGTTGGAACGTCCACCTTCATTTACTGGGACATCAAACCAGTTTAAATGATGAATCTCAGACCCTCAAAACCATAATATCTCATCCCCACCCATGCTATTTGGCCCCGCTATGCCTCCTCATATTTTCCTCATACCGCCATACCCTCTCCATGTTCCCCCAGGCCGTCATGCCCCATTATATGTACCCTGACATTCTTAATGTCCCCACATTTTCCCATGCTACTTTCATGACCCCATATCCCATCCATGCCTCCTATGTATCCTCCATTGCCACTCTATAGCCAATCTAATAAAGCTCTTCCTCACACTCCATACTGAAAAACTGTCATTCATAAAATCCATTGAAAAAAATCAAATCCCCTCAAGTGGTCAATCTGTCATGAAAAAAAGAAACGTATATTTCACTAGTTAAAGTTAAATTTATTTATTAGTCACAAATCAGGCTTACATTAATACTGCAATGAAGTTACTGTGAAATTCCCCTCATCACCACATTCCGGCGCCTGTTCGGGTGTACCTAACCAGCACGTCTTTCAGACTGTAGGAGGAAACCGGAGCATCCGGAGGAAACCCGTGCAGACACCAGGAAAACGTGCAAACTCCACACAGACAGTGACCTGAGGCTGGAATAGAACCTGGGACCCTGGCGCTGTGAGGCAGCAGTGCTAACCACTGTGCCACCGTGCCACCCTACAAACCGTAGTAAAGACAGATAATCCTTTAAAAACCTGTTAATACTGGCAATCATAGAACCTTACAGCGCAGAAGAGGCCCTTTGGCCCATCGAGTCAAATCGTGAAATAAGTGATTCTGAGCCTTTTGAAAATCAGCCAAGCATTCATAAGAACATAAGAACATAAGAAATAGGAGCAGGAGTAGGCCATCTAGCCCCTCGAGCCTGCCCCGCCATTCAATAAGATCATGGCTGATCTGACGTGGATCAGTACCACTTACCCGCCTGATCCCCATAACCCTTAATTCCCTTACCGATCAGGAATCCATCCATCCGCGCTTTAAACATATTCAGCGAGGTAGCCTCCACCACCTCAGTGGGCAGAGAATTCCAGAGATTCACCACCCTCTGGGAGAAGAAGTTCCTCCTCAACTCTGTCTTAAACCGACCCCCCTTTATTTTGAGGCTGTGTCCTCTAGTTTTAACTTCCTTACTAAGTGGAAAGAATCTCTCCGCCTCCACCCTATCCAGCCCCCGCATTATCTTATAAGTCTCCATAAGATCCCCCCTCATCCTTCTAAACTCCAACGAGTACAAACCCAATCTCCTCAGCCTCTCCTCATAATCCAAACCCCTCATCTCCGGTATCAACCTGGTGAACCTTCTCTGCACTCCCTCCAATGCCAATATATCCTTCCTCATATAAGGGGACCAATACTGCACACAGTATTCCAGCTGCGGCCTCACCAATGCCCTCCCCATTCATAATGGACTCAGCCATAATAAAAAGCTCTTAAGCTACTCCAGGTGTCCTATCATTCAAAGCAACCCAGGAGCAGGTAGGGATTTTATTCATCCCCTAAGGGAAAGGTGTTGAAGGATTTTTTTTTTTTCATTTTTGAAGAGCTCTCAGCATTTGAATAACTTTTGATTATTACACTAGAGATCCCAAGCAGTGTTTCATTCAGTTGTGAATGCATAAGAGCACTTTTCCTGTCCTGACACAAACAGAGTGACACGGTGATGGAGAAAACACCCGAATTATGTATGGACATATTGAATTTTTAAATAAGACATGTGTTTTTAAAAATGGACGTACAAGCCCAAAATGGCTGAAGATGTAAATTCTGAGAATGTAAATTCAGTCAGCGTCTGAATTGCTCCAGTATGGGTAAAAATGAAAGAGAGAGACAATGGAATACCACACCCTTTGTCGCAGACAGACATTTGAAAGAAAAAAGCCATGCAAAGATGAACAGCCACCTCCCATGGAGATAATGGAAACAGATTACCTTCTCAGTGGGGATCATATCCTGAAAGTGGTATCTCTGATCGATTTGTGGATGTTTGCCTTCCAAGAGACTGGGATAAAAACCATCCTTCATCAGGTGACTCCACCCACCTGATGAAGGAGCAGCACTGCGAAAGCTCTTGATTCCAAATAAACCTGTTATACTTTAACCTGGTGTTGTGAGACTTCTTACTGTGCCCACCCCAGTCCAACGCCGGCCTCTCCACCTCAATCCCGGTTTTGACATTTTTAATGAACCGTACCACACCTCCTCTTCCCCCCTCCCCTCCGGCAGCCTCAACTGCTTTTGGGGGGCGAGAGTTCCAAATTTCCACTCCCCTTTGTGTGAAGGAGTGCTTCCTGAAGAGTCTAACTCTGATTGCCCGCCCGGGGACATAGCTTCTCTCTAACCTATCAACTTCCTATGAGGGAAGTTAGCCAAAATGAGCTTCAAAATAAAACCTGGAATGATAATTCTTGCCTAATTTCTAATTGCTGTGCATTCTACATCAGCTTCCTCCCAATAACCACTGGGGATATCTTTAGCTCCTCTCCTGGAGTAGGAATTCATCAAGGACAGTAGGAGGGCTACAACCATCTGCCAAGTGCAGGTTAATGAGGCCCTTGTTTCTTTAATCGACACATCTGTGCTCCGATCTGATGGTATCTGCCTCTCTGCTGCAATCCTGTTTCTCTAGGGCGCAAGACAAAGTCAATCTAATTACCGATCTTTCCAAGATGGGAGGCGGGTTTGACTGCTCTCCGGTCTGGAACGCTCTTAAATTCTTTTGTCAGGTTGGTTTATTTGCACAGGGGTGACAGGGTGAGGTGGGGAGTCAACTTGATTTTGATTTGATTTGATTTATTATTGTCGCATGTATCAGTATACATTGAAAAGTATTGTTTCTTGTATGCGCTGCAGGCAAAGCATACCGTTCATTGAGAAGGAAAGAACATAAGAACATAAGAAATAGGGGCAGTAGGCCATCTGTCCCCTCGAGCCTGCTCCGCCATTCAATAAGATCATGGCTGATCTTTTTGTGGACGAAAGGAGAGAGTGCAGAATGTAGTGTTACAGTCACAGCTAGGGTGGAGAGAAAGATCAACTTAGTGCAAGGTAGGTCCATTCAAAAGTCTGACGGCAGCAGGGAAGAAGCTGTTCTTGAGTCGGTCGGTACGTGACCTCAGACTTTTATATCTTTTTCCCGACAGAAGAAGGTGGGAGAGAGCGAATGTCCGGGGTGCGTGGTGTCCTTAATTATGCTGGCTGCTTTGCCGAGGTAGCAAGAATTGTAGACAGAGTCAATGGATCGGAGGCTGATTTGCGTGATGGATTGGGCTACATTCACGACACTCTTGAGTCAGGGGGTTGTGGATATGGAGGAATTGTTAAACTGCACCCCATTCTGCTGAGTTTAGGTGGGTGTTAAAGATACACCCTCAGGGCTCCCCCCCTCCCTCCACCCCCCACCCCAATTCTGCACTGTTTGATAAGGATGAGGGAGTCCTTCCAATGTCCTGCACCAACCAAGCCAGCACAGCCAGAAAACAGATTAACTGTGCACTCGGCACACTCTTTAGGATCTTGTGTGCTGTACATACAATTCACAAAAGTGACGACACTTCCAAGCAAATCACGGAAATTGTCAGGCTGCACGGTGGCACAGTGGTTAACACTGCTGCCTTGCAGCGCCAGGGACTCGTATTCAATTCCGGCCTCGGGTCACTGTCTGTGTGGAGTTTGCACGTTCTCCCCATGTCTGCGTGGGTTTCCTCCAGGTGCTCTGGTTTCCTCCCACACTCCAAAGATGTGCAGGTTAGGTTGATTGGCCATGCTAAATTTCCCCTTCGTGTCAAGGGGACTAGCTTGGGTAAATACATGGGGTTATGGGGATCGGGCCTGTGTGGGATTGTGCCTGATGCAGACTCGATGGGCTGAATGGCCTCCTTCTGCACTGTAGGGATTCTGTGATGCTATGCTTCCTGAGAAAAATCTGCTCCCATCGATACAGCAAAGTCTATTCAGAGCCCGATCTTTCAGGAGTGGAATTAGAAAAAAAAGCCTTCATGCAAAGGATGGAAGCACTCTGGAAGTACATACAACTCGATTTCAGTTACAGCTTCCAGTCAGAGGAGTTTTTGGTATCAGGCCTTCAGACTGCTTTTCTTGGTTCTTCAGGGTGAGCTGGACATAGTTGTTGATATGCCGACTTTTTCAATGGTCTACCCAGCAGGCCCCTGCCCTTCAGGTGTCTGCACCTTGATCCTCTTTCCTTTAGGCTTCTGTCCTTCAGGTCTGTCTCCTCTCCTGGTCTCTCTGCTCTAGGTTTGTGTTTCTCCTGAATTCTCTATTGGGTTTAGAAGTTTATATTTATGGCCCCTTGTTTTGAACCGACAAGCAGAAACATCTTCTCTACATCTACATTTCAAATCCTTTCATTGTGTTAAAAGACCACAGTCCCCTCTCAGTCTTGCTTAGAGAGAAGAGCTCCCACCTTGCTCAGTCTTTCCTGAATGATACAATCTCTCAGGCGTGATACCGTCTGAGTAATTAGTTTCTTGCCCTTTCTCTTGTGCCTCTCTTTCCTAATTGTAATATGAAGACCAGTACAGTGGTCCAACCGTGAACTGGAGCTCATTCAAATTCTAACTTGCACCAAACCTTGTTCGCTGCATTCTCTGACCTACATTGGTTCTTCGCCCAGCAACACCGAGAGGTAAAATCCTCATCTTTGTTTTCAAATTCATCCATGGCTTCGCCCCTTCTGATCTCTGTAATCTCCTCCAGCCCCACAGCCTTCAAAGATATCCATCTCATCTCTCATCCTGGCCTCTTCTTTCTTTTGGCCCAAGCCTATTTTTAGTCACTCGCCAATGTTGGTTGTGGCTTGGTGTCAAACTGCATCTGGTAACGTTCTGGTGAAGCGGTTCGGGATGTTTTATTATCTCAGAGGTGATACATAAATGCAAGTTGTTGTTATGGTCCAATCGAGGTGTAAACCCATAGCCTTCACTGTGTGTGCTGATTGGACCATTTCTGTCAGCCATGTGCTGCTCCCAGTATCAGCCATTGGCTATTGTCAAGAGAGCTAAAGAGAATATTCATACGGACACCACAGCAACAGAAACAGGAGCACTAAAAGCTCTATAAATATATCGATGTTGCAGTTAAATATTAATACAGGCAGCTTTTTTTATTTAATATTTATTAATGCTTTTAGATCCAGCACTCATATCTATTGTGGATCAGGGTTTTATGACTGGTTGGATCTCATTTACCATTTTTTGGCATGTGTTTCACTCTTATGGATGCCCGATGTGTTACGAGTAAGCCTAGGGTCTTGCCAACCTCTCAGGATAGCCCTAGAGTGCTTGTGATTAGAATCCAGGGCATTGCTGTGATCAAAACCTCGGGAGAAAAATCATCCAGAGCATCAGCCAAAATCGTGCGCATTTTCTTTCAAACCTTTTGTTTATTAGCTGCAAAAGAATCCATTTGGAAACGGGGAGAAAGTGCCACTTGAATGAAGCTGAAAATAA
The DNA here is from genome assembly GCF_964213995.1 of Mustelus asterias. NCBI lineage: Eukaryota > Metazoa > Chordata > Chondrichthyes > Carcharhiniformes > Triakidae > Mustelus > Mustelus asterias. The sequence continues at coordinate 85,313,460 of NC_135817.1, forward strand.
TCCGATTGGCAGGGGCGGCACGGTGGCACAGTGGTTAGCACTGCTGCCTCACAGCGCCAGGGACCCGGGTTCAATTCCAGTCTTGGCTGACTGTGTAGAGTTGCATGTTCTTCAGGTGTCTGCGTGGGTTTCCTCCGGCTTCCCCTCACACTCCAAAGATGTGCAGGTTAGGTTGATTGGCTGTGCTAAATTGCCCCTTAGTAACAGGGGGATTAGAACATAGAACAGTACAGCACAGAACAGGCCCTTCGACCCATGATTGAATGGCATTAGCAGGGTAATTGTGGGGATAGAGCCTGGATGGAATTGCTGTCAGTGCAGGCTTGATGGACTGAATGGTCTCTTTCTGCACTGTCGGGATACGATGATTCTATGGTAATGAAGTGTCTGTTTGTGTCCCAATTGGCCACGAGCGGGACACTGCAAAGGTTGACCAATGGTGGAGGAGAGGGTGGAGCTATGGAAGACTGGAAGTCTTGCAGTGAAATCACCAAAAGTACGCCTAGCCTGAGTTGGCCACTCCACAGAAGACATCATCAGCTCCAAGAGCCTTTCTTTTCCCCTTCCACATATATATTTACAATGAATGAACGAATGCTCAAAGAATTCAGAAAGCCCCTGAACCTGAAGGAAGACACGTGTGGTTCGATTTTTTGCTTGTGGTGTTATCAGTTTTATAAACAGCACAGTGCTTTGTCTCCCAGGAACCCTCAAATCATCAGGGCAATACTGGGGGGTTACCAACCCGAACAGGAACAGCAAGAGAGTGGAGGTACCCAGAGTGAGCCGGGTGTTTTTTTTAATTCTTTCATGGGAAGCAGGCATTGGTGTCGATGCCAGCATTTGTTGACCATCTCTATTAGGACATGGACTTGCAGGCTGTCCTGTCCGGAGACAATACACATCTCTTTAACCTGTGCTTAATGCTCCCTCCACCCACATTGTCTGTATCTTTAAGATCTGGCTGGCTGTAGGGATTTGCATTCTAATCAGTATTCTGTAACTTGATTTTTGTGTCTCTGTGCCCAGTTTGAGAGCACATTTCCACTCCATCTGACGAAGGAGCAGCGCTCCAAAAGCTAATGGTATTTGCTACCAAATAAACCTGTTGGACTTTAACCTGGTGTTGTTAAAACTCTTACTGTGTAGCAAATTTAAAACAGAGTTGAGGAGAAACTACGTCTCCCAAAGGGTTGTGAATCTGTGGAATTCGCTGCCCCAAAGTGCGGTGGATGCTGGGACAGTGAGTAAATTTAAGGAGGAGTTAGACAGATTTTTAATTGGGAATGGGTGAAAGGTTATGGGGAGAAGGCAGGAAAATGCCATGATTGAATGGCAGAGCAGACTTGATGGGCCAAATGGCCTAATTCTGCTCCTATATCTTATGAACTTACGTGGGGAGTGGGGGAAGAGGCCAAAATTGGAGAATAACGGGAATCTCGGGAAGGCTGCGGGGGCGAGAGGTTGCAGAGATAGGGAGGGGCAAGGTCATGAAGGGTTTGAAAGCAAGGATGTGAACTATAGAAACATCGATACCATAGAAGGTAGGAGCAGGAGGAGACCATTTGGCCCTTTGAGCCTGCTCTGCCATTTTCTCCCCATAACGTTTGATCCCATTCACCCCTATAAACCCGAGAGGTCACCGGGGCGCAGATGAAGCTTGGAGAGTCAAAGGAGCTGGAGTTTATGAAGGGCCGAGTTTATGGGATGGTCGAGTCTGGAGGACAGAACAGAGAGTGAAATGTTATTCATTGAAAAGAAGGACCCGACCAAGAAGCAGCTTTAACCTTTCATTGTTTAGACAATGTAACGTAAGAATTCTCCCTGAGGGAAGGAGCAACTCACATTCAGCACCATGCAGGATTTGATAGGGATGTGTTTTCCCCTTCATTTGCAAACCGTGCGGCCCCTTCATCGCCCTTCATTTCTGCTTACGATTTGCTTTTTACTTTTTTTTTCTGAGATGGTGGAAAGTTGAATTCCGATAGCTGTGATAATCTTGCAGCCCGTAACTCGTCTCGGTAATTCCTGACACAAATTAATGTCTCTCAGTTCTCAGATTGTGAGAGTGACAACTTAAATGCATCTTAAAATGCAGTATATCTTTTAATGGAGCTGCTTTCTCTCTCCAGATGTAGTCCATTATAAATTGTCTGCTCCTGCCAAGGTTAAAAGCTGCGTTTGCTGAATCCAGTTGTGCAAATGCAACCACTTGAGCTCTCCTCATTTGGGAAGTAACGATGGAATCAGTTTGACAGTCATCCAATTCCCCTCACAACGCTATTGATTTAACCTCCTTTGGGGCCCACTTCAAATCACAGAGAACGAGACCTTGCCTGCTTAATCCTACTTCTTCACAGATACCGTGCTTCTAATAACAAACTGTGTGTTAAGGATAAAGTGTCCCCTCACAGAACATTGCTAAATATTACTTTCCCAATTTGCCATTCCTTTTATTCGCTTCTGAGTCCTAAGATGGTGGATTCGAACTCCCACTCCAAACACTACTGTGTGCTGCTGTAATAACTTCAAGGGTGACGTGCTGTGGCTTCAGGTTATAAAGGGTTTACTACCAACAATGTACAAGCGATTGTCTGATCGAACTGCAATACACATCGATTCTCTTCTCCTCCTTGGCTCCAGCTGAGGTTCCTCCCCGTCCCAAGATGCGCGCCCTCGCTCCCAATTGGCCCATCTTCCCACAAGGCCTTTCCATCGGGTCTGGCCCGATCATGTGGCCCTCAGGGATCGTCCCCTTAAAGCGACCACGCTACCACAATCCTTGCCCCCCCACTCCCCCCCCCCCCCCCCCCCCCCGCTTCCAACTCCTGAGTTCACCTTTAAATTAAACATGATGTGGAGTTGCCGGTGTTGGACTGGGGTGGGCACAGTAAGTCGTCTCATAACTCCAGGTTAAAGTCCAACAGGTTTATTTGGAATCACGAGTATTCGGAGCACTGCTCCTTCATCAGGTGAGCCTCACCTGATGAAAGGACAATGCTTCAAAAGCTCGTGCTACCAAATAAACCAGCTGGACTTTAACCTGGTATTGTGAGACTTCTTACTTAAATTAACCAAAGGAGGGTCATTAAACAAAGACATTCACACAACTCAACAAGACATCAGGGACATCCCAGGAAAAACTCATCACAACTTCACTCAGTCAGGGGACTTCGGGACCTTGGAGGAATGTCTCAATTTGGTACTATAATCTTCAGTGAGCAAAGAATCTGAGCGGGCTGTTGCACAATGGGTCGGGATCCTTCTCAGTAGCTAAGCCTTCTGGGTTTCAGGAACAGCTGGCTGCCTCTGCTCCACACTAATAACAGAGATCCCTGTATTGGCAAGCACTGAACACGAATCTCCCCGAGGACACGCCTGTTGATCCTCAGTTTCGACACCAACTCTCTTCCTCAAACAATTGTGTTTTTATACACGTGACCTTGTACTTCTACAACACAGGAGACCGGTCCTGGTCTTTCCATAATTTTACCGGCCACCCATGTTCATCCTGCTGTAAAGTTCCTGGTAAGAAGTTTAACAACACCAGGTTAAAGTCCAACAGGTTTATTTGGTAGCAAAAGCCACAAGTTCCTGGCCAGGACTGTATCATCAACTTGGAAAACTATGTTCCTTTTTCTCAAGTCCTGATTTTCTTTCTGGGAGGCGGGACTAGCCTCCAGTCTCCCCAACAAATCTAAAAATACTAAATCAAAAAGGGTCCCTAAATGGCGTCCCATTAATAATTCAGCTGGCGTGACCCCTATGGTCACATTTGGTACGGTGTTATAGGACAACAAGAAACTTGCTAAACTTGAAGGTTGTTGTTACTTGTTTTTACATCGATGATTTGAACGTTAGCACAGCTTGTTCTGCGAACCAATTGGAAACTGGGTAGGAAGGTGCTGAGCGAACATGGCAAATACTGTTTGATTAAACAAATTTCTGAAAGTCCTCCTCTGTAAATGCTGTGCCAGTGTCTGCCATGGATGGCAGAAATCTCCCTCAACATGTCAATGGTGGCTGTGGCCATTGTAGATTTCATCAATTGGACATCCGACCATTTTTTAAAGCTTATTTATTTGTGTCACAAGTAGGCTTACATTAACACTGCAATGAAGTTACTGTGAAAATCCCCGAGTCGCCACACTCCGGCGCCTGTTCGGGTACACTGAGGGAGAATTTAGCATGGCCAATGCACCTAACCAGCACGTCTTTCAGACTGTGGGAGGAAACCGGAGCACCCGGAGGAAACCCACGCAGACACGGGGAGAATGTGCAAACTCCACACAGACAATGACCCAAGCCAGGAATTGAACCTGGGTCCCTGGCGCTGTGAGGCAGCAGTGCTAACCACTGTGCCATCATGCCGCCCACCTGCGCATCAACCATAAATGAGGAACACATGTCCCAGGAGCAGTCCTGCGAAATCTATAGGTGGCCTTGGCCATGGCCTACCCAACCACTCCCGTGGATGCATACTCAGCATTGGCAGCAATGCCTGCTTGATTTCACAACAGGCCATGCTAAATTCTCCCTCAGTGTACCCGAACAGGCACCGGAGTGTGGCGACTAGGGGATTTTTACAGTAAACTTCATTGCAGTGTTAATGTAAGCCTACTTGTGACACTAATAAAATTTAAAAAAACTTGGGCACTGGCTGACCATTCTTTGAATTCTTTATCGATGTCCGGTCACCAAACATAACCTCGGACGAGTGCTTTGATCCTGGTTTGTCCATGATTTGTGTGTTGTGTAATTCCTGTAATAAAAGCCATTGCCCCCTGGCACTATAACACGAACCTTACCACCCCCCCACCCCCACAATAATACGCCATCCTCACATGTTGGGCGGGATTTTAGGGCCTCGCTCATCCCGAAACTGTAAAATCCTGCCCGAGGTCAACTGACCTTCCCATTGTCCACCCCTCGTTCACTCCGATTCCCGTGCCGGGCGGGGCAGTAAGATTCCGGCCGTTATCTCTATCCTACGCTGCTGGGAGGGTCCGATTTGTTCTGACTTATCATATCGCCATCTTTGCTTCACCGTTCTCTTAACTTTTGATAACATTGAGTCTCTTTCGGTCCAAGTTTTGATATGATTGGCTGAGACTGGTATCTATGAAGAAGTCTCTATCAGATGCAGCACCAGTCTGATTTCCCATGGTACCGGTGGTGAAGATGTACTCTGCAGCAGAGGTAAGCAGCTGAGTGCGTCTGCATTTGATATTTGAGCCCCTGGTCTATGCTGGAAAGAGTAGCTGTACGCAGATAGCAATGGACCCAGCTCTGTACCCTCACAGAGGCGATTGGTGGCACTAGTTTATCCTCAGAATAAACCCAACAATGGCTTGTGATCTGACACGATGGTAAAATGTCTACATATTTTTGGATTTGATTTATTATTGTCGCATGTATTGGCATACAGTGAAAAATATTGTTTCTTGTGCCCTATACAGACAAAGCATACCGTTCATAGAGAAGGAAAGGAGAGGGTGCAGAATGTAGTGTTACAGTCATAGCTAGGGTGTAGAGAAAGGTCAACTTAGTGCGAGGTAGGTCCATTCAAAAGTCTAACAGCAGCAGGGAAGAAGCTGTTCTTGAGTCGGCTGATATGTGACCTCAGACTTTTGTATCTTTTTCCCGATGGAAGAAGGTGGAAGAGAGAATGTCCTGGATGGGTGGGGTCCTTGATTACGCTGGCTGCTTTTCCGAGGCAGCGGGAAGTGTAGACAGAGTCAATGGACGGGAGGCTGGTTTGTGTGATGGATTGGGCTACATTCACAACTCTTTGTAGTTCCTTGCGGTCTTGGGCAGAGCAGGAGCCCAGACCAAGCTGTGATACAACCAGAAAGAATGCTTTCTATGGTGCATCTGTGAAAGTTGGTGAGAGTCGTAGCTGACATGCCAAATTTCCTTAGTTTTCTCAGAAAGTAGAGGTGTTGGTGGGTTTTTAAAATTATAGTGTCGGCATGGGGGGACCAGGACAGGTTGTCGGTGATCTGGACACCTAAAAATTTGAAGTTCTCGACCATTTCTACTTCGTCCCCATTGATAGACAGGGGCATGTTCTCCACTACGCTTCCTGAAGTCAATAACTATCTCCTTCGTTTTGTTGATATTGAGGGAGAGATTATTGTCATCACACCAATTCACCAGATTCTCCATCTCATTCCTGTAGTCTGACTCATCATGTTTGAGATCCCACCCACTACGGTGGTGTCATCATCAAACTTGAAAATCGATATATATATAGATGAAACTTCTTTACCACATAAATTACTGCCAAACTTTCCTTGTCTATCTGAGAATACTTTTTCTCAGGTTGATAATGTTCTTGACGTAAATGCAATTGGTCCCTGTATTCCATCTTGTATTTTGTGGGACAAAACTGCTCCCACTCAATATGGTGATACACCACAGGTAACTACCAACGGTTTGGTCGGATTTAAGTGTACAAGCAGTGACGACGACTGTAAGGCTTGCTTTATTTTGGCAAATGCTTCATTTTGTGCTTCTCCCCACTTCTATCGCCAATGCTTTGGACACGGGTGAGGTCCCTGAGGATTGGAGGATAGCGAATGTGGTCCCGTTGTTTAAGAAGGGTAGCAGGGATAACCCAGGAAATTATAGGCCGGTGAGCTTGACGTCCGTGGTAGGGAAGTTGTTGGAGAGGATTCTTAGAGACAGGATGTATGTGCATTTAGAACGGAACAATCTCATTAGTGACAGACAGCATGGTTTTGTAAGAGGGAGGTCGTGCCTTACAAATTTGGTGGAGTTTTTTGAGGAAGTGACAAAAACGGTTGATGAAGGAAGGGCCGTGGATGTCGTCTATATGGATTTCAGTAAGGCATTTGACATTTGACAAAGTCCCACATGGCAGGTTGGTTAAGAAGGTTAAGGCTCATGGGATACAAGGAGAAGTGGCTCGATGGGTGGAGAACTGGCTTGGCCATAGGAGACAGAGGGTAGTGGTCGAAGGGTCTTTTTCCGGCTGGAGGTCTGTGACCAGTGGTGTTCCGCAGGGCTCTGTACTGGGACCTCTGCTATTTGTGATATATATAAATGATTTGGAAGAAGGTGTAACTGGTGTAATCAGCAAGTTTGCGGATGACACAAAGATGGCTGGAATTGCGGATAGCGAAGAGCATTGTCGGGCAATACAGCAGGATATAGATAGGCTGGAAAATTGGGCGGAGAGGTGGCAGATGGAATTTAATCCGGATAAATGCGAAGTGATGCATTTTGGAAGAAATAATGTAGGGAGGAGTTATGCAATAAATGGCAGAGTCATCAGGAGTATAGAAACACAGAGGGACCTAGGTGTGCAAGTCCACAAATCCTTGAAGGTGGCAACACAGGTGGAGAAGGTGGTGAAGAAGGCATATGGTATGCTTGCCTTTATAGGACGGGGTATAGAGTATAAAAGCTGGAGTCTGATGATGCAGCTGTATAGAACGCTGGTTAGGCCGCATTTGGAGTACTGCGTCCAGTTCTGGTCGCCGCACTACCAGAAGGACGTGGAGGCATTGGAGAGAGTGCAGAGAAGGTTTACCAGGTTGTTGCCTGGTATGGAGGGTCTTAGCTATGAGGAGAGATTGGGTAGACTGGGGTTGTTCTCCTTGGAAAGACGGAGAATGAGGGGAGATCTAATAGAGGTATACAAGATTATGAAGGGTATAGATAGGGTGAACAGTGGGAAGCTTTTTCCCAGGTCGGAGGTGACGATCACGAGGGGTCACGGGCTCAAGCTGAGAGGGGCGAAGTATAACTCAGACATCAGAGGGACGTTTTTTACACAGAGGGTGGTGGGGGCCTGGAACGCGCTGCCAAGTAGGGTGGTGGAGGCAGGCACGCTGACATCGTTTAAGACTTACCTGGATAGTCACATGAGCAGCCTGGGAATGGAGGGATACAAACGATTGGTCTAGTTGGACCAAGGAGCGGCACAGGCTTGGAGGGCCGAAGGCCTGCTTCCTGTGCTGTACTGTTCTTTGTTCTTTGTTCTTTGAAGGGGGGGAGGTTTAACACAGATATCAGAAGGACATATTTCACACAGAGGGTCGTGGGGGCCTGGAATGTGTTGCCGGGCAAGGTGGTGGAGGCGGACACACTGGGAACGTTTAAGACTTATCTAGACAACTATATGACCGGAGTGGGAATGGAGGGATACAAAAGAGTGGTCTAGTTTGGACCAGGGAGCGGCGCGGGCTAATTGTTCCTTGTTTCTCGTTTCAAGGCTTCATTCTATGATCATCTTGCTGGTGCCAGTACAGAGCGAGACTGCGGATAGTTGGGAACCTGTCTCGGGGGCAGGGAATTCATATGGTGTTCATGGAAGTGGAAATGACTAGGGTTGGGAAGCATTTTCCGATCAGGGCCATTGTGATCTCCTGGACTCGTTTCGATCGCCTCAGGGGGTCGGAGAGGAATTTCCCAGATTTTTTTTTTCCCCATATTGGCCCTGGGGTTTTTCACTCTGGGTTTTCGCCTCTCCCTGGGGATCACATGGTCTGGAATAGGGGGGTGGGGGTGAGTTAATAGGTTGTAATGAACAAAGCATCGTAGCTGTGAGGGACAGCTCGGTGGATAGGATATTGGTATGTAGATAGGCTGGAAAATTGGGCGGGGATCCTGGATTCAGGATTCAATCCTGGACCGGGGAGCGGCGCGGGCTTGGAGGGCCGAAGGGCCTGTTCCTGTGCTGTATTGTTCTTTGTTCTTTGTTCTTTGCTTCTTCAAAAGCTGGTGAAGTGGGGCAAAAATTGTAGACACGTTTGATGATTCCCCCATGAACTTTGTGGCCACTCTCATGATCTTGTTAACTGACAGAGCAGGCTCGATGGGCTAAATGGCCAACTCTTGCCCCTTATTCGCATGTTTGTACATTCAAGAAGTTTGAGTTGCTGAGTGGGAATAAGTTAGGGAAGGGGATGTAGGATTTCAGAAGATTTGCAGCACGGAAAGAGGCCATTCGGCCCAAACACTCAATACTAGTATTTATGCTCAAGCCTTATTCCATCCATCTTTATCTAACCCTGTCAGCGTGACTCTCTAATCCCTTTGCCATCACATGTGCATGTAACCTCATCTTAAATGCATCAATATTATTCTACCCTGTCCCCCTCTTCATCACCAACCCCCCACTCCCCCCAACACCACTTTCTGGCCAAGAGTTACACATTCTCCCCATTCTTATGGTGAAGATTACTCTGAATTCCCAATTGGATTTCTTGCTCTCTTTTATCGATGGCCTCTAGTTATGCTCTTCCCCACAAGAGGAAACATTCTGTCTGTATTCACTCTTATCAAAGCTTTTCAGAATCCTAAAGACCTCTATTGTGTCATCCCTCAGCCTTCTCTTTTCAAGAGAAAAGAGTCCCAGCCTGTATTCATCCGTTGCTGATAAGCTTAACCATACAACCCTGGAATCATCGTTGTAAATCTTAATTGCACCCACTCCAGTGCCACTATATCCTTTGTTATCACGTGGTGACCGCAAAACTGAATGATGTACTCAGAGATTTGAAATAAGTTCCCCTCATTTGCAATTCTTTCCTTCTAAAAATTAAGCTTCATGCTTGGTGTCTTGTTTTTAATGGCCTTATTAACGAGCAGAGCTACTTTTAATACTCCCATGTAGAATCATAGAATCCATAGAGTCCTAGAATCCTACACTGCAGAAGGAGGCCTTTCGGCCCTTCAAGTCTGCACCGACCACAATCCCACCCAGGCCCTATCCCTATAACCCCTTGCATTTACCCTAGCTTGTCCCCCTGACACTATGGGTCAATTTAGCATAGCCAATCCACCTAACCCACACATCTTTGGAGTGTGGGAGGAAACCGGAGCACCCGGAGGAAACCCACGCAGACACGGGGAGAATGTGCAAACTCCACACAGACAGTGACCCGTGGCCGGGAATCAAACCCGGGTCCCTGGCGCTGTGAGGCAGCAGTGTTAACCACTGTGCCACCGTGTACCCTTGTTTCTCGATCCCATTCAGGGATCTTTGCCGGAGTTCTATCGGCACACCTGCCCTCGCAGTCCGCCGAGGATCGCAGAGCGGCATTCTCTGTTGACCTCGGGTGGGATCTTACAAGCCTCAGGCGGGTGTGGCAGTAAAATTCTTGCACTTATTTCCCAAGTAACATGTGACTCCTTATTTTTATTATTCCTCACACTTCACAGAATCATAGAATCCCGACAGTGCAGAAGAGGCCATTTGGTCCATCGAGTCTGCACCGACTCTCTGACAGTCTCTCCCCTCCTCTATCTCTGTAACCTCACACATTTACCATGGCCAAACCAGTTAACCTACACATCTGGCGACACTAAGGGGCAGGTTAGCATGGCCAATGCACCTAACTTTGGAGTGTGGGTGGAAACTGGAGCCCCTGGAGAAAACCCATGCAGACACAGGAAAGAACATGCAGACTCTGCACAGTCACCCAAGGCCGGAATCGAACCTGGGTCGCTAGTGCTGTAAGGCAGCAGTATTATCCACTGTGCCACCGTGCTGCTTACCTAAGTGGAAATTCATTTAGATTAATGACCTTTGATTTTGCAGCGACCCTGCAGTGAGTCTCGATTGCAACAGGTTGAGGAGGCAGGAAGAAGAGTGTAGCTCAAATATTACAAGTAGAAATATCAAACCATGAGCTGGGAGATAATGAACAGCGATGTCGATCTTTATTAAGCAGCAAATCAAACCCGAGTAACCTTCAATCGTGATTGTGATACCAATGGTTAGAATTTGCCCCAAATCTGTTTCTCTGTTATTTCCATAATGAAGGATTTTGCAGATGGGACTTGAGGTGAGTGATAGGAGATCTTGTCTAGTCACAGGCTGGTGCTTCCTGACTAGAGCTCTGAGCTGGTAGTGATTGCAAGGTGTCACTTTTTTCAAAGTGTTTGATTGAAGGATTCTCAAAAATTCTGAGCCTGATTACTGGCAGAGTAACTGAGTGAGGGAAGGATGAAAGACAGGATTACGGGAGTGTTATTTAACATACAGTAGTTTTTAACCCCTCATGCGCTAGGCCTCAGGATTCTCTTCGTCATGCAATCAGAAAGAATCAGCTCCTATCAAATCCCCAGGATGTCCCAAAGTACTTCACAGTTACAGAGGGAAAGTAAGAACTTGCAGAACCCTTCATGGCCTCAGGATGTCCCCAAGTACTTTACAGCCAATGAAGTAAGTACTTTTCGAAGTGTGATTTATGTTGTAATGTAGGAAACACAGCAGCCAATAGTGTACAGCACAGACGGCAATGAGTTCAAGAGCTAGGCAATATGTTATTTTCTATTGGTGTGGTTAAGAGATGAATATTTGCCAGGACACTACCTGGCTCAAAACAGTGACATGGGGTCTTTGATGTGAGAAGGAAGATGGGGACTTGGTTTAATGTAAGTTTGTGATTTAGGTTTTTTTCATTCATTCATGGGACATGGGCATCGCTGGCTGACCAGCATTTACTGCCCATCCCTAGCTGCCCGAGGGCAGTTGAGAATCAACCACATTGCTGTGGCTCTGGAGTCACATGTAGGCCAGACCAGGTAAGGACGGCAGATTTCCTTCCCTAAAGGACATGAGTGAACCAGATGGGTTTTTCCAACAATCGACAATGGTTTCATGGTCATCGGTAGATTCTTAATTCCAGATTTTTTAAATTGAATTCAAATTCCAATATCTGCCATGGCGGGATTCGAACCCGGGTCACCCGAACATTAGCTGAGTTTCTGGATTAATAGTCCAGCGATAATATCATTAGGCCATCGCCTCCCTCAATAATATCGCGACAAAAGAGGCAGTCAGTTTACAAGGTCCCAGGAATAGGAATGAGATGAATGACCAGCCAATTTGTTTTGGTGATGTTGTGTGGGAAGAATGTTGGCCATTCCTCCTGTGTACTTTGTAGGCATTGGCTTGATTCAGCACCACATTTACAGTCAAATCAAGAAATGCTGGAAATGTTCAGTAGATCTGGCAGCTTCTGTGGAGAGAGAAACTGTTCTCTGAGGGGAGTGGAGGAGAAAACAGAAAGGAAGGTCTCCGATTGGGTGGCTGGTAGGAATGATTAGATTTAGAAATAGTGGCAAACTTACTAATCCTACCCCCACATAGTCATCTATGTTGTTTATATAAATGACGAATAATAGTGAACCCAACACAGATCCCTGTGGTACATCACTGGACACTGGCTTCCAATCACTAAAGCAGCCTTCTGTCATTCCACAACTGAGCCAATTTTGAATCCACCTTATCATATTACCCTGTATCCCATGCGCATTTACCTTCTTTACAAGTCTCCCATGTAGGATTTTGTCAAAGGCTTTGCTGAAATCCATACAGACTATATCAATTGCATTACCGTCATCTACACACCTGGTCATCTCCTCAAAAAATTCAATCAAATTTGTTAGGCATGACCTCCCTCTGATTAAAACTTGCCTCTCCAAATGGAGATAGATTCTGTCCTTCAGAATTCCCTCAAATAGTTTCCCGACCACTGATGTAAGACCTGCTGGTCTGTGGTTCCCTGGTTTATCTCTACTACCCTTCTTAAATAGTGGAACCACATTAGCTGTTCTCCAGTCCTCTGGCAACTCCTCCATAATGTGGAGATGCCGGCGTTGGACTGGGGTAAGCACAGTAAGAAGTCTCACTGGAGTCTGATACTCAGATGTGAGACTTCTTACTGTGTTTACCCCCTCCATAGCCAGAGAGGAATTAAAAATTTGGGTCAGAACCCATGCAATCTCCTCCCTTGCCTCCCACAGTAGCCTAGGGCACAATTCATCCAGAACTGGAGATTTGTCCACTTCTAAGCCCGCCAACTCCTCCAATATCTTGTCACTCCCTATGTCAATTTGCTCAAGAACCTCGCAGTCTCTCTCCCCGAGTTCCATACCATCATCCTCATTCTCTTGGGCGAAGACGGATGTGAAGTATTCGTTCAACACTCTACTGATATCCTCTGGCTGCACCCATAATTTACTCCTTGGTCCCCACTGCCCCCTACTCTTTCCCTGGTTATCCTCTTCCCATTGATAAACTTATAGAATATCTTGGGATTTTCCCTACTTTTACCAGCCAGAGCTCTCTTGTATTCCCTCTTTGTTTTCTTAGTTGCTCTCCTAAGCTCCACCCTGCACTTTCTGTGCTTCACTCATGCCTCCACTGATTTGCTCTTCTGTACGTGCTAAAAGCCTCTCTTCTTTCTCATTGTATCCTGAATATTTCTGCTCATCCATGGTTCTCTGGGCATGTTCTCCCTCTTATTACGCTAGAGGGAACATGCTGGGCCTGCACCCTCCCCATTTCCTTTTTGAATGTCGCCTAATGCTCTTCTATAGATTTCCCCACAAATAGCTGTTCTCAGTGGCCAGATCCTGCCTTATTTTACTAAAATCCTCTCTCCCCTCTCCCCAATCCAAAATGATTTTTTTTGCAACTTGTTTATTTCTTTGTCCATAACAAGCTTAAATTGTACCGTGTTGTGATCGCTATCACTAAAATGCTCCCCCGCCACCACCTCAACCACCTGTCCAGCTTCATTCCTCAGCACTAGGTCCAGCACAGCTCCCTCCCTTGTTGGACCCTCTACATACTAACCTAAAATATTCTCCTGAACACATTTCAAGAAATTCACTCCATCCAAGCCCTTAAAACTATGTCGATCCCAATTAATGTTTGGCAAGTTGAAATCACCCGAGCATCATTACCCTATTGTTATTGTTTTTACACCACCTCCGTGAATTGTACACATATTTGCTCCTCAATATCCCGGTGACTATCTGGTGGTCTATAATAAACACCTAGCAATGTGGCTGCCCTTTTTTTATTCGTAAACTCTATCCACAAAGCTCAATTCGATGCCCCCTCCAGGCCGAATGGCCTGTTGGATTTCACAATTCCCACAGGAGGTTAATATAAAATTCCTAACTTTTTTTTTAAAAATCCCCAAAATGTAAGAGCATCAGCAGTCGAATCAAAGTGCCTGGAGATGAAATGTTCCCCCTCAGCCAGAAACAATTTATTCCAGGAGCTGATGTATGTAAATTCTGCGGAGTCCTCCTGTCAAAACCTTCTCATAGTGTTTCCAAATTACATCAAAGATTCATAAGGCGCACGGGCAGCTGCGCAGGACAATGCTGAGAGATTCTGAGAGGTGTTTGACAAGTTGTGAGCCACACACAATAGCTCTCCTCTGTCTGCACCTAAAGTGAAGCCTGCGAGTTACAGGAGCAAATCATTCATATCCTTAACATAAGAAATAGGAACAGGACTCAGCCAAATGGCTGCTCGAGTCCACTCTGACATTCAATAAGATTGTGGCTGATCTTCTAGCACAGCTAAAGGGAGGCGCCAGGGTAGTGGTATTGTCACTGAACTAGTAAACCAAGTGCTCTGGGGACCTGGGTTCGAATCCCACCATGGTAGATGTTGAAATTTGAATTTAATAAAAATCTGGAATTAAAAGGCTAATGATGACCCTGAAACGATGAAGTTCGCAGCGATCTTCAGCCAGAAGTACCAAGTGGATGTTCCATCTCGGCCTCCTCCAGTGATCCCCAGCATCTCATACCTGGTACACAGTGATGCGCGACAATCAAGCACGTGGAACAAGGCTTCAGTATTGAAGACTTTTATTGTCAAACAATGGAACTAACTAACACGAGTACACCAGTTCAGACTGAAGGGGTCCTGCCGGAGCAGAGGGTCTTATACCTCTCCTCCGGAGGCGGGGCCCCACCGGGATGTGCCATAATAACATTTACAACAGGTAAACACCCTAACCCAACAACATTATACAACCCCCACAGTGACAACACCCTAACCCAACAGTAACATAAGAACAACCCCCAGTGGTAACCAACGATGGTTCACCACATTCACCCCTCCTTTAAAAACAAAGGCCGGCGGGGTGCAAAAACAGGTCATATGTACAAAATTCACAAGTCCAGACGGTCTGGAGGACCGCACCGTCGCTGTGATCTCCTCAACACCGGTTGCGAAACGGGAGCAGGTGCTTGCGGTGGCGTTCTCTCCAAAACAGCGTCCGGCTGTCCCCTCAAGGACTCCCGGGCCGGTTGGCCCTGGTGAGGCGATGGTGCAGGGGATCCTGGAACCTTCGGTGGTGGCGCCGATCTCCGAGTCTCAGGCAAGCTGTACATGGGAGTATAACTGTTATGCACTGGTCCCGGTGCTGACCGCGCCACGTCTGGGGAAGAAATGAGTAGTAGGGGATTCGTGACAGGGGGTATGGGAGCGACAGGAGTTGCTACGTCCCCTGCGGGCGCCAGGTCTCGAATGGAGACAGTGTCCTCTCGCCCGTCAGGATATGCCACATAGGCATACTGAGGGTTGGCGTGGAGGAGTTGGACCGGTTCGACCAAGGGGTCGGACCTGCGAGCCCTCACATGTCGCCGCAGAAGGACGGGTCCTGGGTACGTCAACCAGGCTGGTAATGAGATCCCCGAGGACGACTTCCGAGGGAATGAGAACATCCTCTCGTGGGGAGTAGCATTGGTTGCCGTACACAGGAGGGAGCGGATAGAATGGAGCGCATTTGGAAGGACCTCCTGCCAACGGGAGACTGGAAGGCCCCTGGATTTCAGTGCCAGTAGGACAGCCTTCCAGACTGTAGCATTCTCCCTTTCCACCTGTCCGTTACCCCTAGGGTTGTAGCTCGTGGTTCTACTAGAGGCAATCCCGAATGAGAGCAGGAATTGCCTCAAGTCGTTGCTCATGAACGACGAGCCCCTGTCGCTATGAATGTAGCAGGGGTACCCGAACAGGGTAAAAAGCTCACTGAATGCCTTAATGACGGTGGCAGTTGACGTGTCCGCACAGGGGACAACAAACGGGAACCGGGAGTACTCATCTATTATGTTGAGGAAATAGACGTTCCGGTCCGTTGAGGGAAGGGGGCCCTTAAAATCCACACTCAGCCTCTCAAAAGGGCGAGTGGCCTTGACCAATTGTGCCCGGTCTGGTCGATAAAAGTGCGGTTTGCATTCTGCGCAAATCCGACAGCTTCTCGTCACTGACCTGACATCCTCCACCGAGTAGGGCAGGTTGCGGGCTTTGACGAAGTGGTAGAGTCGGGTGACTCCAGGATGACACAGGTCATTGTGGAGGGCCTTCAAGCGGTCCTCCTGCATGATGGCGCATGTTCCGCGCGAGAGGGCATCCGAGGGCTCATTGAGCCTCCCTGGACGATACATAATATCGTAATTATAGGTGGAGAGCTCAATTCTCCACCGCAAGATCTTATCGTTCTTGATCTTGCCCCTCTGCGTGTTACTGAACATAAACGCCACGGATCGTTGATCCGTGATCAGAGTGAACCGCTTCCCCGCCAGGTAATGGCGCCAGTGTCTGACTGCCTCCACAATGGCCTAAGCCTCCTTCTCCACCGCTGAGTGCCGAATTTCAGGGCCTTGAAGGGTGCGGGAAAAGAACGCGACGGGCCTGCCTGCCTGGTTTAGTGTGGCGGCTAGGGCGAAATCAGATGCATCACTCTCCACCTGGAAAGGGATGGATTCATCCACCGCGTGCATCGTGGCTTTCGAAATGTCGCTTTTCAAAGCCTTGAAGGCCAATTGGGCCTCCGGCGTGAGTGGGAAGGTCGTGGACTCGATGAGCGGACGAGCTTTGTCCGCGTAGTTGGGGACCCACTGCGCATAGTACGAAAAGAACCCGAGGCATCTCCTCAGTGCTTTCGTGCTAGCGGGCAAGGGAAGTTCAGTAAGGGGGCGCATACGGTCTGGATCAGGGCCAATGACCCCGTTTTCCACCACGTATCCAAGGATGGCTAACCTGCGCGTACGGAATACGCACTTCTCCCTGTTATAGGTCAGATTCAGGCGAGATGCAGTGCGCAGAAAGTGTTGGAGATTCGTGTCATGGTCCTGCTGGTCATGGCCGCAGATGGTGACGTTATCCAGGTACGGGAAGGTAGCCCGCAACCCGTTCTGGTCCACCATTCGGTCCATAGCACGCTGGAAGACCGAGACCCCATTGGTGACACCAAATGGAACCCTGAGGAAATGGTATAGACGACCATCCGCCTCAAAAGCCGTATATTGTCGGTCCTCTGGGCGGATGGGGAGTTGATGGTAGGCGGACTTAAGGTCTATGATAGAGAACACTCGGTACTGCGCAATCTGATTGACCATATCAGAAATGCGCGGGAGAGGATACGCATCCAGCTACGTATAACGGTTAATGGTCTGACTGTAGTCGATGACCATCCGAGGTTTGTTCCCGCTTTTGACTACCATGACCTGCGCTCTCCACGGACTAGCACTGGCCTGTATGATCCCTTCCTTGAGGAGCCGCTGAACCTCAGATCTAATAAAGATCCGGTCTTCAGCGCTGTAACGCCTACTCTTAGTAGCGATGGGCTTGCAGCCTGGTACCAGATTCTTAAATAGTGATGGTGTAGTGATTTTCAGAGTGGAAAGATTGCATGCGGGGCGCTTTGGGCAATTTGGAGGCTGCGGCTGATTCCCTAATGCCAGTGAAGGGAGTGGCCCACCGTACTGTAGGATCACACTCTTCATGTGGACCATAAAATTTAGTCCGAGGAGAATTGGCGCACAAAGGTGAGGTAACACAAGGAGCCTGTATTGCTCGTAAATTGTGCCCTGTACCTCTAGAGTTACCATACATCGTCCTTGGATCGGTACAGACCGGGACCGTGATGCCATGGAAATTGTCTGCTTGGCAGGTAGAACCCGGAGTCCACACCTTTTAGCAGTGTCAGGGTGTATGAAACTCTCGGTGCTCCCACTGTCAAACAGACAATTCACAGTACAACCATTTACTTTGATATCCATCATTGAATTCTCAAGCCTGTGGTGCTTAGTCTGGTCCAGGGAGATCGACCCCACCGTTGGCCCCTGGGCGTCACTGCATGCCGCCGATGTTGATGCTGAGGACCCCTGCTGGTCGCTCCTAGTCGTCGTGGACCATGATGGCCGCCCCCATGAATCGCACGTGGGCGAGGGCGCCAAACGTAGCGACTCCTGGTGGTCTTCCTCCTCCTCCGTCAGCCACGATGGCGCCGTCCTGGATTCACACGTGGGTCCAACGCCAGACGATCTGGTTTCAAGATCTGTTCCATACTCTTTTTTACAGCTGAGAGTTTTCTGTTTGACAATAAAATTGATGCGCGACAATCAAGCACGTGGAACAAGGCTTCAGTATTGAAGGCTTTTATTGTCAAACAATGGAACTAATTAACACGAGTACACCAGTTCAGACTGAAGGGGTCCTGCTGGAGCAGAGGGTCTTATACCTCTCCTCCGGAGGCGGGGCCCCACCGGGATGTGCCATAATAACATTTACAACAGGTAAACACCCTAACCCAACAACATTATACAACCCCCACAGTGACAACACCCTAACCCAACAGTAACATAAGAACAACCCCCAGTGGTAACCAACGATGGTTCACCACACACAGGAAGATGGTTGTGGTTGTGGAGGGTCAGTCATCTCAGCTCCAGGACATCTCTGCAGGAGTCCCTCAGGGCAGTGTCCAAGGCCCAACAATCTTCAGCTGCTTCATCAATGATCTTCCCTCCATCATAAGGTCAGAAGTGGGGATGTTTGCCGATGATTGCACAATGTTCAGCACCATTCGCGACTCCTCAGATACTGAAGCAGTTCATGTTCAAATGCACCAAGATCTGGACAATATCCAGGCTTGGGCTGACAAGTGGCAAGTAATATTCACGCCACAAAAATGCCACGCAATGACCATCCCCAATAAGAGACACTCTAACCACCGCCCTTTGACATTCAATGGTGTTACCATCACTGAATCCCCCACTGTCAACATCCTTGGGGTTACCATTGACCAGGAACTCAACTGGACTCACCACATAAATACAATGGCTACAAGAGCAGGTCAGAGGCTAGGAATACTGTGGCGAGTAACTCAGCTCCTGACTCCCCAGAGCCTATCCACCATCTACAAGGCACAAGTCAGGAGTGTAATGGAATTTTCCCCGCTTGCCTGGATGGGTGCAGCTCCAACAACACTCAAGAAGCTCGACACCATCCAGGACAAAGCAGTCCACTTGATTGGCACCACACGGACAAACATCCACTCCCTCCACCACCGATGCTCAGTAGCAGCAGTGTGTACCATCTACAAGATGCACTGCAGCAATTCACCAAATATTCTTAGACAGCACCTTCCAAACCCATGACCACTTCCATCTAGAAGGACAAGGGCAGCAGAGAAATGGGAACACCACCACTTACAAGTTCCCCACCAAGCCACTCATCATCCTGACTTGGAAATATATCTCCACAGACTGTTCTGTGGGTTGACCCACAATGCCGTTAGGGATTCAAGAAGGCAGCTCACCACCACCTTCTCAAGGGCAACTCGGGATGGGCAATAAATGCTGGCCCAGCCAGCGACGCCCATGTCCCACAAATGAAAAAAAAACCCACGTATTTACCTGACTAATCCCCCTAACACTAAGGGACAATTTTTAGCATGGCGACTCCACCTAACCTGCACATCTTTGGTCTGTGGGGTGAAACCGGAGCATCAGGAGGAAACCCACGCAGACATGGGCAGAAAGTGCAAACTTTAAACAGGCAATCACCCAAGGCCAGAATTGAACCTGGATCCCTGGCTTTGTGAGGCAGCAGTGCGAACCACTGTGCCACCGTGTCACCCCTCTGGGTTCACTAATGTCCTTGAGGGGAGGAAATCTACTGTCCTTACCAGGTCTGACCTTTTTGTGACTCCAGATCCAAAGCAATGTGGTTGACTCTTAAATGCTCTGAAATGAGCAAGCAAGCCACTCAGTCTAAGGGCAGCTGGGGATGGGCAACAAATGCTGGCCCGGCCAGAGACTCCCACTTCCAGTGAATAATGTTTTTTAAAAACTGCACATTCCCACCCAAACCCCGTATCCCCTGGATTCCCTTAATGCCCAACACTCTCTTGATCTCTGTCTTCAATATTCCCTACAGCAGCACATTCACACCTCTCTGAGGTAGAGACTTCCAAAGATTCACCAAATTCCCCCTCATTTTATTCCTAAATGACTGACCATTGAGAGTATGTTAACCAAGTTGGAAAAATAATAGCGGGGACGCTAAACCTAAAACCTATCCGTTACTGATGTGCCTTGATTTGATTTGATTTATTATTGTCACATTTATTGACATACAGTGAAAAGTATTGTTTCTTGCGCGCTATACAAAGCATACCGTTCATAGAGAAGGAAAGGCACAAGGACATGGAACAAATTAGGTGGCTCTTTCAAAGTGATGGCACTGGCACAATGGGCTGAATGGCCTCCTTATCTGCTGTAAGGTTCTATTATACCGCATTTTATGCCTCAGCTATGCCTTGGTTCATGAATTCATGCAGCAGATCGTTAGATTAGCCAAACTGTTGGTCAGTGCTCTCAAAATATCCCCCAATTATAAACAATATGAAGGAAAATATCAGCCTTTTCGGGTCAACTACATTCATGCGCTTAACATAAAACCCACAGATGAATTGCAGACTGCTTGAATGTACTTAATTTTCTCGAACCACAGTTTATGAATTAATTTCTTGTGAAATCACAATGTGCCTGATGTGTGAGATACTCGATAACAGAAGGTTAATACCTCCTGAAGTCACTCTCTGGGGGTTCTTCCTGGAATAATAAACACAGGATGTGCATTTATTGTCGTGTTTAACCCACAGGGGACTGTCTTAACGTGGAAGGTAAAGATAAGCAGTAAACAGGACCGAGCATGTTAAATCCCCAATAAATGAACTTATTATACAAGACTAAGTGACACGTTCACTGCCTTATAGCCTGGTATCAAACTGCTACAACTAATTAGGGGGGATCTGTGCGAGTGGTGGGGGAGGTGGGCTCGACTGAAGCAACAGCCTCTTCACAAAGCAAAAAGCGCTCTTCCATCAACATGTTACAGCATAAAACGATACAGGCTTACATGATCTACTCAGAACCCTATCGTATCCATTGACTATCAGCTGGACAGTGCAAGTGCTTTAGGGATGTCCTCAAAGCATGCCAAAACAACCCCATCAACTAATGGGCCTCTGGCCAATGACCAAAATGGAGGAGGCTCATTCAAGAATGTACCGAACTCATCGAGAGGCTTCATCAGGAATGAGCAGAGGCGAAGTTGAGACATCGGAGAGAAAGAGAGATCAAACCTGAAAAACAACCTATCTACCCAAAGGTGGCACAGTGGTTAGCACTGCTGCCTCACAGTGCCAGGGACCCGAGTTTGATTCCGGCCTTGGAGACTGCACGTTCTCCCCTTGTCTGAGTGGGTTTCCTCTGGGTGTTCCGGCTTCCTCTCATAGTCCGAAGATGTGCCGGTCAGGTTGATTGACCGTGCAAAATTGCCCCTTAGTGCCCAAAGATGTGCAGCTCAGATGGATTGGTCATGCTAAATGTGAGGGGTTATGAGGATAGTTGGGAGGAAGGGCCTGATTAAGATGCTCTGCTAGAGAGTCGGTGCAGACTCGATGGGCCGAACGGCCTCCTTCTGCACTACAGGGATTCTGTGATTAACCCTTCAAGCACCACCTGCTCCACATGTGGCAAAATCTGCGGATCACACATTGGATCAATCAGCCATCTCAGAACTCATCAAAGTGGACTGGAGAGCATCTTCAATCCCGAGGGATTGTCCAAGATGAAGAGGCTTAGGTTTACAGCTGTCATTTACTTCTCAAAGCATCATTACCACAGATATCAAGAACACAGTCAGGAGTCTGCCGTTAACCCAGACAGGGACATTTGCCATAGAGGGAGCACAAAAACAGTCGTGTTTGCTTATGGGCTTCCAGGGAGCCTCTAACCTTGTTCAGAGACATTCGATTGAGGGATTGGCATTGGGGTGGTGTGGCCACCCGCCTGCCCTTGCTGCCAACCCCTCTACCTCCACCCTACTCTATGAGCCTCAGCCCATGGTTTCCCTCCTGCCATCACTCACCTCTGGCCTGGTATCCAGCACCGGTCCTTTGGGTGGGTGTTGTAGCAGCAGCAACACCGTCTCCCTGATGACACTGCCATTCACAGGAGGTGCCTGCATCTGATTGGCCGGCAGCTTTTCATGGTTGGGACTTTAGTCCCTCCCCACCGGGGTCCTAGATCCTTGGGAAAAGGCCAACTCTGGCCTCTCCAGTGGAACAAGACGTAACAAGCCTTTTCAAAAATGAGCCGATGTGCGTGATCTCACTGGCTCTCCACACAACATTCCTGCCAATATACCACCAATCTAATCCTCCCATCCAACTCACTCTACAGACCATTCAATATCCACCCAGGCTCACTCTTTACACCTTTAATACACACACCTCAATGTGGTAATGACAAAGACCAAAGAAAGTTACAGCACAGGAACAGGCCCTTCGGCCCTCCAAGTCTGCACCGAACATGCTGCCCGACTTAACTAAAACCCCCTACCCTTCCGGGGACCATATCCCTCTATTCCCATCCTATATGTACTTGTCAAGACGCCCCTTAAAAGTCACTACCGTATCCGCTTCCACGACCTCCCCAGGCACCCTCTACTCTCTGCGTTAAAAATCTGCCTCGTACATCTCCTTTAAACCTTACCCCTCGCACCTTAAACCTATGCCCCCGAGTAAATGACTCTTCCACCCTGGGAAAAAGCTTCCAACTATCCACTCTGTCCATGCCTCTCATAATGGTGTAGACTTCTATCAGGTCTCCCCTCAACTTCTGTCGCTCCAGTGAGAACAAACCAAGTTTCTCCAACCTCTCCTCATAGCTGATGCCCTCCATACCAGGCAACATCCTGGTAAATCTTTTCTATACCCTCTCCAAAGCCTCCACATCTTTCTGGTAGTGTGGCGACCAGAATTGAACACTATATTCCAAGTGTGGCCTAACTAAGGTTCTATAAAGCTGCAACATGACTTGCCAATTTTTAAACTCAATACCCCGGCCGATGAAGGCAAGCATGCCATATGCCTTCTTGACTACCTTCTCCACCTGCATTGCCACTTTCAGTGACCTGTGTACCTGTACACCCAGATCCCTTTGCCTATCAATACTCTTAAGGGTTCTGCCATTTACTGTATATTTCCTATCTGTATTAGACCTTCCAAAATGCATTACCTCACCATTGACCAGATCATTAGTTTTGGATGTTTGCTACGGGATAAATATTGGTCAGGACATTGTGAGCGCACCTTTGCTTTTCTTTGAATGGCAGTATGGGGTCTTTCACATCCCCTGAGAGGGCAGATGGTACCATGGTTCAAAGCCCCAGCAGCACCCCAGCCAAACCCTGGCATTCAGTCTGGGAAGTGAGCTCCAGGCTCTGGAATGGGACTCAAATCCACAACTCGGAGGTGAGGGTGCTGCCCACTGGGCCAAGGCTGACTGGATTACGCAATCCATCCAATTCTTCTGGGTAGTATTTACTTGGACAGACCAGAAGGTGTTTGGATACAATAGCTTGCCTTGGGTAAGAAGGCGCCAAGCTAAGTTAGCAGATCCTAACCAGGGCAGCATTGGCATTGGAGGCTGGTTTCAGGTCTTCTGGGCACAGGAGAAAGCAGTCGATCAGGGCTCCCACGCCTGATCACTCAAAGTGATTTTGACTGGTAAGTGGGCATTGTGGTGGAGGGGAAAGCAGGAGGGGCCTTGTCCGCTTCTCTCTGGTGACACTCATTGTCTCCAATCACAGACAAAGAATAGTCATCAGAGAGAGCCTGGCATCTATGAAACTCCATTCCAAAGTGCGGAGGAAGAGAGGGGAGAACGGTGAGTGGTATCGGGAAGGAGAGATAGGAGGAGAGTGGAGTGGGGGAGGGGAGATTAGGAATGCTGAGGTGACAGAAGAGGAACGGGGAGGTGAGTGGTGTAGGAAAGGAAAGTTTAAAGATTATTTATTAGTGGCACAAGTGGGCTTACATTCACACTGCAATGAAGCTACTGTGAAAATCCCCTCGTAACCACACAACGACGCCTGTTCAGGTACACTGAGGGAGAATTTAGCATGCACCTAGTCCGCTCATCTTTGGACTGTGGGAGGAAACCGGAGCACCCAGAGGAAACCCACGCAGATACGGGGAGAACGTGCAGACTCCGCACAGACAGTGATCCAAGCCGGGAATCGAACCCGTGTCCCTGGTGCTGCGAGGAGGCAATGCTAACCACTGCGCCACCATGCCGCCCTGGGGGAAGAGGAACGGAGTGGCAGACCAGAGTCAAATAAATATAAATAGAAGCCTGGAGCTGAGGACAGACTGGACTCCTCTGATAATAGAGACATTAATGAATAATTACGGTTTAGCTCTACTACTGAAAGAAACAACCAGCGCATTAGCATTTTATTATTATTAAACATCTTCTGATCTTTAATTAAAAGAATGAGTTAATCTTTTCCACTATTTACACAATGAATGAGCCAATGACCTTTGGACACACAGCAGCTGCGCAGAATGACAGCTGAAGGATAATATTGAAGTTAATCTCAACCCGGCAATACTCTCTTTAAATTCCGAGGAGTCATGGAGCACTGATTCAAAATCCAGATTCTGGGAGATGAAGAGTTGAATGCACTCTGTCTCGACATAAAGATGATGGGGGTGGAAGTTCTCATTAAGCCTATACCCTAATGAGGGGTCGATGCCTTCAGATGAGGAGGGGGGTTGGGAGGGGGGGGGGGGGGGGGGAGGTGTGGGGGGAGGGTTTGCAAATGATCTGAAAGGGAGAGTTTTGCATTCAACAAGACTGAACACAGTACAGGATGTGTGAGGTTTTTACTGGAGCTGATTTGCGACGGGTTTTCTTTTGTTTTCATTCGCTTTTTGACCGTGGCGCTGCTAAAAGCTACACGCAGCTCGCTTGCAAAGCAGTCCTGACAGCCTGCCCAAAATAACTCGAGTGGATCCCACAGGGAACATTCCTAAATTAAGAGCGAACGTTGAGCTGAATTCAGCAAAAAAAAACCCATGATTTCTATTGGTGCTGAAAGGGATGAGGGAAGTTGTGCCTCACACAGGGGTGTCTGCTACTTCACACTGAGCTGAAGCTCCTCCAGCAAAACAAGCCATCAGGAATGTTTCATGGGTAGTTTTGTGTGTCAGATAAGGTTCACCACATGGAATGGCTGAGAAGAATAACATTGATATATTTAAGGGCGAGCTCGCTAAGCAATTGTGGGAGAAAGGATTAGTAGGATATGCTGATCGGATGAAATGAAGAGATGGAACACTATCCCCGGCAGGGACCATCTGGGCCAAATTTCTGTACAAAGAACAAAGAAAATTACAGCACAGGAACAGGCCCTTCGGCCCTCCAAGCCTGCACCGACCAAGCTGCCCGTCTGAACTCAAAAACCCCCAACCCTTCCGGGGACCATATCCCCCCATTCCCATCCTATTCTTGTATTTGTCAAGATGCCCCTTAAACGTCACGGTGGCACAGTGGCAGCACGGTGGCACAGTGGCAGCACGGTGGCACAGTGGCAGCACGGTGGCACAGTGGCAGCACGGTGGCACAGTGGTTAGCACTGCTGCCTCACAGCGCCAGGGACTTGGGTTCGATTCCCGTCTTGGGTCACTGTCTGTGTGGAGTTTACACATTCTCCCCGTGTCTGCGTTGGTTTCCTCCGAGTGCTCTGGTTTCCTCCCACAGTCTGAAAGACGTGCTAGTTAGGTGGCATTGGCCCGAACAGGCGCCGGAATGTGGCGATTAGGGGAATTTCACAGTAACTTCATTGCAGTGTTAATGTGAGCCTTACTTGTGACTAATAAATAAACTTTAAAACTTTACCTTCCCCGGCAGCGAGTTCCAAGCACCCACCGCCCTCTGTGTAAAAACCTTGCTTCATACATCTCCTTTAAACCTTACCCCTCGCACCGTAAGCCTATGTCCCCTAGTAATTGACTCTTCCACCCTGGGGAAAAGCTTCTGACTATCCGCTCTGTCCATGCCCCTGATAATGTACAGCACATTCCACGTCATTTTTATTTTGTAAGTTGTGTGAATCAGCTCCAGATGCATGAACTAGGTTTGAGTATTGCAGGTTGGTGGGGGGTGGGGGGGGGGGGGGGGGGGGGGGGGGGGGGGGGGGGAGGATTTTATCAGGGAGGGATGGATAGAGAAACTGTTTCCTCCTGTGGGAAAATCAGGAATGAGGCGACGTGACCTTCCAGTTAGAGGCAGGCTGTTCAGGAGTGAAATCCAGAAACACTTTTCCACACAAAGTGTAATGATGATCTGGAACCCTCTCCCGAAATGCTATTGACTGAGGCTGTTCGGCAAATTATATAGAGGTAACGGAAAGCGTTATTGTCCACCTCTAATCGTAAGGACCATAAGAACTCGGAGCAGGAATGGGCAATTCAGCCCCTCGAGCCTGCTCCATCATTCAATACAACCATGGCCGACCTCACCACAGTCTGAACTCCACTTTCCTGCACATGCTCCATAGCTTTCTAAACCTTTCTCATTAAAAACCTGTCCATCTCTTCCTTAAATTTACTCAAAGTCTGCCATCCACCACACTCTGGGTAGTGAATTCCACAGACTCACCAACCTTTGAGAGAAGTAACTTCTCCTCATCTCTGTTTTAATTATGCCACCTTTTTATCCTAAAACTATGACCTCTTGTTCCAGAAGAGGAAACATCCTCTCCACATCTACTGCATCAATTCCCCTTAACATCTTGCACACCTCAATTTGATCTCCCCCCATTCTTCAAAACTCCGGGGAGTATCAGCCGAAACTGCCCAATCTCTCTCCATAAGTCAAACCCCTCATCTCCGGAACAATCTAGTGAATTGCGTCACTTTCAAACCTGTCGTGTTCACCAAGTCAGGGCTCAACAGCTAACAGTCAGGAGCAGGAACCCTCGTCGGATTTCTAATCTCCTTTCTCGCCTTGCTGAGCCAATTAACTGTAGCATCTCTACTTCCAATCAACTCTATCCATCTCAACAACAGGCCAGAGGTGAAAGTTGCCTTGTGTCTGCTCATTGTAGTTACAAAGCTGTTGAAGTGAGGCGGGCAAAGCCACACTGGTGTTAACTCCCATCAGTAGCTCCGTCTATCTCACTGACACAGATTCAGACGGACGCATTCGTTACAATATCCACCTCAGAACGAGACTAAGAGATGGGCTTACTCATGGAAACACGGAATGTTTACAGCACAGAAGGAAACCATTCAGCCCATTATATGATGGTTCTCTGAAGGAGCAGTTCAGTTAACACCACCTCCCTGCCTGTTCCCCATAGCCCCGAACGTTTTTCCTTTCCACACATCAATCCAATTCCTTTTGAACCTGCCTCCACCACACTCTCAGGAAGTGCAATCCAGGCCCACATTGACTGTGAAAACATCATGTTCCTTCTTAACTCAACTTTTTGATTGACTCCCCGTGATTCAAGCAGCGAATGAGTGAAGTACACAATGGAAGATTTTGCACATCTCCAATTTCCTCCCATAACTGTCCCTCCCCATTCCCCCTGCCCCAGCCACCACCTCACCCCAGCCACCACCTCACCCCAGCCACCACCCCGCCCCAGCCACCACCTCACCCCAGCCACCACCTCACCCCAGCCACCACCCCGCCCCAGCCACCACCCCATCCCAGTCACCACCCCACCCCAGCCACCGCCCCATCCCAGCCACCACCCCATCCCAGCCACCACCCCGCCCCAGCCACCACCTCACCCCAGCCACCACCTCACCCCAGCCACCACCTCACCCCAGCCACCACCCCGCCCCAGCCACCACCCCGCCCCAGCCACCACCTCACCCCAGCCACCACCTCACCCCAGCCACCACCCCGCCCCAGCCACCACCCCATCCCAGTCACCACCCCACCCCAGCCACCGCCCCATCCCAGCCACCACCCCATCCCAGCCACCACCCCGCCCCAGCCACCACCCCATCCCAGCCACCACCCCGCCCCAGCCACCACCCCATCCCAGCCACCACCCCGCCCCAGCCACCGCCCCATCCCAGTCACCACCCCACCCCAGCCACCGCCCCATCCCAGCCACCACCCCATCCCAGTCACCACCCCATCCCAGTCACCACCCCACCCCAGCCACCATCCCGCCCCAGCCACCACCCCATCCCAGCCACCACCCCGCCCCAGCCACCACCCCATCCCAGCCACCACCCTGCCCCAGCCACCACCCCATCCCAGTCACCACCCCACCCCAGCCACCGCCCCATCCCAGCCACCACCCCATCCCAGTCACCACCCCGCCCCAGCCACCACCCCGCCCCAGCCACCACCCCGCCCCAGCCACCACCCCGCCCCAGCCACCATCCCGCCCCAGCCACCACCCCACCCCAGCCACCACCCTGCCCCAGCCACCACCCCGCCCCAGCCACCACCCCATCCCAGCCACCACCCCGCCCCAGCCACCACCCTGCCCCAGCCACCACCCCTCCCCAGCCACCACCCCACCCCAGCCACCACCCCACCCCAGCCACCACCCCGCCCCAGCCACCACCCTGCCCCAGCCACCACCCCGCCCCAGCCACCACCCCGCCCCAGCCACCACCCTGCCCCAGCCACCACCCCACCCCAGCCACCACCCCGCCCCAGCCACCACCCCACCTCACCATCACCGTCAATTCTCTTCCAAAAACCACTCCGCCCACTCCCCGCTCCTTTAAAACACTTTGTGAAACGTAGGTCACCGATTGAGTTATCTGGGTCTGGTGTTGAATATTATTTGCTAATGTTGCATTGTTCCAATGATATAAAGGCACCAAAGGGATTGCGTAAGCATGTTGTGGGTTGACTTATTTAGACCAGGCACATAGGTAGAAAGTTCAAAAACATCAGCAGCAGAGGTGTGTGTGTTTGGTCTGCTCGAAGGCAAAAGTGATATTAAGACTGGGTCACATGATGACACACTCCCCTTCTCGTGCTGTTATCCCTTCGAGACAGGAGTCAATGCTCCTGTCAACCACCTTGGGATTTTTCGTGCCATTAAAGATGCTGTATACACCCCTCTTTATTATACCTGGTGGTCCGAGGTTTCCCCCCAGAGCACCATATGGACAGTGGGCGATACTTTCTGGCTGTGCTCACCCCAAACCAGAAAATCCTGTCCGAGATCAACGGACCCGTGCATGGTCTTCCCCACTGCCCACTACGATTCCCGTGGCAGGTGGAACAGGAAAATTCCCCCCACTGAACTTATGCCTGATTGGCATAGTCAGAGACTGTGACAGCCCAGAATGCTTGACCTCAAGCAATCCTACAGCTTTGGCCTTTCAGTCGGATAACGGGCAATGGGCATGAATAAGCCAACTGGGTTTTTACAACAATTGACAATGGTTATGTGGTGATCATAAAGATGCAGTATAAATGCAAGCATTGTGGCTGTTGAAGACTTACAGCTTTGGTGACCTAACTCAGCAGACACTAGACTTGACCCTTGAGCTGCAATGACCTGCAGAATTCATGGAGCAATTCATCTTGCAGTGAGGATGGGGAGGTGTTTGAGAGAGAGAGAGAGAGAGACAAAGCTCCAATAAACCCTAAGCTATCTTGTCAGCGTTTCGTGTGCAGGAGGCAGCTCAGATGGCTTCGGGCCGGGAGTCAAAGGGTGCTCTGTTCAGGGCCTGTGTTATTGTTCACTGAGAACTTGAAGGCAAGGAAATCAAATACAGCTGATTTTTTAAAAAATGTTATCCGCTTCAGGATACAGATGTTGTCTGAATCTAGTCTGGTTCAAATTAACTTCTGAACTGTGGTTCCATAAAAACTGGATGCACTAAGGGGTCAAGAAGTCTGGATGAACCAGGTTCACTGGGAAATTATTATGCAACTGTTTGGCCATATTGAGATTGACCTTGTACAGAATGCAATCTGCAGCCTTTCCCGCATTGTGGAAATTGGTATGTGTTGTAACCGTTTTTCAGGGGACAAAGTTGACAGCTTTGGCAAGTCAGCAGCCCCGCAGGCATCCTGGGTGCCCGCTCACACTAGTGCTGGATTCAACTTGTCAAGAAACATGACGCAGGCTGCTGGAGGCCCAAGGCAGGGTGGGGGGGCTGCTGACGTCCAGGGTTAGGACCCCTTGTCAGTGGGCCACAGGCATAACAAGGGATGGGTCTGCGCCGTCCACCAACTCTCAGCCTACCCTTCCCTCACCTCTTTCCCACTTCAGTCTCTTCTCTCCCTCTCCCCCTCCTGCGGGTAACACTCAGGCTTCCTATGGTGAGGAACATGACATAATGGGCTTCTACCCAAAATGCACAAACTTCCTGTGGAGCCAACAGACACAAAAATCATTAATGAGGTGCCAGGAATTCCCAACATAGATAAAGGCTATTCAGCCTCAATTATCTCCACCCACCCTAATTCTTCTCACCCTATCAATAATCTTAATCTATCCCTTTCTCCTCACATGCTTACTTAGTTTCCCCTTTATCTATACTATCTGCCTTCCCTCCTCCCCATGGTGGTAATGGGTTCCACATTCTTGCCAGTCTCTGGATAAAAAGGTATCTCCTGACTTATTGGATTTATTAGTAGCTGTTGCATTTCTAACCTCGAGATATGAACTCACCCACAAGTGAAAACATTTCATCTATGGTCATCCCTTTGATCACTTTTGTATTCTTAAAGACCTGTATCAGGCCATCTCAACAAGAAAACCAGCCTATTCATTCTTTCCCGATGGTTATAACCTCTTAGTTCTATTCCTGCATCTTCTCCAGTGCCTCCAAATAGGATAGAACGCAAAAGTGTTCACCGTTCTGCAAATGCAATTGAAGCGCTTTTAACTTGGATGGAAGTTCTTTGCTTTTAAATTATGGTTATGCTCGCTTACCGTCAATCTTCTCAGCTGGGGTCCCAGGACATCACCGCAGGAGTCTCTCAGGGTCAGTGTCCGAGGCTCAATTATCCTCAGCTGCTTCATCAATGACCTTCCTTCCATCATAAGGTCAGAAGTGGAGATGTTCATTGATGACTGCAAAACGTTCAGCACCGTTCATGACTCCGCGGGATGAATTTTTCCATTCCATCCACCACGGGAATCATAGCGGATGAGCGGAGGTCTATGGAAAGGTTCATTGACCTCGGGCGGGATTTTCCAGTTTTGGGGGTGAGCGTGGCTGGAAAATCCCGCCTCAGATATACTGAAGCAGTTCATGTCCATATACACCAAGACCTTGACAATATCTAGGCTTGAGCTGATAAATGACAAGTTAGATTCACACCACACAAGTGCCAGGCAATGACCATCTCCATCAGGAGAGAATCTTACCATCTCCATTCACTGGCATTACCATCGCTGAATCCCCCACTGTCAACCTCCTGGGGGGTACTATTGACCAGAAACTGAACTTGATTGGCCATATAAATAGTGCGGCTCAGAGCAGGTCAGAGGCTAGGAATCCTGCGGCGAGCAACTCACCTCCTGACTCCCCAAAGCTTGTCCACCATCTACAAGGCACAAGTCAGGAGTGTGATGGAATATGCTCCACTTACCTGGATAGGTGCAGCTCCAACAACACTCAAGAAGCTTGACACCATCCAGGACACGGGGTGGCATGGTAGCACAGTGGTTAGCACTGCTCCTTCACAGCTCCAGGGACCTGGGTTCGATTCCCGGCTTGGGTCACTGTCTGTGTGGAGTTTGCACATTCTCCTCGTGTCTGCGTGGGTTTCCTCCGGGTAATCCGGTTTCCTCCCACAGTCCAAAGATGTGCGGGTTAGGTTGATTGGCCATGCTAAAATTGCCCTCAGTGTCCTGGGATGCGTAGGTTGGAGGGATTAGCGGGTAAATATGTATGGATATGAGGATAGGGCCTGGGTGGGATTGTGGTCGGTGCAGACTCGATGGGCCGAATGGCCTCTTTCTGTGCTGTAGGGTTTCTAAGATTCTAAGGACAAAGCATCCTCTTGGGTTGGCACCATCTCCACCACTTTCAACATTCACTCCCGCCACCACCGATGCACAGTGGCAGCCGTGTGTACCATCTGCAAGATGCACTGCAGCAACTCACCGAAGCTCCTTTGACAGCAACTTCCAAATCCGTGATCTCATCCAACTAGACAGACAAGGGCAGCAAATACCTAGGAACACCACCACCTGTAAGATCCTCTCCAAATCACTCACCATCCCTACTTGGAAATACATCACCATTCCTTCACTGTCGCTGGGTCAAAATCCTGGAACTCCCTCCCTAACAGCACTGTGGATCTATCTACATGGACTGAAGGAGTTCAAGTAGGCAGCTCATCACCACCTTCTGAAGGGCAATGAGGGATAGACAATAAATGCTGGTCTAGCCACCGAAGCTCCGTTTTGCTTCCAGAGCGGAAGATAAATAATTTCAGAGTCAAACAGCGCAGAAAGAGGCCTTTAAACTATTTATGTCTGTGCTGGCTCATTGAAAGAG
This sequence comes from Mustelus asterias, assembly GCF_964213995.1. Classification (NCBI taxonomy): domain Eukaryota; kingdom Metazoa; phylum Chordata; class Chondrichthyes; order Carcharhiniformes; family Triakidae; genus Mustelus; species Mustelus asterias. The sequence continues at coordinate 85,345,901 of NC_135817.1, forward strand.
CTATCCAATAAGTTACACTCCCCTCACCTTCTCCCCATAGCCCTGCAAATTCCCCTCCCTTCACGGGTTTAACCAATTCCCTTTTGGGAGTTATTATTGAATCTGTTTCCACCGCCCTTTCAGGCAGCACACTCTGGATGGTAAGTCGCAGAGTGAAAGGATTTCTTCTCATCTCCCTTCTGCTTCTTTTGCCAATGATCTAAATCAGTGTCCACTGATTAACTATCCCTCTGCCATTGGAAACAGTTTCTCTTTATTTACCCCAACAAAATTAATTTACCTTCAGCACTGTGGAATTCATTACCACAGGAAGTAGTTGATGCCATAACATTGAATGTATTCAAGAGGCGGCTGGATATAGCACTTGGGGTGAATGGGATCAAAGGTAACGGGGAGAAAGCAGGTTAGGCTATTGAGTTGGACGATCAGCCATGATCGTGATGAATGGTGGAGCAGGCTCGATGGGCCGAATGGCCTCCTCCTGCTCCTATCTTCTACGCTTCCATGTTAAAACCCTTCATGAGTTTAAACACCTTTGTTAAATTTCCATTTAACCTTCTCTACTCTCAGGAGAACAATCGCACCTTTTCCAGTCTTTTCACATTAACTGGACATCCCTCACCCCTGTAATCATTCCCGGAAATCTCCTCTTCACCATTCCCAAGGCCTTGAAGGAATTGAATGCAATCCTCTCACAGAGGCCAAATCAGAATTTCATTACGGTAGCACAATGGTTAGCACTGCTGCCTCACAGCGCCAGGGACCCGGGTCACTGTCTGTGTGGAGTCTGCACGTTCTCCCCGTGTCTGCGTGGGTTTCCTCCCACAGTCCAAAGATGTGCGGGTTAGGTGGATTGGCCATGCTAAATTGACCCTTTAGTGTCAGGGGGATTAGCAGGCTGAATATGTGGGGTTATGGGGATACAGCCTGGTGGGACTGTGATTGGTGCAGACTCGATGGACCGAATGGCCTCCTTCTGCACTGTAGGGATTCTATGATTCTATGATCCTGTAAGCTTTTTTAGCAGCGCACAACTCTCAGTTCTCTCAAAGTCCATGTTTTAAGATGTGTATATGTACCCACGGATTACCTTGCTCCTCTTGAATCTCCTTTAAAATTACAAAGAATAGAATCACAGAAACATACAGCACAGAAGAGGCCCTTCGGCCCATCAAGTCTGCACTGACATGTGTGAAACACCTGACCTCCCACCTAATCCCATCTGCCAGCACTTGGCCCATAGCCCTGAATGTTATGACGTGCCAAGGGCTCATCCACCCTCCCATGCAGCGCATTCCAGACCCTCACCACCCTCTGGGTAAAAATGTTTTTCCTCACACCCCCCTAAACCTCCTGCCCCTCACCTTGAACCTATGTCCCCTCGTGACTGACCTTTCAACTCAGGGGAATAGCTGCTCCCTATCCACTCTATCCATATCCCTCATAATCTTGTACACCTCGATCAGGTCCCCCCTCAGTCTTCTCTGCTCCAATGGAAACAACCTTCATAATATATCCTTCAGTTCATGTTACCTCTCCTCATTTTTTCTTTCAAAATAGATCACATTGCGCTTCTCTGAACTAAATTACATCTGGCATGCATCTGCCTATTCCACCAGTTTCTTCATGTCCTCCTGAATTCTGTCACCAACCTTCATACTGTCAGTGGCTCGTGCTGTGGAAAACTCTGAGGTGCAGTCCTTCAGCTGGCCAGCAGAGGGAAGATGAAGACAGTGCAAAGCTGGAGGGGTGGACGAGGTGATGGGAGGGACGAGAGGGAGATGGGATGAGTGGGATCTGTATGCAGCCCAGCTGTGCATCCTGTGGGACAGAGAGTTCGTCAGCCTGGAACTACAGTCGACTGTCTCTCTGCTCTTCCTTAGCAACAGTGTCCTGGCGATTGCACTTCACTTGAACACCAAACGCTAATTGATGGAAAGGGGTGTTCATCTGTCAAGTCAGGGCCACTCAACTGTGAGGATGTCAAGATACTGGCATGTCCCTGAAGCTTAGAGACATGGAGGAGCTGTTCAGATGGTGAAACGCACTGTTTTGTTTTAATTAATATGGCAGTTCTATTCTCCACATTACATCTGCCAGCTGTTCTGTCTATCTTCCTTCCAATTGTTTCCGATAACCGGTTTTCCTCTTTCTCCCCTTCTCACAGCTCCTGCTCCCCAGCCCTTCTCCTGCAAAGAAATAGATCAATCTGAGGTCAACCCTTAAAATAACGAGCAGAATGTTTACAACCCAACTGTTTGTTGCACAGATTCTTCCAATTACATTTTTGTAGACAATTGGATGGGGGAACATTTAATTTCAAACACTCCCAGAACAGGTACAGCACGGGGTTAGATACAGAGCAAAGCTCTGTCTACACTGTCCCCATCAAACACTCCCAGAACAGGTACAGCACGGGGTTAGATACAGAGCAAAGCTCTGTCTACACTGTCCCCATCAAACACTCCCAGGGCAGGTACAGCACGGGGTTAGATACAGAGTAAAGCTCCCTCTACACTGTCCCCATCAAACACTCCCAGGGCAGGTACAGCACGGGGTTAGATACAGAGTAAAGGTCCCTCTACACTGTCCCCATCAAACACTCCCAGGACAGGGACACCCCGGGTTAGATACAGAGTAAAGCTCTCTCTACACTGTCCCCATCAAACACTCCCAGGACAGGGACACCCCGGGTTAGATACAGAGTAAAGCTCTCTCTACACTGTCCCCATCAAACACTCCCAGGGCAGGTACAGCACGGGGTTAGATACAGAGTAAAGGTCCCTCTACACTGTCCCCATCAAACACTCCCAGGACAGGGACACCCCGGGTTAGATACAGAGTAAAGCTCTCTCTACACTGTCCCCATCAAACACTCCCAGGACAGGTACAGCACGGGGTTAGATACAGAGTAAAGCTCTCTCTATACTGTCCCCATCAAACACACCCAGGACAGGTACAGCACGGGGTAGATACAGAATAAAGCTCCCTCTACACTGTCCCCAGCAAACACTCCCAGGACAGGTACAGCACGGGGTTAGATACGGAATAAAGCTCCCTCAACGCTGTCCCCCATCAAACACTCCCAGGACAGGTACAGCACGGGGTTAGATACAGAGTAAAGCTCCCTCTACACTGTCCCCATCAAACACTCCCAGGACAGGTACAGCACGGGGTTAGATACGGAATAAAGCTCCCTCAACGCTGTCCCCCATCAAACACTCCCAGGACAGGTAAAGCACGGGGTTAGATACAGAGTAAAGCTCTCTCTACAGCGTCCCCATCAAACATTCCCAGGACAGGTACAGCACGGGATTAGATACAGAGTAAAGCTCCCTCTACACTGTCCCCATCAAACACTCCCAGGACAGGTACAGCACGGGGTTAGATACAGAGTAAAGCTCCCTCTACACTGTCCCCATCAAACACTCCCAGGACAGGTAACACGGGGTTAGATACAGAGATGTCAAGTATCGGTGGAAATTAAGATTAGAAGATGAAATTGAGATAATAGAAAATAAAGCAGGGGGTTGATCAGGGCAACTCTTTGCAGAGATGATGAGATACGAATGAGCATATCAGTGAGAAAAGCTTATCGTTACCTTTGTGACAAGAAGAAAACAAGGGGTATGGAACAGATAACTTCGAAGTGGAGAGAGAAGAAAATTGTTCCTCAGAAAGCCGGATCACGGGGTGGATAACTTAAATGGGAAAGAATGGTATATCCCTCGCACAATGACTGGGGAAAAAGAGAGACAGACACAGTCACACAGTGGCAAGTCCATCACAACCACACCCAGCTGCAGAAACAGTCTCCCGAAAGGAAGTGGGTTTCAGTTCGTGGGACACTGGCATCATTAATAGGGAAAGTGGGGCTGTACCATTAGGACGGCCTGTATCTGAACCATACTGGGACCAGTATTCCTGCGGACCGTATAACTAGGGAACTGGAAGGGGCTTTAAACTAAAGCTTAATAATGGGTTGCAGGTTCAGTTGCATGGAAAATTAGAAGTCAAAGTTAAAAAAGCTCGGAGTACAGGTTGGTGATAAGTTTCAGTGTCAACAGAAAGCAAAAGGTAATGAATGTGAAAGTCATATTGCACCAAGGACTCATACAGGAGGAGGGAAATTGGATAATAAAACAAACTTTGTAAGGCTTTGTATCTGACTGCACAAAGCATTCAGAGTAAAATGAGTGAGTTAACGGTGCAAATTGAGGCAAATGGGTATGAATTAGTGGCAATTATTGAGATGTGGTTGGAGGGAAACCAGGTTTTGGGAATTAAATGTACAAGGGTACTCAGTATTTCAGAAGGATAGGAGGAAAAGGAGGTGGTGTACCTTTGCCAGTGAAGGAAGAGATCAGTGCTGTGGTGAGAAATTATATCAGCACTGGAGTCCAAGACGTAGAATCAGTCTGGATAGAAGTAAGAAATAGCAAGAGAAAGAAGTCCCTGGTGTGAGTAATCGAGAGGTCCCCCAAACAGTCGTTCCGCACTGGCACACAGTATAAACCAAGCAATACTGTAGGCTGGTAAGAACGGTATGGCAATAGCCATGGGTGATTTTAACATGCATATTGACTGGAATAATCAAATTGGCAAGGGTAGCCTTGAGGGAGAGTTTATTCAATGTATTAAAAAAGATTGTGTTTTGGAGCAATATCTTGTGGAACCAATCAGGGAACTGCTCTTCTAGATTTCATATTCTGTAATGAGATAGGGAAAGTAAATGATGTTATAGTTAAGGATCTTCCAGTGATCATAACATGATAGAATTTCAAATTCAGTTTGAGGGTGAGAAAATCGAGTCCCACCCTAGGATTCTGGATTTAAACAAAGGAAATTATATCGGCATGAGGACAGATTTGACCCTAGTGGACTGGGCAGGTAGACTACAAGGTCGGACAGTTGATGAACATTGGCAAATATTTAAGGAGGTATTCAAGTCCTCCCAACTAAATTATATTCCAGAGAGGAGGAAAAGTGGTAAGAAGGGGGAAAGACTTTCATGGCAAATGAAGAAAGTTAAGGATTACGTAAAGACGGAAACTAAGGAATACCATATTGCAAAGGCCAGTGACACACTGGGAGAATGGGAAGCTTCTAAAGGTCAGCAAAGGGACACTAAAGGAATAATAAGGTAAATCATGAAAGAAAACTAGTGCAAAATATAAAAAGAGACAGCAAAAGCTTCAATAAGCACATAAGAGGAAGAAAGTAACTAAAGTGAATGTTGGTCCCTTGGAAGATGAGGCTGGGAAGCTAATAATGGGGAATGCAGAAATGGCTGAGACACTAAATCAATATTTTCCTCAGTTTTCACGGCTGAGAGCGCGGGTATTATCCCAATAGTAACAGAAAAGGCAGAGGTTGTTGAAAGGGAGGAACTTAGAAATATCGCCATCACTTGGGAAAAAGTAATGATCAAACTATTGGGATTGACGGCAGGCAAGTCCCCAGAGCCTGATTGCCTACATCCTAGGGTCTTACAGGTTTGTGTCGGAGATAGTGAATCCATTGGTTACAATGTTCCAAAATTCCCTGGATATGGGAATGATTCCGGTGGATTGGAAAAATGCTAATAAAATACCCTTTTTCAAAAAGCGAGGGAGGCAAAATGTAGGAAACTGTCAGCCAATTGTTTACAATCTGTTGTTGGGAAATTGTTTGAATTTATTATAAAGGAAGTAATAATAGGACATTGAGAAAGTCAAAATGCAATCCATCAGAGTCTGCATGGTATTATGAAGGGTAAATCATGTTTGACTGATTTGCTTGAGTTATTTGAAGATGTAACAAGCAAGGTGGATAATGGGGACCCTGTAGATGTAGTATATCTGGACTTCCAGAAGGCATTTGATAAAGTGGCACACAAAAGGTTAATATACAAGATTAGTTCATATGGGGTTAGGAGTCATTTATTAGCTTGGATAGAGGATTGTCTCACCAACAGAAAGCAGCGAGTCAGGATAAATGGGTCTTCCTCGGGGTGGCAAGATGTAACTAACGGCGTGCCACAGGGTTTGGTCCTGTAACAGTTTATATTAATGATTTGGATGCAGGACAGTAGGTACCTTGGCCAAATTTGCAGATTACACCAAAATAGGTGGGATAGTAAGTTGCAATGATGAAATAAGAAATTTACAAATGGATATGGGTAAGCTATGTGAATGGGGCAAAATTTGGCAGATGGAGTTTAATGTGGGTCAGTGGGAGATTATTCATTTTGTTAGGGAAAATACAAAGGCAAATTATTATCTAAATGGAGAGAAACCATTTTATCTTTTGTAGGGTGGCACGGTAGCACAGTGGTTAGCACTGCTGCTTCACAGCTCCAGGGTCCCGGGTTCGATTCCCGGCTCGGGTCACTGTCTGTGTGGAGTTTGCACATTCTCCTCGTGTCTGCGTGGGTTTCCTCCGGGTGCTCCGGTTTCCTCCCACAGTCCAAAGATGTGCGGGTTAGGTTGATTGGCCAGGTTAAAAATTGTCCCTTAGAGTCCTGGGATGCATAGGTTAGAGGGATTAGCGGGTAAAATATGTGGGGGTAGGGCCTGGGTGGGATTGTGGTCGGTGCAGACTCGATGGGCCGAATGGCCTCCTTCTGCACTGTAGGGTTTCTATGTTTCTATGTCTATGTTTCTAAACTTCGTAATGCTTCAGTGCAGAGGGATCTGGGTGTCCTCATGCATGAATCACAGAAAACTAGTGTGCAGTTACAACAGGTAATAAGAAGGCAAGTGGAATCTTTGTATTTATTGCCGAAGGAATAGAATATAAAAGTAATGAAGTGTTGCTGCTACTGTACAAAGTATTAGTGAGACCACACTTAGAATATATGTGTATAGTTTTGGTCCCCTTACTTGAGCAGGGATGTAGTTGCATTGGAGTTGGTTCAAAGGAGGTTTACTAGATTGATTCTCTCAAAGGGTGGTGAGTCTGTAGTATTCACTACCCAGAGTGGGGTGGCTGCCAGGACTTTGAATAAGTTTAAGGATGAGGTGGACAGATTTTTAATTAGTAAGGGTTTGTAGGGTTATGGAGAATGGGCAGGAAAATGGAGTTGAGAAAGAGTTGAGACCAGCAATGAACATAAAGAATAATGGAGCAGACACGAGGGGCTAAATTGCCAACTCCTGCTCCAAGTTCTGATGATGAAGTAGCAGATTACGTCTTTGCTGAAAATGAACGGTTTTCCCAGACGTGGCCACATAACTTGGGCATTGTAATTATTTGCTGGATTTAGCTCACAGTGTGATATAATATTGGATGTTATTTGGAAACAAAGGCGCATCACAGAGTTCAAAGAACATAGATGTTTGGGATCAAGGGGGAGTTTCACTATACACTGTATGTGTATGGTCATCAGTGTTCTAGTGTGTTATAGTCCTTCTTGTCTTGCGTTTTGTTCTTTTTACATTAATAAATATTTTTTATTAATTGTCCACACAGCGACTGGTCTATTCCTTCTAGGTTCACATAATTTTCTCACTAAATTGAAAATATTCATCACAAAGAACCGGTGTTCCAAGTTGCTCTTCTGGGATTTGGGATACTCTCGTGTCTAACATCTCGGGATACTTAACACAGAGTAAATCTCCCTGTATATTCCCTCCACATTATTTCTCAGACACTGGACCAATCTGTGATCTTTTCTTATGCCAGTTATCTAATTAACTCTCCCTTCACAACTATTGCCACCATCCTATTGACTGGGGCATCATGGTGGTGCAGTGGTTAGCACTGCTGCCTCACAGCACCAGGACCCGGGTTCGATTACCAGCTTGGGTCACTGTCTGTGTGGAGTTTGCACGTTCCCCCCGTGCCTGCGTGGGTTTCCTCCGGGTGCTCCGGTTTCCTCCCACAGTCCAAAAGATTTGCTGGTTAGGGTGCATTGGCCGTGCTAAATTCTCCCTCAGTGTACCCGAACAGGCACCAGAGTGTGACGACTAGAGGATTTTCACAGTAACTTCATTGCAGTGTGAATGTAAGCCTACTTGTGACTAATAAATACACTTTTATTTTAACTTTAATTTCTGAAAGCTCCAATTCAATCTGCTTCCACCACTCTTTCAGGCTATGAATTCCAGATCACAGGAACTCACTACGGAAAAATAATTCTCCTCATCCCCCCTCTGCTTCTTTGCCAGTTATCTTAGATCTGTATCCTCCAGTTACCAGCTGTTATGCCACTGAAATAGCTTTCTCCACAATTACTCCATCGAATCCCTCATCATTTTGAATATTTCTATTGAAGCTTCCCTAAATCTCCTCTGCCAAAAGGACAGCATCCACAGTTTCGCAAAGTCTCTCCACATGAATCTCTCATCCCTCACATCATTTGCAGTAAACCCTCTCTGCATTCTCAACCAGACTGTCACATCCGTCACTAAGTGTGGTGCCCAGAATTGGTCACTACTCCAGTTCAGGCTCAAGTAACAAATTGTAAAGGTTTCTCAGATGCTGGAATCTGGAACATGGACCTCATAGAAACTTACAAAATTCTAACAGGGTTAAATATGGTAGATTCAGAAAGAATGTTCCCGATGGTGGGGGAGCCCAGAACTAGGGGGTCATAGTCTGGTGCTGTGAGGCAGCAGTGCTAACCACTGAGGTGAGGAGAAATTTCTTCACCCAGAGGGTGATGAATGTGTGGAATTCACTCCCACAGAATGTACTTGAGGCCAAAACGTTGTCTGCTTTGAAGAAGAAGTTAGATATAGCTCTTGGGGCTGAAGGGATCGAGGGATATGGGGGGGAAGGCGAGATCAGGATATTGAATTCGATGATCAGCCATAATCATAATGAATGGCAGAGCAGGCTCGAAGGGCCGAATGGCCTCCTCCTGCTTCCAGTTTCTATGCTTCTATGAAACGAAAACAGAAAATGCTGGAAAATCTCAGCAGGTCCAACAGCATCGGTGGAGAGAGAACAGAGCCAACGTTTTGAATCTGGATGACTCTGAGTAAGCCATCTGGCTTGGTCACATCTCCATCTGTTGTGTAGTGTGGTGAGTCTGCCTGCAGTTTACCTGTTAATTCACGCGTACCTCAAACTTACTCTGAATGTTAGAGGATAAGATACATAGCGTTTTCGTTTTCTGGACTTGTGTAATAACTTTCATTGTTGTTTGTTTGAAACCTGGCAATTCCGTGATTTTATTCGCTTAGTGAGTATCTTGAATCTCAAACTTTAACCACTTTAAAGTAAAAGTTTACACGTTCTCCCCGTGTCTGCGTGGGTTTCCTCCGGGTGCTCCAGTTTCCTCCCACACTCCAAAGAAGTGTGGGTTAGGTGGATTGGCAAGGCTAAATCGACCCGAATGTCAGGGGGATTAGCAGAGTAAATGAGGGTATGGGGATAGGACCTGGATGGGATTGTGGTCAGCGCAAACTCAATGGGCCAAATGGCCTCCTTCTATACTGTAGGGATTGTATGATTCTATGATTATTGGTCCCAAAGCAAATCTCACAGTGGTGCAGTGGTTAGCTCTGCTGCCTCACAGCGCCAGGGACCTGGGTTCGATCCCCGGCTTGGGTCACTGTCTGTGTGGAGTTTGCACATTCTTCCTGTGTCTGCGTGTGTTTCCTCCGGGTGCTCCGGTTTCCTCCCACAACCCAAAAGTGTGCAGGTTAGGTGAATTGGTCATGGTAAATTCTCTCTCAGTGTACCCAAACAGGTGCCGGAGTGTGGCGACTAGGGGATTTTCACAGTAACTTCATTACAGTGTGAACGTAAGCTTGCTTGTGACACTAATAAATAAACTTTACTTTAGCTCTCTCCATACCTTGGGTTCTGGTCAAGGATTAGCCATACAGAGCAATGGCTTAAGTAACTATGTCACAGTCACGTAACTCACTGAGAGGACGTAACTGAGAAACATCTTACAGAGTAACCGCAGCTGCGACTTGGCCTTACTTAACCTTTGTAAAGATAGTCAGCATGTAAATAAAAGTGTTTTCAGCCAAAGACCATTGCCTTCATCAAACCACAATCATAGACTACCCACTGAGACAAGGCTGGCACCATATTTGGAAGCCTGTACGATGATCAGGGGAGGGAATGCTCCCTGAATTGCTCTGCCGCTGTCCATCCAGAGTGCTCAGGCCAAATGGACTGTCTAAAAGGCTACGCTGGCAAATTCAACTTCAAACCCGGCATTGAAACTGGGTCTGTGAGACCCACCTGAGCTAGCTGGGAAGATTCAAAACCTTCGACGTGCATTAATATATACCCGAAAGGGAAGAGTTGGAGAAAGAGTGGGAAGGTGGAACTAATTAGATAGATCTTTCAAAGAGCCAGAAAGGCAAGGTGGGACGAGTGGCCTCCCTTAGTTTGATCTGATTTGATTTATTGTTGTCACATGTATTAGTATACAGTGAAAGGTATTGTTTCTTGTGCGCTATACAGGCAAAGCATACCATTCATAGAGAAGAAAACGCGAGAGTGCAGAATGTAGTGTTACAGTCATAACTAGGGTGTAGAGAAAGATCAACTTAATGCAAGGTAGGTCCATTCAAAAGTCTGATGGCAGCAGGGAAGAAGCTGTTCTTGAGTCGGTTGGTACGTGATCTCAGACTTTGTATCTTTTTCCTGATGGAAGAAGGTGGAAGAGAGAATGTCCAGGGTGCGTGGGGTCCTTAATTATGCTGGATGCTTTTACGAGGCAGCAGGAAGTGTAGACAGAGTCAATGGATGGGAGGCTGGTTTGTGTGATGGATTGGGCTTCATTTAAGATCCTTTGTAGTTTCTTGCGGTCTTGGGCAGAGCAGGACCCATACCAAGCTATGATACAACCAGAAAGAATGCTTATTATGGTACATCTGTAAAAATTGGTGAGAGTCATAGGAATCATAGTTGACGTGCCAAATTTCCTTAGTCTTCTGAGAAAGTAGAGGCAATGGTGGGCTTTCTTGACTATAGAGGGTTGACAACCAGGACAGGTTGTTGGTGATCTGTGCTGTAAGATTTGCGATTTTAAAGTTTTAAAGTTTGTACTGTATTCCCTCATTTTAATTGCTAATGCATCTTGCTCTGGCATGCAGATAGGCAATAAATGAAGAACACACGGATGGTTCCTGGCAGGGGTGTAAGAGGGCAGGCAGTGATGCAGTGCTATTGTTGCTGGACTCCAGAGATCCCCAGGGTAATGTTCAGGGGACCTGGGCTTGAATCCCACCACCCATTTAAAAACTCAATGAAATCTCTGGAATTAAAAGTCTAATGATGACCATGAAGCCATTGTCACTTGTCATAAAAACATACCAATCTTCAACCAGTAGTGCCGAGTGGATGATCCATTTCAGACTCCTCCGGATGTTTCTGGTATCACAGATGTCAGTCTTCAGCCTACCCAGCACCATTTGCAACTCCTCAGATACTGAAGCAGTCCATGTCCAAATGCAGCAAGATCTGAACAATATCCAGGTTCAGGCTGACAAGTGGCCAGTGAGATTCACACCACACAAGTGCCAGGCAATGACTATCTCCAACAAGAGAGCATCTAACCATCTCCCCTTGATATTCAGTGGCATTACCATCGCTGAATCCCCCATTAGTAACATTCGGGGGGGGGTTGCCATTGACCTTAAACTGATTTGGACCCAGCCATATAAATACTGTGGCTACAAGAGTAGGTCAGAGGCTGGGAATCCTGTGGCGAATAACCCTTGGAAACACAGCAGCTTCTTTGGGTACAGCAAGCTCCCACAAAGAGCAATGTGACAAAGATTCAGACAATCTGGTCAGGACTTCAGGGAAAGCTTCACTGTTCTGCTCCAGGAGTGTGTCGCAGGAAAGTTTAGTACTTCAGACAAAAGTCAGCCCCTCTGATGGTGCTGCACTCTGCCATTGCTGCATCAGGAACCTTTGCCTTCAAGTCACTGGGGTGGGACTTGCACCCACAAGTTGACAAGATCTTTCTGATGTCTGAATCAAGCAAAGGCTGAGATCCCTCTCACGCTTGCTGATGTAAGCAGGGTCATGGGTCAAGGTTTGCACCAGCCTTCAAATAGACCCCAGAAGCTTTGGCCAGTATTGATCAAAACCGCACGTTTCACGGCCTGTCTGCAAGCATCCTTTCGAATGACATCAAACAGAACATTTTCTCTTACTCAACATAGATGGGTGTAGCAAACCGTGAACAATAGTTGTGATCTTTGACATCTGCTGTCTTTGACTCACATTACCCACAATTCCCCGATACTGAGTCTTTAACCCATCACCTGAGCAAAAATAGAACTGTTTGTCTGAATCCACGGCACGGAGTTACACAATGTATACACATATATCTGTTTGCAGATGATAATGATATCTATCTATCTATCTATCTATCTATCTATCTATCTATCTATCTATCTATCTATCTATCTATCTATCTATCTATCTATCTATCTATCTATCTATCATTCTTTCAATCCACTTGTCTGTGTGTCTGTCTATTTGTCTTTCTATCCGTCTGTCTGTCTGTCTATCTATCTATTCAGGGATACACCTTCACAAATCACCAAAACGTCATCAATGAAAGACATGCTGGTTAGGTGCATTGGCCATGCTAAATTCTCCCTCAGTGAATCCGAACAGGCGCCAGAGTGTGGCGACTAGGGGATTGATTTTCACAGGAACTTCATTGCAGTGTTAATGTAAGCCTACTTGTGACACTAATAAATAAATTTCAAACTTTAAAAAATAAAACAAACACTGAGGTTTATTTCCAGAAAAATAGAATGGAAAATCAGAGCAATGCGCGTGACACGAATCATAGAATAGAATCATAGAATACCTACAGTGCCGAAAGAGACCATTCAGCCCATCAAGCCTGCACTGACATTGATCCCACCCAGGCCCTATCCCTGTAACACCACATATTTACCCTGCTAATCCCCCTTGCACTAAGGGGCAATTTAGCATGGCCAATCAACTTAGCCCGCACACCTTTGGAGTGTGGGAGGAAACCGAAGCACCTGGAGGAAACCCACGCAGACACGGGGAGAACGAGCAAACTCCACACACACAGTGACCCAAGACCGAGATTGAACCCGGGTTCATGGTGCTGTGAGGCAGCAGTGCTAACCTCCGTGCCACCCCCAGTTGTTGTGGTGATGTCTCCAAACGAGCAATCGAGAGGTCCACGCTTATGTTCTGCAGAGCACAGGTTCCAAACACACCACAAGATCTGGTGGAATTTAAATTTCATTCATTAATTTTTAAAATCACGATCGTTGATTAGTTGTAAAATCCCATCTGGTTTACTCATGTTCTTCAGGGAAAAAAATCTGCCGTCCTTACCCAGTCTGGCTTAAGTGTGACTACAAACCCACAGCGCTATAGTTACTCTTAACTGCCCTCGGGAATGGTCCTAGTAAGCCACTCAATTTTACCACAACACTACTCAACAGTCAAACTGCAACAGTTCATAAACATGGTCCACCATCACCTCCTTAAAGGCACTTAGAGAACACAACAACTGCTGTCCTTGCCTGTAACATCCACGCTCCATGAAGGAACATTAAAAAGAAACTTCTGTGGAATCTTGGTTTGCCAGACTTGGAGTATCGTGTACAATTCTGATTGCCATCACATAAAAGGGTTAGAGAAGCCCTGGAGAAGGTGCAAGGAAAAAAACAAGATTCACAAGGACTATACCAAAACTGAGAGCTTGTGCCTATCGAGAAAGGCTAAACGGACTGGAGCTTGTCTCTAAAAAGGAGAAGGAAGAGGGGAAGCCTGATGGAGGTCTTTAAGGCACTGGAGAGGTTCAGTAGCGTTACAAGATGTTACCACTCTCATGGAGGAAAGAAATATCAGATAGGGAATTCAAGAGAAACATCTTTACCCAGATAGTGGTGGGAATATGGAATTCACCAATACAGGGAAAGATTGAGGTGAATAGGGAAGAGAGAGAGAATCCTCCAGGGAGAAGGAACAGAGAGATCGGATGAGAAGAGAGTAGAAAAGTCAAGTACTAGGTTTAAGGTACATGGGGAAAAGTTTAGAGGAGATGTGCGAGGCAAGGATGGTGAATATCTGGAACGCGCTGCCTGGGGAGGTGGTGGGAGCAGGTACGATAGCGGCATTTAAGGGGCATCTAGACTAATACATGAATAGGATGGGAATGGAAGTATACAGATTCTGCAAGTGCATACGGTTTAAATTAAGCAGGCATCATGATCGGCACAGGCTTGGAGGGCCGAAGGGCCTGTTCCTGTGCTGTACTGTTCTTTGTTCTTTGAGATGAAGTGGAGTATAAATGGTAGTTGGGCTGAGTGGCCTGTTTCTGTGCTGTGGATTCAATGTAACTTGATACATAGCAGCAGCATGACACTCACAGAACACCTAGACAGAGCTCAGTAACCTGTGTCCAGAGCTGCTCATGCAGCTCCTTGCCTCGATCAATTGAATACATTCTGATGGCTTGTTTCATTTTTAAAAAACTTTTAATAGCGATACATTTGTGAGGAGGTGCCATTCAAATTAACAAGTTCTTTGTAAAAACTTCAGAATATTGTTGAAATGTGATTCTGGCCTGTTTTTCGTTATTGCTGACATTCAAATTACAGCATCATGGCTCGAAAGATATTGTGTCTTTGATTAAATTTGAAAATGCTTCTTATTGATGTTGCTGAACTGTGATATGCCATGAAGTGCCATGAACTCGCTGGATCCTGCAGGAAAAAATCACAGCATGTGAATGAAACACATTGGTGTTAATCTGCAAACTCGTCATCAGGTGGAGCGATACGCCAAGAGCTTGGGAATCTCTGATTTGATTTGATTTATTATTGACACATGTATTAGTATACAGTGAAAAGTATTGTTTCTTGGGTGCTATAGAAATCATAGAAACCCTACAGTGCAGAAAGAGGCCATTTGGCCCATCGAGTTTGCACCGACCACAATCCCACCCAGGCCCTACCCCCATATCCCTACATATTTACCCGCTAATCCCTCCAACCTACGCATCTCAGGACACTAAGGGGCAATTTTAGCATGGCCAATCAACCTAACCCGCACATCTTTGGACTGTGGGAGGAAACCGGAGCACCCGGAGGAAACCCACGCAGACACGAGGAGAATGTGCAAACTCCACACAGACAGTGGCTCAAACCGGGAATCGAACCCAAGTCCCTGGAGCTGTAAAGCTGCAGTGCTAACCACTGTGCTACCGCTATACAGACTGTGCTACCGCTATACAGACAAAGCATACTGTTCATAGAGAAGGAAAGGAGAGAGTGCAGAATGTAGTGTTATAGCTAGGGTGTAGAGAAAGATCAACTTAATGCAAGGTAGGTCCATTCAAAAGTCTGACGGCAGCAGGGAAGAAGCTGTTCTTGAGTCGATTGGTACGTGACCTCAGACTTTTGTATCTTTTTCCCAACGGAACTTGCGGGTCGACTTACCCCACTCTGCAGCATCGTACCCTCAGCCTCCCTGTTAGTTTCAGGAATTTGCTGGATTTGCACATTAATTGCTCATTAAACTCGCCATAGAAAGCTAAGTCTGGTGAATAATAGCGCGTGTGCCCTTGTTAACAGCGTGATAATTGTAAATGGGACTCAGACGGGACGTGGAGACACAACACTCTATTGCTAATGCGTATTCTGCAGAAATGCAGACGATCAGTGTGAAAATATTGTCAACCTCTTACCTGTGCCTCCTGATCTGTTTATCTTCCTCTGCCTCTGCTCTTTCGCCTCTCTCTCTGACTTCTCCCTCCTTTACACTCCTTTTCCATTTCCCCTTCTCTCATTTGCCTTTTTCTCCTTCTGCCTGCCTTTTCCATCATTCCTTTGATTTGGAGGTAAGGGGTAATGTGACAGGTGAAGGAGCTCCCAATGGCTGCTGGCTGTATTTTCCGTCATTCACTCTCTTTCTCTCTCTCTCTCTCTCTCGCTGTCTCTCTGTGGAACACAGAATTCGCAAATTGGATTTTTTTTTTTTTTTACACATTTTCGAACTGTCAGTGAAACACAGGCAATAATTAAAGGCCTCCCATTTGAAATGTAACTTGTTTCTGCTTATCAAGCAAGTTCAAAACTCCTGTCTGCATCTTGAAGTGCACGCGTGACAAAGGAAGAGCTGCAGCAAAACCTTAATGATTGCACTCTGAGCTGGGTAAGGCCCACTCTCAAGCCTGAAATGTGGGACGCTCTCAAAGTTGGGGTGTCAGTTGTGATTTTCTGTACCAGGCCTCTGCACCCCAGAGCCGGGTAAGGGGAAAAATTGCAAGATTTCTGCCCCGATCGCCCCAAGGAACATGTTGGCGTTCAGACCAGGGCTGGTTCGGCTGTTACTGTGATGACTTCCATGGTGGAAAAGTATTAGTCTTCGGAAGTCCCTTCACCAACATCCCTCTATTTACAATTCCAACAGCAGTACACAGAGTGCTATACTCATTGGAATTGAGAATAATGAGGGGAGATCTTATAGAAACATATAAGGTTATGAAGGGAATAGGTAAGATAGAAGCGGGGAGGTTGTTTCCACTGGCGGGTGAAACTAGAACTAGGGGCCATGGCCTCAAAATAAGGGGGAGCAGATTTAGGACTGAGTTGAGGAGGAACTTCTTCACACAAAGGGTTGTGAATCTGTGGAATTCCCTGCCTGGTGAAGCAGTTGAGGCTACCTCATTGAATGTTTTTAAGGCAAGGATAGATAAATTTTTGAACAGTAAAGGAATTAAGGGTTATGGTGAGCGGGCGGGTAAGTGGAGCTGAGTCCACGAAAAGATCAGCCATGATCTTATTGAATGGTGGAACAGGCTCGAGGGGCCAGATGGCCGACTCCTGCTCCTAGTTCTTATGTTCTTATGTGCTGTCAGTCAGCAGTCTACCTTCGGGAGTGCCAGAAGAACTGACACTCCCGGCTAAATACAAGGAAAAGACTCCTTGATTGGCCCATTAATTGACTCCTTAATCAGGGACATCTTTTTGTGCCCAACCAAATAAACAAAATCAACTTAACTTAGGGACAACTCAAAAGGGCAGCTCCCTAAAAGGAGGGGAACCGCCCGAAACAAAAGACAAAGCGGAAAGGAAACTTAAAACATCAAATTAAAATGTGGTTAAGGGGGTACTCCTTAATCAGAGCGTTCATATCCCAATCGGCCAACCTCAACTGCCTGATTGAAATCATTACAAAAAACACATTAACACTTGCTATCTAGGTTCACCCATGGAGAACGACAGCTAGTCCACTCTGCTCTGCTTTGTTTAAAATTGCTGGGTCTATCAGCTTGTCCTTAAACAGTCTGGGCTTATACTCGCTGGAGTTTAGGAGGATGAGAGGGGATCTGATCAAGGTATATAAAATTTTAAAAGGGGTTGATAAAGCAAATGTAGACCAAATGTTTCCTCTTGTGGGGCAATCTGGAACAAGAGGTCACAGGTATAGGTTGAGAGGCGGTAGATTTAAAACTGAGATGAGGAGGAACTACTTCTCGCAGAGGGTGGTGAATTTGTGGAACTCGCTGCCCCACAGCGCGGTGAAGTCTGAATCATTGAGTGGTTTCAAGAAGAAGATAAATATATTTCTCATAAGAAGGGATAAGGGGGGATGGGGAACATGTGGGAAGGTGGATTTGAGACCAGGGAGAGATCAGCCATGATCTGATTGAATGGCGGAGCAGGCTCGAAGGGCTGAATTTGCCTACTCTGCTCCTAATTCCTATGTTCCTTTGTTCCTGGCATCTTCTATATGTTCACAGGTATTCTCCCTCTCTCTCAACCATGGGCGGCATGGTAGCGCAGTGGTTAGCACTGCTGCTTCACAGCTCCAGGGTCCCGGGTTCGATTCCCGGCTCAGGTCACTGTCTGTGTGGAGTTTGCACATTCTCCTCATGTCTGTGTGGGTTTCCTCCGGGTGCTCCGGTTTCCTCCCACAGTCCAAAGATGTGTAGGTTAGGTTGATTGGCCAGGTTAAAAATTGCCCCTTAGAATCCAAAGAAATGCGTAGGTTAGAGGGATTAGTGGGTAAAATATGTGGGGGTAGGGCCTGGCTGGGATTGTGGTCGGTGCAGACTCGATAGGCTGAATGGCCTCCTTCTGCACTGTAGGGTTTCTATGATTTCAACCTTTCCGCACCACGACAGTGCCTAGGTCAGGCTTCCATCTATTTCTGTGGCTGGTTAATCCTGGAACAGGTCACTAGTCTGTTGCCAAGGGCTGATAGCACCAAGGTCATTACGCCAAATAGAGCTGAGCCACACTCAAGCAGACACACACTCAGGGGTAATTTAGCACGGCCAGTCCACCTAACCTGAACATCTTTGGAGTGTGGGAGGAAACCGGAGCACACAGAGGAAACCCGTGCAGACACAGGGAGAACCTGCAAACTACACACAGACAGTGACCCAAGGCCAGAATCGAACCCAGGCCCCTGGCACTGTGAGGCAGCAGCGTTAACCATTGTGCCACCCACTTTATAGGTATTAGGTACATTTTAACATCTGCACACAGCGTGAGTCCAGTTATCAGTGCCAACTGTGGACATCAATCATCTTGAAGTGCATGCTTGCTGTCCTGTGCCAACTCTTTGAAAGAACTAACCAATTGGCCCCTTGCCTCTGCCCATCCCTCAATCCATCTGCAAATCTTTCCCTTCCAAATATTTATCCAATTCCCTGCTACCTCCAAAGTTATGTACACTCTCTCTGTTCCTGCACCCTCTTTAAAATTGAACCATTTAATTCATATTGCCTCTATTCATTCACCCTTCCAAAAATGCATCAACTGCTGTGCACTCCCATCATCTTTTCCTGGGGTTTTTTTTATTTCAGATTTCTAACAGCTCTTTCCTCTCTTTCTTTCTTCCCACTCTGCTTGTTTTTTTAAAATTTTGCACTGTGGCTGGGAGGAGTAATCAGTCAGCCAGTCACACGCATCTACTTATTCAGCGTGGAGTAGGTTTGTGTAAAAGCTGCGGTTTGTGATTGGCAATTTAGTCATATTGTCTCAGCTGATTTTATCATTGTTGTCAGTTCAATAAGGTTTGATGGGATGCGCCTCTCTCGCTTTCTGTTTGATTGGTAAAATATCCGTCCGAGTTGACTGCCGATAATTAGGGAGGTTTTTTTTTTCTTGACAGCTGTTGAAATTGGGGATGTGCGGAGATTAGCTCTCCCCTGTCAGGGAGGACACATTACCAGCCCGTATATCTGTACCCAGCTGTGAACCTCACTGAATTGTAAAATCTTACAGCAGTGAAGAGGGCCATTTGGCCCATCAGTGTTGTGCAGGCTCTTTGACGGAGCTTACTAATTAGTTCCACTTGCGCCCTGCTCCCTTCCCCCCGCAAAGAGCCCTGGGATATTTTTATTCCCTCTGCAAGTATTTATCCAATTTCCATTTGAAAGTCATGATTCAAATTGCTTCCACTGCCCCCTTCCATACTTTGTTTCGGAACATGAAATAAATTCTCCTCGTTTCCCTCAATCCTCCTGCTTTTGTTCATTTTGCTGGATGCCGTTCGAGTGTGAAGGGTGACCTCTGAGACCCAGTGACCAGCACACCTGCCTCGGAGTCTGAGGGCCATGGGATCAAGACTCATTCCTTGGCAACCACATTCCTCCCCCCCGACCCTACCTCACCCCACCCAACACCGCACCAGATATTTCATCACAATATACAAAGAACAAAGACAATTACAGCACAGGGACAGGCCCTTCGGCCCTCCAAGCCTGCACCGAGCATGTTCCCCAATATCTAGACTGACCTACCCAGTGTAACACTGAGGGAATGCTACATTGTTGCACATACTGCTTTTCAGTTGAAATGATGAACCTGAACCCTGCCAGTCATCATAAGTAGACATAAAAGACGCCGTGGCCTCTATTCCCATGCTAGGCAACTTTTCCTCATGACCTGGTGAATATTACACT
Source organism: Mustelus asterias (assembly GCF_964213995.1). Classification (NCBI taxonomy): domain Eukaryota; kingdom Metazoa; phylum Chordata; class Chondrichthyes; order Carcharhiniformes; family Triakidae; genus Mustelus; species Mustelus asterias. The sequence continues at coordinate 85,365,777 of NC_135817.1, forward strand.
TTTACCCTGCCTCACCAGAAGACATTATCAAGCCCTGGTTGTTCACAGGGTCTTAGAGTCTCAGAATCAGAGAATCATACAGTACAGAAGAGGCCCTTCGGCCAATTGAGGCTGCACCAACAAAACTATACTGAATCTACACTTGGCCCATAGCCCTGAATGTTATGACATTTTAAGTGTTCACCCTGATACTTTTTAAATGTTGTGAGGGTTTCCCGCACTACCCTCCCAGGCAGTGCATTCCAGACTCCCACCACCCTCTGGGTGAAAACATTTTTCCTCAAATCCCCTCCAAACCTCCTGGCCTTCACCTTAAAACTATGCCCCTTCGTTACTGATCCTTCAACTAAGGGGAACAGCTGCTTCCTATCCACCCTCATACCCCTCATAATCTTATACAGCTCAATCAGCTTCCCCCTCAAGCCTTCCCTGCTCTAAAGAAAACAATCCAAGCCTATCTGGCCTCTCTTTATCGCTCAAATGTTCCATCCCAGGCAACATCCAGGCGAATGTCCATGGTACCCTCTCCAGTGCTATCACATCCTTCCTACAGTGAGGTGACCAGAACTGCACACAGTACTCCAGCTGTGGCCTAACCAAAGTTTCGTGCAGCTCCAACATAACCCTCCCTGTTCTTGCAATTTGTGCCATGACTGATAAAGGCAAATGTCGCGTGACCCTTCTGAACTACCCTATTAATGTGTCCTGCTGCCTTCAGAGATCTGTGAACAAGCACCCCCAGATCCCTCTGCTCCTCTGAGGGGAATTTCACAGTAACTTCATTGCAGTGTTAATGTAGGCCTTACTTGTGACTAATAAATAAACTTTTTACTTTATTTTTCCTAGTGTTCTGCCATTCAGTGAGTATTCCCTTGTCTGGTTACTTTTTCCAAAGTGCATCATCTCACACTTTTCAGGGTTAAATTCCAATTCCACTGATCTGCCCATCTGACCAACCTGTCTATACCTTCTTGTGACCTAAGATCTTCTTCCTCACTATTAACCACCCTGCCAATCTTCGTGTCATCTGCGAACTTACTTATCATCCCCCCAACATTCTCATCTTTCTGATTTATATATATCATGAACAATAAGGGACCTAGCCCCGATACCTGCGGTACGCCAGCAGACACCAGCCTCCAGTCACGCAAGCAGCCTTCCAGCACCATCCTTTGTCTCCAACCACTGAACTAGTTTTGGGTCTATCTTGCCAAGTTACCCTGGATTCTATGTGCTTTTACCTTCTTATTCAGTCTCTCATGTGGGACCTCGTCAAAGGCTTTGCTGAAATCCATATAAACTACATCTACTGCACTATCCACACCTACACACGCAATCACATCCTCGGAAAATTCAGCCAATTTTGTTAGGCATGACCTCCATCTGACAAAGCCGTGCTGACTATCCCTGATCAAACCTTGCCATCTCCAAGTGGAAATTAATTATCTTCTTCAGAATTTTCTCCAATAATTTCCCGACCACTGACGTGAGACTCACTGGTCTGTAATTTCCAGGTCAATCTCTATCACCCTTCTTGAATGGTGGAACCATGTTGTCTGTCCACCAATCCTGTGACACCTCCCCTGTGGCCAGAGAGGAATTATAAATTTGGTCAGAGCCCCTGTAATTTCTTCCCTTGCCTCCCACAGCAATTAATCTGGACCTGGGCATCTGTCTACCTTTAAGCCTGTCAAAACTCCCCATACCTCCTCCCTCCCTATATCAAACTGTTCAATGATTTCATTCACAGACCCTCTCCCCAAATTCTGTACCTACATCCTCCTTCTCCCAAGTGAAGACAGATGTAAAATATTCATTTAACACCCTCCCGGTGTTCTCCAGCTCCATGTGCAGATTATCCCCTTGGTCCCTAATGGGCCCCACTCTTTCCCTGTTGTCCTCTTCCTCTTTATAAATATACTGAATATCTTTCTGTATGAAAATAGGTAGTTTTGCTTCCTGCAGTGACCACATGGGTTTTGTCAGCATGAAACTCCCTCCACACTATCCCCGTCAAACACTCCCAGGACAGGTACAGCACTGGGTTAAATACAGAGTAAAGCTCCATCTACACTGTCCCCATCAAACACTCCTAGGACAGGTTGATACCGGAGATGAGGGGTTTGGATTATGAGGAGAGGCTGAGGAGATTGGGTTTGTACTCGTTGGAGTTTAGAAGGATGAGGGGGGATCTTATGGAGACTTATAAGATAATGCGGGGGCTGGATAGGGTGGAGGCGGAGAGATTCTTTCCACTTAGTAAGGAAGTTAAAACTAGAGGACACAGCCTCAAAATAAAGGGGGGTCGGTTTAAGACAGAGTTGAGGAGGAACTTCTTCTCCCAGAGGGTGGTGAATCTCTGGAATTCTCTGCCCACTGAGGTGGTGGAGGCTACCTCGCTGAATATGTTTAAAGCGCGGATGGATGGATTCCTGATCGGTAAGGGAATTAAGGGTTATGGGGATCAGGCGGGTAAGTGGTACTGATCCACGTCAGATCAGCCATGATCTTATTGAATGGCGGGGCAGGCTCGAGGGGCTAGATGGCCTACTCCTGCTCCTATTTCTTATGTTCTTATGTTCTTAAATACAGAGTAAATCTCCCTCTACACTGTCCCCATCAAACACTCCCAAGACAGGTACAGCACGGGGTTAGATACAGAGTAAAGCTCCCTCTTCATTGTCCCCATCAAATACTCCCAGGACAGGTACAGCACAGGGTTAGATACAGAGTAAACCTCCCCCTATACGGTCCCCATTAAATACTCCAAGGACAGGTGCAGCACGGGGTTAGATACAGAGTAAAGCTCTCTGCACATGGTCCCCATCAAACACTCCGAGGACAGGCACAACACAGGATTAGATACAAAGTAAAGCTCCCTCTACACGGTCCCCAGCAAATACTCCTAGGATAGGTACAGCATGGGGTTAGATACAGAGTAAAGCTCCCTCTACACTGTCCCCATCAAACACTCCCAGGACAGGTACAGCACGGGTTCAATATAGAGTAAAGCTCCCTCTACACTGTCCCCATCAAACACTCCCAGGACAGGTACAGTACGGGGTTAGATACGGAGTAGAGCTCCCTCTACACTGTCCCCATTAAACACTCTCAGGACAAGTACAGCACGGGGTTAGATACAGAGTAAAGCTCCCTCTCCATGGTCCCCATTAAATACTCATAGGACAGGTGCAGCACGGGGTTAGATACAGAGTAAAGCCCCCTCTACACTGTCCTCATCAAACACTCCCAGGACAGGTACAGCACGGGGTTAGATACAGAGTAAAGCTCCCTCTACACTGTCCCCATCAAACACTCCCAGGACAGGTACAGCACGGGGTTAGATACAGAGTAAAGCTCCCTATACACTGTCCCCATCAAACACTCCCAGGACAGGTACAGCACGGGGTTAGATACAGAGTAAAGCTCCCTCTACACTGTCCCCATCAAACACTCCCAGGACAGGTACAGCACGGGGTTAGATACAGAGTAAAGCTCCCTCTACACTGTCCCCATCAAACACTCCCAGGACAGGTACAGCACGGGGTTAGTTACAGAGTAAAGCTCCCTCTACACTGTCCCCATCAAACACTCCCAGGACAGGTACAGCACGGGGTTAGATACAGAGTAAAGCTCCCTCTACACTGTCCCCATCAAACACTCCCGGGACAGGTACAGCACGGGGTTAGATACAGAGTAAAGCTCCCTCTACACTGTCCCCATCAAACACTCCCAGGACAGGTACAGCACGGGGTTAGATACAGAGTAAAGCTCCCTCTACACTGTCCCCATCAAACACACTATTAATCTCCTGGCCACAATTTCCGCATCAGACTAATTAAAGACGTACACACCAACATCAGCATTAATCTCCTTTTCAAGCTGTAACCTTCAGAAACTGCGGCTAATGATATTGTTATTTTAAAGTTGAACGGCATATCCATTCAATTAAATCACTGTACTTTGTTAATTCAGTCTGTGCTTGATCGGCTTCCAGTATCATTTCATTTTTGCATTAAATTGCCAGTAATGAACATCAGTTGATTGAATCAGTTCTCAGCAGCTAATTGGGGTTCGTTATTTATATACATATAACAGGAGATATCCTTTCACCAGTGAGGGAACATGCTTCAACTCATATTTAAAGGGATAGGAAACAGCTGACGTTATCAGCAGCCAGGTATCCAGAATCAGGACCCATCACAGTTGTGACTTCATCATCTTCACCTCCATTCAGTGTTCATCACCATTCCATATCATTGTAGAATGAAACCCTGGCACAAACTCCACCGGGCATCCCTCAGGAACTCTCATGGAAATGGCCACTCGGCTGCCAGTTATTAGACCATAAGGCAAAGGGGCAGAGTGAGGCCATTCAGCCCATCGAGTCTGCTCTGCCATTCGATTCATGGCTGATATGTATCTTTTTGTTATTCTTGTCACAAGTCAGCTTACATTAACACTGCATTGAAGCCACTGTGAAAATCCCCTCGTTGCCACACTCCGGCACCTGTTCGGGTACACTGAGGGAGAATTTAGCACGGCCAATGCGCCTTAACCAGCACGTCTTTCAGACTGTGGGAGGAAACCGGAGCACCAGGAGGGAACCCACGCAGACATGGGGAGAACATGCAGACTCCGCACAGACAGTGACCCAAGCCGGGAATTGAACCCGGGTCCCTGGCGCTGTGAGGCAGCAGTACGAACCATTGTGCCACCGTGCCTCCCACATCTCAACCCCATTCTCCCGCTTTTTCCCCATAACCTTTGATCCCCTTACCAACCTATCTATCTCAGTCTTAAAAATACTGAATGACCCCACCTCCACAGCCCCTCTGTGGCAATGAGTTCTACAGATTCACCACCCTCTGGCTGAAGAAATTTCTCCTCACCTCAGTTCTAAAGAGCCGTCCCTTTACTCCGAGGCTGTGCCCTCGGATCCTGGCCTAGTGATGGAAATATCTTCTGCAGGTCCACTCTATGCAGGGCCTTTCAGCATTCTTATCAATTGCTTCAGCCCATTCAACTGTGGAGAGCAGCTCCTTGCTGCTCATTCAAAGCCCAGGACTCACTGGGTTGTCCTCTGCAGTAGCAAAGCTCCTTTGCTCAACACCGGCCTGGGTGTCAAACAATAACAACAGCATCATCTATTTAGATACCTTAGTGAAAAAATATTCGGAGGTTTTTATAGCACATTTTACAGTGAGTCTTATAAAGGGACATTTGAGGAGACGCTTTGTAAAGGAAGCAAGGTCGAGAGGCATAGAGGTTTGGAGAAGATGTTCCAGAGCTTAGGACCAACGGCATGGCTGCCAATGGTGGAATATCAGAGAGCCAGAATTGGAAAACACAGAATCATAGAATCTCTACATTGCAGAAGGAGGCCATTTGGCCCATCGAATCTGTACTGACAACAATCCCACCCAGGTCCTATCCTATCCCCATAACCCCATATATTTACCCTCCCAATCCCCCTGACATTAAGGGGCAATTTAACACGGTCAATCAACCTAACCCGCACATATTTGGACTGTGGGAGGAAACCGGAGCACCCGGAGGAAACCCACGCAGACATGGGGAGAACATGTAGACTTTGCAGAGGCAGTGACCCGAGCCAGGAATCGAACCCGGGTCCCTGGCACTGTGAGGCAACAGTGCTAGCCGCTGTGCTACCGTGCCGCCCCACAGCAATCTCAGAGCCTTTCAGGGCCAATGGAAGTCACGGGGGCAGAGGGTGAGAAGGGAGGAATTTTAAAATGAAGGCACTGCTGCAAGAGGAGCTGTGTAGGTCAGCGAGCACAGGGGGCGATGGGCAAACGGGGGTGGGGTCTGTGTGGCTCAACACTGCATCAGGATCCGTCTCTCCACACTAGACCATTGGCCTGTTTCTGCATTCGAAAACAAATCTGAAACTTGCTGGTCATTATCAGCAGAATCTCATAAACATTTCATCCACCTCCAACACAACCTTACATCACAGGGACTTTCATTCCTAACAAGTGAATAAGGTAGGATCCCCAGGAGCTGGGTTTTCATGTTGCTCTTTCATACACTCATTATTGGCCTCGTTAGGCTGTCCTAACGCCTGCACCCCAGAGTCAAGTGTAAACTGTGGCATGAAGACTGGCATTCGAACACGGAATGCATCATTCCCATTCACGGCCCTGTCATGTAAATAAAATTAAACAGAATATTGTTTCGTTTTGCTGGGATAGAACGTGGTCATAGCTTAGAGAGAGTCTGTGTGTGAGAGAATGTCAGTGTGTGTGAGTGTGTTTGTGTGTAAGGGAGTGTGTGTGAGTGTGTGTGCGTGAGTGTGTGTGAGTGTGTTTGTGTGTGAGAGTGAGTGTGTGTGAGTGTGTGGTGTGTGAGTGTGTGTGTGAGTGTGAGTGTGTGTGTGAGTTTGTGTGAGTGTGTGTGAGTGTGTGTGTGTTTGTGTGAGTGTGTGAGTGAGTGTGTGTGAGTGTGTTTGTGTGTGAGAGTGAGTGTGTGGTGTGTGTGTGTGAGTGTGAGTGTGTGTGTGAGTGAGTGTGTGAGTGTGTGTGTGCGTGTGTGAGTGTGTGTGAGTGTGTGTGAGTGTGTGTGTGTGAGTGTGTGTGTGTGTGTATGAGTGTGTGTGTGTGTGTGAGTGTGTGTGTTTGTGTGGTGCCTGGCTGTGTTTGGGTGTGAGTATGTGTGTGGAATGTGTGTATGTGTGGATGTATGGGTGTGTGTGTATGTGCGTGCATGTTTGTGTGTGCGTGTGTGTGCGTTTGTGGATGTGTGCCATAAGTATCTCACCTTCCACATGCACAACACCACACCCACACTCACACACCCACACTCACATACACACAGACACACACACACACATACTCACACTCACATACACACAGACAGACACACATTCAATCACACACGCACACAGCCACACACTCACACATGCACACACACACACACACACACAGCCATATACACACAGACAAACACTCTCATACTCGCACACACACACACTCACATACACACACTCACACATATACCCACACACACATGCCACTTCATGCCACAATTTACACCTAACTTCGAGGGCTTTAGGACAGCCTAACGAGGCCGATAATGAGTATATCAAAGAGCAACATGAAAACCCAGCTCCAGGGGATCCCACCTCATTCACTTGTTAGGAATTAAAGGCTGCTTTTTGATCCCCGCTTGGATATAAGGTAGTATTGGTGTTAGATGAGGTGTTTATGTGCCAGTGGGTGTGTGTGGGCTGGTAGGTTGCAGTGTGTATGTTTCTGAGGAAGGATATGTCTGTCAGTGTGCAGGCCCATAGATGCTACATGACAATTCATACAGTCTTTAGAAGAGCGGATTTCAAACTCTCGAGTTCTAATATTACAATGTTGGACACTCCACCATGAACCTCTACTGGGGCTTGCTCAGTTCAGTTACTGTGCAAGCTCTCCTTACATTAATAAGACCATGTCACTGATAAGCCAAGCTCAGGGTTGATTTCCTTACTAACTCTACTCACTCCACTGCTCTTTGTCATTTATATTAATGATTTGGATGAGAATATAGAAGGCATGGTTAGTAAGTTTGCAGATGACACCAAGATTGGTGGCATAGTGGACAGTGAAGAAGGTTATCTTGGACTGCAACGGGATCTTGATCAATTGGGCCAATGGGCTGACAAATGGCAGATGGAGTTTAATTTAGATAAATGCAAGGTGATGCATTCTGGTAGATTGAACCAGGGCAGGACTTACTCAGTTAATGGTAGGACGTTGGGGAGAGTTACAGAACAAAGAGATCTGGGGGTACATGTTCATAGCTCCTTGAAAGTGGAGTCACAGGTGGACAGAGTGGTGAAGAAGGCATTCAGCATGCTTGGTTTCATTGGTCAGAACATTGAATACAGGAGTTGGGACATCTTGCTGAAGTTGTACAAGACATTGGCAAAGCCACACTTGGAATACTGTGCACAGTTCTGGTCACCTCTATTATAGAAAAGATACTAGAAAGAGTGCAGAAAAGATTTACTAGGATGCTACCGGGACTTGATGGTTTGAGTTATAAGGAGAGGCTGGATAGACTGGGACTTTTTTCTCTGGAGCGTGGAAGGCTGAGGGGTGATCTTATAGAGGTCCATAAAATAATGAGGGGCATAGACAAGGTAGATAGTCAATATCTTTTCCCAAAGGTAGGGGAGTCTAAAACTAGAGGGCAGAGGTTTAAGGTGAGAGGGGAGAGATACGAAAGTGTCCAGAGGGGCAATCTTTTCACACAGAGGGTGGTGAGTGTTTGGAACAAGCTGTCAGAGGCAGTAGTAGAGGCGGGTACAATTTTGTCTTTTAAAAAGCATTTAGACAGTTACATGGGTAAGATGGGTATAGAGGGATATGGGCCAAACGTGGGCAATTGGGATTAGCTTAGGGCTTTAAAAAAAGGGGCGGCATGGACAAGTTGGGCCAAAGGGTCTGTTTCCATGCTGGAAACCTCTATGACTCAGTTTAGTTTCGGTTATTATTCTCTTGCCCAGGAAAAAAAATCTATCGCTCTCAGCTTTAAGATTTTTAATTGAACAAACATCTGGTGCTTTTGGTTGGGAAATAACTTCACACTTCCACCACCCTTTTCATGAAAGTGTGGAAAGAGTGCAGAGGAGATTTACCAGGATGCTGCCTGGTTTGGAGGGTAGGTCTTATGAGGAAAGGTTGAGGGAGCTAGGGCTGTTCTCTCTGGAGCGGAGGAGGCTGAGGGGAGACTTAATAGAGGTTTATAAAATGATGAAGGGGATAGATAGAGTGAATGTTCAAAGACTATTTCCTCGGGTGGATGGAGCTATTACAAGGGGGCATAACTATAGGGTTCATGGTGGGAGATATAGGAAGGATATCAGAGGTAGGTTCTTTACGCAGAGAGTGGTTGGGGTGTGGAATGGACTGCCTGCAGTGATAGTGGAGTCAGACACTTTAGGAACATTTAAGCGGTTATTGGATAGGCACATGGAGCGCACCAGGATGATAGGGAGTGGGATAGCTTGATCTTGGTTTCAGATAAAGCTCGGCACAACATCGTGGGCCGAAGGGCCTGTTCTGTGCTGTACTGTTCTATGTTCTATGTGTGTTTCTTAACTATTCTCCTGAATGATGCGGAGATGCCGGCGTTGGACTGGGGTGGGCACAGTAAGAAGTCTCACAACACCATGTTAAAGTCCAACAGGTTTATTTGGAATCACAAGCTTTTGGAGCATTGCTCCTTCATCCTTCATCATCATTCACCTGATGAAGGAGCAGTGCTCTGAATGCTTGTCATTTAAATAAACCTGTTGGACTTTAACCTGCCGTTGTGAGACTTCTCAGTATTCTCCTGAATGGCCTGGTCCTGACTTTAAGGTTATGTTTTGCACTAGCCAAGATATTGGGAGGAATCTTCCTTTGTTGGAGGTGGGAAGGGCATTTACATTTGGCAGGATGGTGCTGTATTGGAAACCTATTGCCTTCCCATCTGTGTCAGAATTCAATTGTGGAGAGGAAGTGCCTTTGCCCAACTCTCCCATCCCACGACCAATTGAGGTACTTAAGTGGCCGGTTAATGACCAGTTAAGGGCCTCATCTCTCTGGCACTGGCATTGACCCATCTGCAGGTTCACCTGGCATCATGTGGCAAGCACAACAGCGAAAAGCTAACTGCCAGCTTGTCGCTTCCTGGAATGGGGGTGTGCTCGAACAAAGGCACTCACTGCCTGCTCGAGGGACTGGGCACCAGCTGATAGCCTCCCTGCCCCTGCCCTCCCCATGACTTACATGTGGCCTGGGTGGCCCTGTCAACCTGGAACTCTGGTGCCTGCCCTTCCCGCAGCAGCCACAGCCTCCCTAGCGGAGGCGCTACTGAGCTCAAGAGCTGCTGGCTTCTGATTGGCCAGCAGCTCTCAATAGGTGAGACTTCTGTCCACAGGGTCTTGATTCCAGGGGAATTCCCCACATGACCTCGTACTGCCTGATTGTTTGGTGGTTTGTCAGGCCTTTCCCGAGAAGAGGCAGCGTGGGTCTTCCCAGCTTCCCAGCCAGCATATGGGAAGGACGCATTGAGCTAAATAATGGCTGGAGCATGGGGGCAAGTCATGTGATGGGATCACCAGGAATACATTTAAACATAGTTGGCAACCCCTACCATTCAGTACTGTGCTAAGGGAGTCCTGCACTGTCAGGAGTGCTATCTTTCAGAGGGAATGTTAAACCGAGGGCTGGTTTGCCCTCACAGTTGGGCAAAGCAGATCTCAACACATCATTTGAAGGAGAGCAAGAGGGTGTTCCTGGTAACACAGCCAATATTTATCCTTCAAATTTCACTGCTGTTAATTAGGCTTTGCTGTGTGTCATTTCCCCTGCATTGCGACAGTGACTATGAAAGACTGTGAAGGTACAAGAGAAGTACACGTTCTTTCTCTTGTTCAGAGTCAGGATGGTGTGTGGCTGAAAGGGGAACCTGCGGGTGGTGGGGTTCCCATGTTTCAGCTGCCCTTGTCCATCTAGGTGGAAAGGGTCATGAGTTTGGAAGGTGCTGTCGAAGGAGCCTTGGTGAGTTGCTACAGTGCATCTTGTAGATGGTACGCACGGTTACCGCTGTGTGTCAGTGGTATTGAGTGTCCAGCTTGCTGACTATAAATAAGTGCAAATCTGGGCAAGATGCTGAGAAAAGCTACAAACAGCTAATTATGGGGCATCACACTAAGCTTTTAAAATTATTTAGGGAGAGAAAAACACTTGGTTTGTAGGGAGTCCAAAACTTGGGGGCCTTCGCCACCAATAAATCCAATAAGGAATTGAGAAGGAACTTTACCCAAAGGGTGCTGCCTTTGAGGAACTCACAAATACAAGGAGTATTTGAGGTGAATGGCAGAGGTGAAAGAAATAGGAGGATATGCTGATATGGGTGAGGTGAAGTAGAGTGGGAGGAGGTTTTTGTGGAGCAGAAACACCAACATAGACCGCTTGGGCCGAATGGCCCATTTCTGTGCTGCAGATTCATTGTAATTCTATGTAAAATTCAATGAATTCATGACCGTAGCAGGATCAATAAAATAGAGATAGGGAAGAGGCCAGATTGGAGATTTATTGGTTGTAATGGACAGAACAACGTAACAAGGGTTTGCGTGTAGTGATTGTAAAGTTTATCGCCACCATCCCAGTTTTTCTGGGTGAAGAGATATTTCAGTGCATCACGTTTCTCTGACATTTGGCAGTTGCTTTTTGTTTGACGGTTCTGAAAGGAACTTCAAAATAGTTTGTGTTCAGAATGACATTGGGTGTGGGGGCAGGGGGCGGGGCTTAGGGTTCGGGTTCAGCAACTCACCACCATCGTCTCAAAGGCAAATAGAGATGGGCAATAAATTCTGTCCTCAACAGCAACACTCAGAGTCACAGAGTCACACAGTGCAGAAGAGATAATGCAATGAGATAGTGGTCTCTCCACCAAATCATCAGCAGTCACCCTTACAATATCAATGATTGTTTGTTGGTACATCATTTGAAAATTGCTGAAGAGTTTTGTCTTTCATTCATCAGGACAAATGCAAAAATGCTAAGAGTGTGTGTGTGTATTTGTGTGTTTAAAGTTTATTTATGAGTGTCACAAGTAGGCTTGCATTAACACTGCAATGAAGTTACTGTGAAAATCCCCTGTGTTTATGTGTGCGCGATGTTTGTGAATGCGAGTGTGTATGTGTGTGTGTTTGTGAACAGTGTGTGTGAATGGTGTATGTGAATGTGGTGTTTGTCATTGTGTATGTGTCTCCCAGTGAGGTGTGTGTGTGTATTTGTGTGTGTCTGTGTGTGTGTGTATTTGTGTGTGTGTCTGTGTGAGTGAATGAGTGTGTGTGTGTCTATTTGTGTGTGTGTCTGTGTGAGTGAGTGTGTGTGTGTGTGTCTATTTGTGTGTGTGTGTGTGTATGAGAGAGAGTGTGTGTGTGTGTCCAAGGATTGCCAACTCTGATTAAATGTACTCTGGAAGTTTAGTCACATGATTTGTCCCCACACTCCAGCCATGAGTCGGCCAAAACACACACCCTTGTGATGTCCGGCCTTCCTACACCAATTGGAAAGCACAGAGACTCATTAAGCCAGTTGGATCAAGCTTAGCTGTCAGCCAAACAGCCCTTTTTCCCTCATTGTCAATATTTTTACATCTGCTAAAGAGAAATGTTCAAAGAAAATGATTAAAAAGAAACAATCTTTTTTAAGGCCCCGATGCTTTTTCTCCAGGGTCGCACACAGCGGTGTCCTGGAGATTGACCCTCAGTTCCTGGAGACCCCAGGCCAATGCTGGAGGGTTGGCGACCCTAGTGAGCTCAGTAAGTGTGAGCCGTGCCTCCATCGGGATTCTCAGCAGTACCATGCCTGTTGACGATTGCCTTGGCACCATCGTGCATCCACCTCCCACCCCCCTCTCTCCCCCCAATCCCTCCACCCCCACGGTCTTTCTCTAATCCCTTTAAGGATGGAAGCGTTGCTCCTGAATGTTTTTTTTCTTCCTCTCGCTCCTTCCTTTATGTTTAAGGCCACAGACGAGAGAGGCTGCGGTGTGGTTCAGAGCTTTCATTAAAAATCACATTTATCAGCAGTTTCCAGCTGGATTTTAAACACTCGACTGATGAGAATTTTCGGAATCAAGCGTGCAGGGTCTTGTGAAAGCAAACTGCTCCATCCAAGTGCCCGTATAATTAGGCCGAGGCTGACAGGAGCGCGCGGTAGCTGCAAAGCCCCCTATTCTGCCTGAACTTCAAAACCTTGCTGACTACTTCCCTTCCATTGTCAGAATTTTATCAGAATTTGGCTGCTTGTGACACTTCTTGCGGGACCATGAAACCCAAGTGACACGTTGTAATTATAGATTATAACAAGCCGGCAGTGCAGCCAGCTATTCCACCCGAGCCCCAGTTAACATCTTGGCAATCCCAGCTGCTTGTCTCTTGTTGCTTGGGTTGATTCAGCGGAGAGGCGAGGCTAATGCTTCCTACATTCACACGTTGAGCGGGTTACTGCTGTCTATGCTGCTCCTTTCATTCATTTGGAGGTTCTGGGTGTTATTGGCTGGGCCCGCATTTATTCTCCACTCCCAATTGCCCTTGGGAAGGTGGTGGTGAGCCACCTTCCTGCAATCCATCTAATCGTAGAGTCATAGACAACCTACAGTGCAGAAGCTGGCCATTCGGCCCACTGAGTCTGCGATGGAGCATGCCACCCAGACCCTATCCCCGTAACCCCACAAACCCCCTCTAACCTACACATCTTGGGGCATTAAGGGGCAATTTAGCATGGCCAATCCACTAACCTGCACATCTTTGGACTCCCTGTGTGTGTGCGGCGCATGTGTGTTTGTTCATGTGTGTGCATATATGTGTGTGTGTGTAAGTGAGAGTGTGTGTGTGTGTGCGAGTGTGTGTGTGTGAGTATGTGTGTGAGCGTGTGTGCGTACGTGCATGTGTGCGTGCGTGTGGGTGTGTGTGTGTGTGTGCATGCATGTGTGTGTGTATGTGTGTGTGTATGTGCGTGTGTGTGTTGTGTGGGTGTGCGTGTGTGCATGTGTGTACGTGCATGCGTACGTGTGTGTGTGCATGTGTGTGTGCGTGCGTGTGTGTGCATGTGTGTGTGTGCGTGCGTGTGTGTGTGCGTGCGTGTGTGTGTGTGTGCATGCGTGTGTGTGTGCGTGCGTGCGTGCGTGTGTTACATTGATGTTACAGCACAGAAAGAGGCCAGTCGGGTCCATAATGCTCCACATGAGGCTCCTCACACTTTACTTTCCTCACTGTATCAGCATAACCACCTGTTCCTTTCTGCTTCATCAGTTTATCGATCCTCTGGATTAATGTGATTTGTCAATCGCCAACCGTGGCGGCAAATTCACATTCTCACCTCTCTCTGTGTCTTGAATTCCCAGTTTGATTGATGAGTGATTATGTAATATTTATAACCCCTGGTTTGATATCCACCCTACATTCTCCACTCCCCCAACACACACACACAAACGCACTCCATACACACATATATATATATATATATGCACACACATACTCATACGCACACACACACACATACACAAACGCACTCCATACACACACACACATATATATATGCACACACATACTCACACACGCACACACACACACAAACGCACTCCATACACACACACGCACATATATATGCACACACATACATACACATACATGCACGCACGCACACAGCTGCACACACACAACACAGATACTCACACATACACATGCACACACACACAGGTGCACACATACAACACAGATACACACACACACACGTGCATGCACACACACGCACACACACACGAACACACACACACACAAGTGGAAATATTTTCTCAACCCAGCCCTATGAAACCCTTCACGCTATCAGGTTAGCTTTCAGCCTTCTCTTTCCTCAGGTCAGGAGCTGGTTCAGCTAAAACATCCATCTCTCTCAAAGAAACACTTATTCCCTAGCCTCAGATGGGAAAAATAGAACTTATATAGTATAGCACGCTTCATGTCTGCAGGAGGTCCCAAAGCACTTGGCAATCAATGCTGTTGCCTAAACGGCCCTTAGTACTTAGTCTACAAACAAGACTACAAACAGAAGGCTGCTTTCACAGAGACAGGTTATTGATCTGTAAAGCAATACTCGCAAGAGCTCAGCCTGGGGAAGGAGCAGTTTGCAGCGACCAGCTCCATATTCTGGACAAATCCAAGCTCTTCATTGTAAGATTGCCTTTACACCTTCTCCTATTACGATCACATGACAATTACAGTATCTTACTCTGATCCCATTGTGTCATGTGGGAAAATGTGAACTTGTCTATCTTGGCAGGAGCAATAGGAAAACAGCAAGTTATTTAAATGGATTGAGATTGCAGAACTCTGAGGTTACAGAGGGATCTGGGTGTCCTGGTACATGATTCACAAGAAGTTAGTATGCAGGTACAGCAAGTGATTAGGAAGGCAAATGGAATGTTGGTGTTTACTATGAGGGGAATGGAATACAAACATTGAGAAGTTGCAAATTCACTGGAATGATTCCAGAAATGATTCTGCAGCCAATGTCTGCAATAAGGTTCCGAGTGATGGGGATAACAGCATCATGTGAGTACTGTGCTCTGCCAATCAATGGCTTAATTAGAGATTATTAAATCCTTCACAGTACTTTCAGTATCCTCAACCAAACCTTATTAAGAAGCTGTGAAACTCTACGATACCTGCAGCCACCTGATAAACCTGCCGTGCTTTCCACAGCGCGCTTCAATTCAATTTAATTAAAAATGGAAACAAAACAGGAACAAAAATGGCTTTCAACTCAAAACATGATTATCTTTGTGTCTGGAAAAACATGAAGTTACTGCAACCCATTTCCTTGAGAGTAAAAATCATAGAATCATAAAATTCCAGAATGGCTACAGTGCAGAAGGAGGCCATTCGGCCCATTGAGCCTGCACTGACAATGATCCCACCCAGGCCCCATTCTCGTAACCCCATGCATTTACCCTGCTACTGCCCCTGACACTAAGGGGCAATTTATCGTGGCCAATCAACCTAACCCGCACATCTTTGGACTGTGGGAGGAAACAGGAGCACCCAGAGGAAACCCACGCAGACACGGCAAGAATGTGCAGACTCCGCACAGGCAGTGACCCAAGCCGGGAATTGAACCCGGGTCCCTGGCACTGTGAGACAGCAGTGCTAACCAGTGTGCCACAGTGCTGCCCATCTCGCATGGCCTGTCATGGGTATGCCAATTCTTTAGTCCCATTCCTTCATTTTCTCCCATCTTCTGTTGATATTTTTTGATTCCAGTTTCCTTCTGACTTGTCTCTCACATTCTGCCATCTGTGAACTTGCCACTCTTGTCTGAACTTTCACCCTATAGTCTCCATTTCCCTATTGCCCTTGTGCTCATTGACCTATGTTAGCTCCTGATTGAGCAATGTCTTGACTTTAAAATCCTTACCTGACTAGGCCATGTTCACATCTGTCCGTGATAATGACCTCAGCGAGGCCCATAAGGTTGGCTTCTTGGAGTATGAGCTCCCTGATTGAGGTCATAATTGCCTGCCCAATCAGAGAGCCTCACCTGTGTATATATGGAGGAGTGTCAGGGCTACTGAAACACCAGATTCTGACTTTGTACCTGAAGCATTCTAGAAGTGGAACAGAGTTTGCAAATAATGGGAATCTAGTGAAGGGACACCAGCCTCTGAGGAGTTATTCCACCCACGGCCTGTCATCTCCCTGTCTCTGTAATCTCAGCCAGTCCCACAACATTCCAAGATACCTGTGTTGCGATAAATCTGCCCTCTTAAGCATCCCCAATTCTAACTATTCCCCCACTGGTGGTTGCACCTTCAGCTACCTGGGTCCTCATCTCTGAAACTCCCGCTCTAGTCCTTTCCACCTTTCGACTTTTCTCTCCTCCTCTAAGACGCACCTTAAAAGACACACCCTGTCTAATTCTGTTAGAATTTTTATAGGTTTCTATGAGATTGCCCCTCGTTCTTCTGAACTCCAGCAAATGTAATCCTAACCATTGACTGCTGTCTGGGTGTATTGACTGTTGTTTGACTTCAATGACTGTTATGTGCCTATCTTTAATTTTGTGTGACTGTGCCAACTGTTTTATATTTGTGCTGATTGTTGTATATCTGTTTGAACTGTTGTATATCTATGTGGACTGTTGCATATCTGTGCTTGCTGTTGTATATCTGTGTGGACAGTTGTATATCTGTGTGGACAGTTGTATATCTGTGTGGACAGTTGTATATCTGTGTGGACAGTTGTATATCTGTGTGAACTGTTGTATATCTGTGTTGACTGTTGTATATCTATGCTGCCTTTTGTATATTTATGCTGACTGTTGTATATCTGTGCTGACTGTTGTATATCTGTGCTGACTGTTGTATATCTATGCTGCCTTTTGTATATCTATGCTGACTGTTGTATTTCTGTGCTGACTTTTGTATATCTGTGTGGACTGTTGCACATCTGTGTGGACTGTTGTATATCTGTGCTGACTGTTGTATATCTGTAATGACTTGTATATCTGGGTGGACTGTTGTATATCTGTGCTGACTTTTGTACATCTGTGTGGACTGTTGTATATCTGTGTGGACTGTTGTATATCTGCACTGACTGTTGTATATCTGTAATGACTGTTGTATAGCTGCGTGGACTGTTACACATCTGTATGGACTGTTGTACATCTGTGTGGACTGTTATATATCTGTGCTGACTGTTGTATATCTGTGATGAGTGTTGTATATCTGTGCTGATTGTTGTATATCTGTGTGGACTGTTGCATATCTGTGATGACTGTTGTATATCTGTGCTTGCTGTTGTACATCTGTGTGGACAGTTGTATATCTGTGATGACTGTTGTATATCTGTGATGACTGTTGTATACCTGTGTGGACAGTTGTATATCTGTGCTGACTGTTGTATATCTGTGTGGACAGTTGTATATCTATGTGGACTGTTGCATATCTGTGTGGACAATTGTATATCTGTGTGAATCGTTGTATATCTGTGTGGACAGTTGTATATCTGTGCTGACTGTTGTATATCTATGATGACTGTTGTATATCTGTGCTGATTGTTGTTTATCTATGATGACGGTTGTATATCTGTGCTGACTGTTGTATATCTGTGTGGACTGTTGAATATCTGTGTGGACTGTTGTATATCTGTGCTGACTGTTGTATATCTGTGCTGACTGTTGTATATCTGTGCTGACTGTTGTATATCTATGATGACTGTTGTATATCTGTGTGGACTGTTGTATATCTGTGCTGACTGTTGTATATCTGTGTGGACTGTTGTATATCTGTGTGGACTGTTGTATATTTGTGCTGACTGTTGTGTGGCAATGTTTGCTTTGCATCAGACGCTGGTGGTTTCGAGCAGCACATCAGAGACTTGTGCGCATAATCTATACGGACATTCCTAATGCAGTTGTGAGGGAGTGCCGGGTGTTTAAGTTGCTATTTATTTATTCCTTGGGGCTCAGTGAAATATTCTGCAGCGCTATCTTTCCTACATTAAAGGCACTTTATGGATGAAATTGTTATTGTTAACTATATAATTCAATCAGTATGTCAGCATGAATGTTCATTGCTGAATTAGGATCATACTAGCTGTGTACTGACATGAATCATTTGTAATGCCCATTATTAAAATGATCCATTTAAGTTTTGATGGAATCATTGACAAGGGCCTTGCTGACTTGCAGAAGACAATGTACCAAGTTTATCTGCGGGGATTTGTAAACAAGGTACTTGCTGCCCTCCAGGGCAGGCCATTTTCACCGCACCCTGTGTTCCTCAGATGAGAAGGGCCATTCGGCCCATCTAACTGAAGGATAACTCAGATTGAACAGGATATAGAGGCTCTGGAGAAGGGGAAGAAAAGATCTATAGGAATGATATCTAAACTGAGCAGTCATTCAAGTCGGGGAAGATAGTACCGGCTGTGCATCTTTTAAAGCTTTAAAGTTTATTTATTAGTGTCACAATTAACACTGCAATGAAGTTACTGTGAAAATCCCCTGGTCGCCACACTCCGCTGCCTGTTCGGGTACACTGAGGGAGAATTTAGCATAGCCAATGCATCTAACCAGCACGTTTTTCAGACTGTGGGAGGAAATCAGAGCACCTGGAGGAAACCCACACAGACACGGGGAGAACATGCAAACTCCACACAGACAGTGACCCAAGCCAGGAATCGAACCCAGGTCCCTTGCACTGTGAGGCAGCAGCGCTAACCACTGTGCCACCGTGCCACCCCATCTTTTCTCAAGTGGAAGATTGAGGGGTGACCTGTTAGCTGTCATTAAGATGATGAAAGGATACCGTAATAGAGTAGATGTAAAGAAGATGTTTCCACAGAAGAACATAAAATCAGGAGTCCAATGGTATAAGACAGTCACATATTAATTCAATAGAACATTCAGGGGTGACCTCTTTATCCTGAGTTTAGTTAGATACTGGGACTGAAGGGTTTGTGGAATAGTTCAGGTGAACAACATAGGTCAACTTCAGAGGAAGCCAGATAAACACATGGGAAAGAAAGGGTCATAAGAGCATATTGTAGGAGTTCGACAATGAAAAGTGGTCGGAGGGTTATGTAGACTATAATAACTCCCTTGGTCCTTGTAGTAACCCCTCTGAGGCTGGTGTCCCTTCACCAAATTTAGATTTAGTTAGCAACACTCAGAAAGGTACTTCCTCGTACAGAGTAGAAACCCAGAGTGCCAGTAACCCTGACACTCCACATTATGTACACAGGCAGGACTCCCTGCTTGGATAATCCATTACTGCCTTAATCAGGGAGCTCGTATTCTAAGAGGTCCACGTTGCGGGCCTTGTTAAAGTCATTACTGTCTTTTCAGACTGAATAGCCTATTTCTATGCTGTAGATTCTATGCAAGGCTATGGAAACATAGAAACTAGAAGCAGGAGTAGGCCATTTGGCTCTTCAAGCCCGTTCCACCATTCATTTTGATCATGGCTGATAATCAAATTCAATATCCTGATCCCGCCTTCCCCCCATATCCCTTGACCCCTTATCCCTAGGCTCTATATCTAATTTCTTCTTGAAATCACACAACTATAAGGTGGCATTAAAGATCCCAGGACATGATAAAGAGAGACCACCAGGAAGTATCTTAATTTAATTCCCTCCTCAACTAATAGAAGCAAAATAAATGATCTGCACTTGCCATTTGCGAGATCTCTCTGTGCACAAAATGGCTGCTCCCTTTGTCCCAGCATTGGAAGGATATTTTTTGATAATGAGGCACGGTGGGACTTTGTGAGATGTGTGATGAGGTGTAGATTAAATGCAAACCGCTCCTCTGCACTTATTCACTGTCACTGCGTGTAAAAATATCTCATTACACATGAAGTGTCTGAGATACCTGAGAGAGAAGATGAGGCGCTAAATGAAAGAAGTCTTTCTTTTCTTATCGAGAGCTCTCTTTGTTTTTATTCGAGCGCGTGTCACGTGGCAGCCTCATTAACTCTGTAATGAGGTGTTTGTTGGATTCAGGCACCTGGATGCTGCACAGAGGTTCCCTAGGGTAACAGATGGGGCTGGTCTTGGATATACGATTGTGGAGAGAGATATTCTCCCAGGTAGAGGTCCAGACCTGACTGATGCCGCAAAAAACACAGGCGAGGAGTGGAGACAGTAGCAGCAAGATTTTTGGTGTTATACACAGCTTGAGTCTCTGCCAACTAACTTTCCCAGGGAAGCTCACTGAGCAGAGGCTGTGGACTATTTTCAGTTGTGCTTGGATCACGGGGAGTTATGCTTCTCCGAAGGCCTTTCGGGATGTTCTGGTGGCCTTATTTTTTTCCGAATTCAATCTCTCCGGAGTTTAACACTCCCATTGAGGAGAATAAAACAGGGACAATAGATAACCTTGAAAGCAGCGAGACCACCACAGTTCCATTCAACATGAAGAAGGAGAAAGGTAATTGTCGCTCTGCTCACGGTGTTTGTATATTGTAGTCAACAGCAATGTTAACGATTTTTACATCAAATGTTTGATTCAGTTCACCTAAAATCGAGACAGGTAGTAAGAGATCTAAAACTTTAGACTAAACTAAAGTGTCTCACCATCAAGACCCTCTTTTAAAAGCCACTTGTAAATAACTTGTGAATGGATTTGTTTTCTTGTGTTGCGTTTGAGCAGTAAATACGAATGATGTCAGCGATAGGGGTGGGGAAAAGTGCCTTAAGGAAACATAATATAAACAAAAAACATAGGAGAAATGTTCAGTGTGTCTGGAGACTAAAACCCCATGCTCAAGTTCCAGCTCTGTGGCCGTTCATCAAATCTGACGTCTGTGATGTAACAGGTCTTAAACAAGCAGGGATGGAGGGAACAGGAGAACAAACAAAAGGGAATGTCTGTGATTTGGGTGGAAGACAGGAGCGATTAAATGATAAAATAACTGATTGTGCACAGGCAATAGAGGGTGGTAATGGGGCAATTTCTACACAGTTAGAGGTCATTCAGCCCCTCAAATCTACATTTATCCTGGGAGTGTTTGATGGGGAAAATGTAGAGGGAGCTTTACTCTGTATCTAACCCTGTGCTGAACCTGTCCTGTGTTGTGAGACTTCTTACAATGTTTGATGGTGACAGCGTAGAAGGAGCTTTACTCTTTATCTAACCCCGTGCTGTACCTGTCCTGGGAGTGTTTGATGGGGACAGTGTAGAGGGAGCTTTACTCTGTATCTAACCCCGTGCTGTCCCTGTCCTGGGAGTGTTTGATGGGGATAGTGGAGAGGAAGTTTTACTTTGTATCTAGCCCCTGTGCTGTACCTGTCCTGGGAGTGTTTGATGGGGGTGGGGAGGCAGGGGAGGGGGGGTGGAGACAGTGTAGAGGGAGCTTTACTCTTTATTTAACCCCATGCTGTAGCTGTCCTGGGAGTGTTTGATGGGGACAGTGTAGAGGGAGCTTTACTCTGTATCTAACCCCGTGCTGTACCTGTCCTGGAAGTGTTTGACGGGGGCAGTGCAATGGGAGCTTTACTCTGTAACTAACCCCGTGCTGTACCTGTCCTGGGAGTGTTTAATGGGGACAGTGCAATGGGAGCTTTACTCTGTAACTAACCCCGTGCTGTAGCTGTCCTGGGAGTGTTTGATGGGGACAGTGTAGAGGGGGCTTTACTCTGTAACTAACCCCGTGCTGTAGCTGTCCTGGGTGTGTTTGATGGGGACAGTGCAGAGGGAGCTTTACTCTGTATCTAACCCCATGCTGTACCTGTCCTGGGAGTGTTTGATGAGGACAGTGTAGAGGGAGCTTTACCCAGGCTCTGAGGGCCTCCTGGCCTACCTGGCCACAGCTGCAGTCTGAGTTTGACCAATGGAGGGATTACCTGGCAAGAGGAATTTTGAAACTGAAAGGGTTGAAATATTGAAGAGAGGGTTCCTGAACAGTGGGCTGCTGCTTCTCCTGAGCTGGAGGGCCTTCTGTTGGCCCTGAGCACCACTGCACCATCCCTAATGGAACCGCGTGCCCACCCTCTTACTCATTGGACAATTTTGAAAAAATCACTGCTGGTGTCATTTTCTCACAGTGTGCAATCTTCTAATCCCTATCTTGACCCTGACATTGGGATCTTGACCCAGAACCCAAAATCCTGCACAAAATCTAGCTTATTCATCTGGGTCTTGGTATTATAAAATCTTGTCCCATTTTCACTTAACCACTTACTCCTATGCAGGGATGTGGTGAGTCGGAACCTATCCCAACAGGCATTGGGCATTCAGTAGGGAAGCATAGTAACGTAACCACATATTATGGATTTTATAGAGAGAGGCTGAAGTGTAAGGGGAGAGAGGCTGAATTTAAGGCAGAGAATTCGACCCCATGGTAGAAGAGAGTTTGGTTAAAGGCTAAGTCAAATTGAGTGGGGTCCGTCGAACCAGCGAGGGAAGGTGTAAGATGGCGAGGGGTTACTTTGAGAGGGTGGGGCCAAGGTGGCTGAAACCTCCCACACCAACGGCTGAACATCGCTCGGGAAGATTATGCATGGCATCCCCAAGTTCAAATACAGGGAGGCACAGGCTGAGATATAGGGCTGAGGGAGAGGGTAGAGTCTGTCAGTGCCACAAAGCTGTGGGAGTGGAATTTTGGATTTGATGCTTCATAGCCAGGAAGCCAGTGGAGATGTATGAGGAACTGGCCTCTGCTGGACTCTCTGGCCTCCTGACCCAATTTCCCCTATTTGTCCTGGCAACTAAAAAAGATGGAACTACTGATATCTCTCAGCTTTGTTATCCCCAAGCGAACGAAGGCTTTTAAAAGCCCCTGGTCAGTACTTCGCGATTTAACTCTTCAGTTTTGTTGAAGGATCCAGTTGGACCCAAGATACTTCACCTCACGGACAGGAGGAGGCCATTCACCCCCTCTGTCTGTTCTGCCAATCAAGTTCATGGCTGACGTGTATCTCACCTTCATTTAGCTATCATGCTTCTTCACTCAACAATTTCTCCTTTAACCCATCTCACTTCCTCCAAATAAAAGGTGACTATGGCTCCCTGTCTCTTTATGGGTTATGTGGAGCATTCCCTGTTCCAGTCCAACTCCACCTCCCCCCCCCCCCCAATCCCACAACTCCTTTATTGGTACAGCGACGACTATTTTGGTGCCACTTCATGCTCTCTTCTGGACTTGGAAAAATTTATCAGTTTTGCTTCCAATTTCCACCCCTTCCACCCCACCTTCACATGGTCCATCTCTGACACTTCTCTTCCTTGACCTCTCTGTCTCCATTTCTGGTGATAAACTGTCCACCAGTATCCATTACAAACCCACCGACTCCCACAACTACCTTGACTACAGCTCTTCACACCCCACATCCTGTAAGGACTCCATCCCATTCTCTAAGTTCTTCGTTTCCGCCCCATCTGTTCTGATGATGCCACTTTCCATAGTAATACTGCCATTTTGTCTTCCTTCTTCCTTAATCGCGGTTTTCCACCCACTGTGATTGACAGGGCTCACAACCGCGTCCAACCCATCCCCCAGACCACTGCTCTCACCCCCTTCCCTCCCTCCCAAAACCAGGATAGAGTCCCCCTTGTCCTCACTTTTCACCGCACCAGTCTCCACATTCAAGGATCCGTCCACTCAGCATGACGGCACTACCCAAGACTTTCCCCTCACCCCCCCTGTCAGCGTTCCACAGGGACCGCTCTCTCTGGAATACCCTGGTCCACTCCTCCATCACGCCCAACACCTCTTTCCCCACAGGTGGTGTCAGACCTGCTGAGAGTTTCCAGTATTTTCTGCTTATGCTTCTGCACCCATTGGCATCATTACCCAACAAAAATCTAATTCACCAAACCTCATGTTTCTCAATGGAAACAAGATGAGTTCATTCCACCTGGGGTGGGGATGTGGAACTCTCCCGAGGCATTGACAACAACCGACAGGAATAGGTAGCATCAGGGGCTCCCAAGTTCACAGTAATTTGGAGCAAGTTCAAAACTCCCACATTAGTTAGCAGCAGTGACAGAGACGCGCACTGACAGAACTGCACAGGAGAACTGCCACATTAGTTGCCTTTTCTCGGTGAGAAATCTTTTAGCAGTCTCCTGTTGTTGGTTAGAAGGGTGATTGTGAGAGGTTCTGCAGAAGGGTTAATGAAAGGAGCCATGTTGTTGAATGATGACCTGTTTTGAACCGACTGGAGAATACAGGACTGTAGTGACATGCCCAACAGCCCCCTTCAATAGCCACAGGACCCCCAGCAGAGAGGCTGCCTGAGACAATGAGGCAGCAGATTCCCCTTTGGGAAACAAACACCCGGTAGTGATTTTCCCCAAATTGGCCAAATGCAGAATTGTTACAGCTCAGAAGGAGGCTCTTTGGCCTGCCACATCTGTACTAGCTCTCTGGAATGAACAATCCACCCCGTGCCATTCTCCAACCCCCCATTAATCCTGCACATTCTTTCCTTGCCAATAATGATCTAACTCCCGCTTGAATGCCTCAACTGAATCTGCCTCCACTGCACTCTCAGACCAGATCCTAACCATTCACTGTGTGAAAATGTTTTCCTCATGTCTCCATTGCTTCTTTTGTCAATTATCTTAAATCGGTGCCCTCTCATTTGTTGCCTTTAAAGGATAGTGTGTCATACGATCCAGTTTTGGTTACACTTTTGCCTTTCAACGAAGCACACACGCACACAGCTCTGCTACTGAAGTCTTCAAGTTTTCTACCTCGGTATATCTGTTCTGATATGCCTAGTTTGAATAAATGAACCCACAGCGTATCTACACAATCCCTTAGGAGCGATTGGTGTTTTTATCATTATAACATAACACATAATTCACAATCTTAGTGGCCAGATGGTGGCTTCACTGTCCAATTCCGGCCGCTGGGCAGGTTTTTGAAGCTGTAAGGCCAATCAAAAGCCCATAGACAATGAGTAAACAGCACACGTCCTTTTCAAGTCAGAGAGAGAGATGACGCCTCAAGATGCAGGCATATCTCTCCAATCTTTTAAGCCTTAAAATAAAAATGCCTTTCGCTTTCGGGCTACCTGAGGAGGGGGAGCCCGAGCACAGATAGACTTGCGGCCACAGCTCAGTCCAGGCAGATGGTGAAGGCTCAAAGCCTGCCTGGAGTACTGCCCCATTCTAGTGAGAGGCTGTCTCCAGACAGCTGGCCAACTTCCCAGGGTACCGGAGGTTAAAGCCATCTCTCCCGCTCTCTTGCTCCTGCAGGGAAGAGTAATCTGTGGCTGGTAGTGTACCAGTGATGGTGTATCCCTTTACAGGCCCAGCTTGGTCCTTCTCCAGTGTCTCCTCTTGGACTTGTACTGATCTTGTAGCCGGTTTTCATGCGGATCCACTGTGGAATCAGCCGGTTCTGCTTCATCTTCTTAGCGAGGAATCGCTTCATTCTGAAGGTTTTGTGGGATGGCATGGCCGCACGTCCACTCCGGCAGGAGGGATTCGTTCCTCCGGTGGGGAGGAGGGATCGGCCGCAGACTGGCAGCGGACCCCCCCTCCCCCCCCGACTAGAGGATGATCTGGGTGTCCCCCGCACCCCCCGGCCAGAGGATGACCGTCAGAGAGCCGCTCTCTCCACTTTCTGCTTTTTTTTTCGTGCCCTGGCGCGCTCTGTCAGATTTTTTTGAACTGCGCATGCGCAGTTCAGAGTTCCGATCGGTCCGCCAGCACTAAGCCCTGCCCACAGCGCGAATCGGACCGGAGCCGGCAAAACGCGTATGGGCGCGCTGGAAAGAGGATTCCAGGTGCGGATCTATTTGATGCCCGGATTCAGCACTTAGACTGAAAATGATAAAATCAGGCCCTAACTATTTAACTGAAAATAGACACTACCGAGTTTAGGAAAACCTTGGCCAAGAAAAATCCTCGATGTAGAATCTATCTTCTTGTTCTCTGAAGCATCCTTCAGGGTTCAGGGCTTGTTGCGATGGTTGGTCTCTTCAAGTTATCGCTGGCAAACAAAGGCTCACATGTCTCTTTATCCACAATTCTCCACTGGCTTCTGGAAGATTCTTTGTCATCCAGCCAACTGTGTAATCAGAAACTGATCACTTTGCTTGAACATCCAATGAAATTACTTGCAAACGACGCCATTATGCTTAGTTCATTTGACATGTCCCATACATAATAGCCATAAAAATCAGAGACGCAATGTCTGAGTCAATGTAAGCAACTTCCCTTACCTGCCAACACTTCAGATCACAGCACTCAGACCAGAGCCTCTTTATGACCTGCATCTGGTTTCAATCTATAAATTGACCAAAAATCCCAGCATGCTTAGCTCTTAGCCAGATTAGCCATTTTAAAGCCACTATTGCCATTATTGTTGTTAAATTATTGTTGCAGCCATTTTTTCTGCGTCCACAAAGAGCTGATATTTTTATCGTGAATTCTCCACTTTCCCCCAGTTATTTTCCTAATTCTTGGAGTTCACACCTGTGCATCTTCATGCCAAACATGTGTTCACTCATCATCAGTGATTCGTTGTAGTGTTTTAATGGTTTGCGGAGGAGTAGGAGCGTTTGGTACATACAGGGTTAATGTGGACTGACTGTGGTACCGCCCACACAGTGATGAAAGAAGGCACATGACCCAGACCTAGGGTCAGCATGGTATTGGCCAGACGCATGTTATGACCAAGGATGGAGCTTGCTCTATGCTTCTACTCTTTACTGTATATTTATATATAGTTACAAGTCATTAATAAAGACTTGCTACGAACATACAGAAAACTACAAAGACTTTGTGAACAGACAGGTCTGTACCCAACACATTCCTGACAGGTCAGGGGTTGAGTTTGGTCTCTAAGATACACAGGTATGTATCCGAGTCTTTACCATTTGTGACTGTCGAAGTCTTTACCGTTAGTGTGTATCTGAATCTTTGCCATTATACATATCTAAATCTATGCTGTCAGTGCTATCCAAATCTGTGCCATTTTGCCAGCGAATGAAAACAATTATTGTCTCTTTGCCCTCGTAAAAACTTTTGGAATTTTGAGGAACTTTAAAACCTGAATTATGCTTCAATATGCATTTAATGCATTCATGTTGTGTTCAAAGGTCTAAAATCTGCTGCCTGTGTCTTAACTCAATTCCCCTCTCACCCGCAGAAATACTTGGGCTTCTAGTCAAGCAATGTCTCAATCTTTAAATTCTCATCCTTGTTTTCAAATTTGTCTCTGGCCTCATCCCTCCCTATCTGTGTCGTCTCCTCCAACCTCACAATGTTGGTCTTCATCCCAAAATGATTTGAGTTCAGAAGTAGGGATGTCTTACTAAAGTTATACATGGCCTTGCTGAGGCCACTACTGGAGTATTGAGTGCAGTTTTGGTCTCACTACTTAAGAAAGAACATACTTGCCACAGAGGGAGTGTAACAGAGATTCACTAGGGTGATGCTGGGACTGGCAGGACTGTCCTGTGAGGAGAGATTGGTTCAACTGGGCCTGTATTCACTAGAGTTTAGAAGGATGCGATGTGATCTGATTGAAACATAAAATTCCAACAGGGCTGGACAGACTAGATGCAGGCAGTTTGTTTTCCCTGGTTGGGGAATCTAGAATCAGGGGTCACAGTCTCAAGATATGGAGTATCAAGACAAGGCCCTATGTAAACCATTTAATACTGAGACGAGGAAAGATTTCTTCACTCAGAGATTGGTTAACCTGTGGAACTCTGCACCACAGAGGCTGTAGAGACCAAGTCACGGAAAGTATTCATGAACGAGATAGACTTTTTTTTAGATTTTAATGGCATCAAGGGAGTAGACAAGTACATGGGGGAAAGAAATGGTTATGATTTTTAAGTTTGTTTGTGGGTGTTTTTGGCTGGGACAGCATTTATTGTCCATCCCTAATGGACCTTGAGAAGGTGGTGGTGAACTGAATTTTAGGTACACCCACAGTGCTGTTAGGGAGGGAGTTCCAGGATTTTGACCCAGCGACAGTGAAGAAATGGCAATATATTTCCAAGTCACGGTGGCACAGTGGTTAGCACTGCTGCCTCACAGTGCCAGGGACCCGGATTCAATTCCGGGCTTGGGTCACTGTCTGTGCGAAGTCTGTACATTCTCCCTGTGTTTGCATGGGTTTCCTCTGGGTGCTCCGGTTTCCTCCCATGGTCCAAAAGACATGCTGGTTAGATGCATTGGCCATGCTAAATTCTCCCTCAGTGTACCCGAGGCACCGGGGTGTGCCGACTTGGGGATTTTCACAGTAACTTCATTGCAGTGTTAATGTAAGCCTACTTGTGACACTAACAAATAAAATTTAAATGTCAGGATGGTGAGTGACTTGGTGGGATCATAGGTTTCGATGAGAGGAGGCCCTGGTGGAGCATAAACAGCAGCATGGGCTGGATGGGGTGTAATGGCCTATATGCGTGCCCTCCATCCTGTGTAATTCCGTGGGGGGGGGTCCCAGCATGGATTGCTGTCAATGGGGATACGGATACTGAAGACAGGGGCAAGGTGAAAGCGAGACATTTTGTCTTGGGACATTTTACTGCGTTGTTGGAGTCATCTCCTCGTTATTCCAGTATGCCCAAGCTGTAAGCGATTCCATCTTCTGTGGGTCCTCTCATGATTCATTTCCAAGCACTAGAGTAAAGGCTCTATGTAAATGCAAGTTGTTGTTGATGATGATGCTGCAAAATGAGACGAGGTTGGACAAAAATAATTGCACTGTGGCATTGGACAACCAATTTTAAAGCAATCAAGAGAATCCAAGCTAAGCATCCATATTTGCATAAAATTCCCACATTTTGTAATGTGTTTTTCCACAATACAAAGATAACACAGCACTGCTCTCACACTGCTCTACTTCCACAACCAACACGTTCAGACTGATGTTCAGTGATGCATTTGGCTGTTTTAAACCTGCTTTGCTGGCTTTGTTTGGCTTTCCATATTGGGGAATATAGGTACAGGACCACGGCAGGACATGAGATTTAGGGAGGCAGTGGCATAATGGTAATGTCACTGGACTCGTAATCCAGCGACCCAGGGTAATGCTCTGGTGACCGGGTTCAAATCCCACCACGGCAAATGGTGGAATTTGAACGCAATAAAAATCTGGAATTAAAAGTCTAACGGTGACCATGAAACCATTGTCGATTATTGTAAAAATCCATCTGGTTCACTGATGTCCTTTGGGGAAGGAAATTTGCCGCCCTGACCCAGTCGGGCCTACATGTGACTCCAGACCCAGAGCAATGTGGTTGATCCTCGAGAGCAATTAGGGATGGGCAATAAATACGGCCAGCCAGCGACACCCCCCATGTCCCATGTAAAAATGGACGGCCCGGCGGCACAGTGGTTAGCACTGCTGCCTCGCAGCACCAGAGATCCGGACTCAATTCCCAGCTTGGATCTGTGTGGAGTCTGCACGTTCTCCCCGTGTCTGCGTGGGTTTCCTCCGGGTGCTCCAGTTTCCTCTCACAGTCTGAAAGACGTGCTGGTTGGGTGCATTGACTCAAACAGGCGGCGGAGTGTGGCGACTAGGGGGATTTCACAGTAACTTCATGCAGTGTAAGCCTCACTTGTGACTAATAAATAAACTAACTTAAAAAGAATCAAATACTGCTCAGTTGGAGAATAAAGCAAGCAGGGTCAGGATGGGCTGAACAGTCTCATTCCATGCTGTAGCATCTGTATCCTGTCAGACTGTTCCATCCAGCTCCTACATTTGGTCCCATCACAAATCTTGTCATTAAATACTTTACTGCTGCGAGACTTCTCCCCTGGGTTGAGTGATGACAGGTGAGAGAGAAGGATAGGCCACAGGGCTCTGGGTAAAGCTATTCCCCAAACTCCAAACTGGTTTCAGGAACAAAACACACTTGCACAAACAAGCCGGTATCACGGAGTGCGAGCAGAACCTCGTTTTCTCTCTCTCCCTCTCACTCTCTCAGGCAAGACCTACAGCAGTGGGTGTGAGACAAACCATCCAAACCTCTTGCTGCCGACTTCAGACCTTGTTTTAGAGGGCGTTTCCATAGCAACGTAAAACGAGGAGCCATGTGGCGGTGGCGGTACAGGGAAGTATTTAACACCTACTTCGAGGTGCAGATGTGCTGTGAAATGTTCAAGGTCGCTCCCCTGATTAAACCCGTGAATCGTCCAGTGCTAAAACTGAGAGACAGGGTGGCTGGCACGGAACCAGCAGTCAGCACTGTGCCACCGTTCGATAACACAGGTAACTCATTGTCTCGTGCTTCTGCTGCCTTCCTGTGGTGTGTCGATAATTGCTGGTCTGCCAAAATGTCCTCTAACCCTCGCTCCTGTCTGTTCAAGTTGATGGGGAAGATTGCACAGCTAGCTAGCCAAAGGACCTGTGATACCTCGCACATGTTGGTTAATTTTAGTGCGTGAGGCAAAGTATGTGTTGACAGGCTGTTTTCCCCACAGCGAGAAGCATAGCAGAACCTGAGTATATGTCTCCATCCAGCCTCCATACATGTGCACCATCCAGTAGAGGTCACTGGATCACAATCGGAAGTGAGATATTTAGATATTTTCCTCTAACTTTGCCAGCGCAGAAAGTTCACAACCATTTTCACACCCCAGTTATTGCCCAGTGAACCCTCGGACCGTGCATCGATTTGTAGACCTCTAACTCATGCAGTGCCTTCCTTACGTGACCTCAGGATGTCTCAATGAGTTACTCTTGAATAAAAGCAAAATACTGCGGATGCTGGAATCTGAAACAAAACCAGAAAGCGCTGGAAAATCTCAGCAGGTCTGACAGCATCTGTGGAGAGAGAACAGAGCCAATGTCCATCCTGATCGAAACATTGGCTCTATTCTCTCTCCACAGATGCTGTCAGACCTGCTGAGATTTTCCAGCATTTTCTGTACGTACTCTTGAAGTGTGGTCACTGCTGTAAGATAGCAAACATGACAGCCAATTTCTGCATAGCAAGCTCCCACAAACAGCAGATAAAGAACAAAGAAAATTACAGCACAGGAACAGGCCCTTTAGCCCTCCAAGCCTGCACCGACCATGCTGCCCGACTGAACTAAAACCCCCTACCCTTCTGGGGACATTATCCCTCTATTCCCGTCCTATTCATGTATTTTTCAAGATGCCCCTTAAAAGTCACTACCGTATCCACTTCCGCTACCTCCCCCGGCAATGAGTTCCAGGCACCCACTACTCTCTATGTAAAGAACTTGCCTCATACATCTCCTTTAAACCTTGCCCCTCGCACCTTAAACCTATGTCCCTTAGTAATTGACTCTTCCACCCTGGGAAAAAGCTTCTGACTATCCACTCTGTCCATGCCCCTGATAATCTTGTAGACTTCTATCAGGTCGCCCCTCAACCTTCGTCAATCAAGCTATTTTCAAGCTCAAGCTCCATTAATCAAGCTATTTTCGTAACATTGGTTGTGAAATAAGAACCACCAGAAATAACTCCTTTAATAATAAAGAAGGAAGATTGGCATTCATACAGGGCTGTTCATGACCACTGGATTTATGAAATCCTACAGTGCAGAAGGAGGCCATTCAGCCCATCGAGTCTGCATCGACCATAATCCCATCCAGGCCCTCTCCCCATATTGCTGATGTGGTTCCTATTTTCAAGAAGGGGAATAGGGATAGCCCAGGAAATTACCGACTGGTGAGTCTAACCTCAGTGGTTGGTAAGCTGATGGAGAAGATCCTGAGAGACAAGATTTATGAGCATTTAGAGAGGTTTAATATGCTCAAGGATACTCAGCATGGCTTTGTCAAAGGCAGATCATGCCTTTCGAGCCTGGAGGAGTTCTTCGAAAATGTGACTAAACACATTGACGAAGGGAAGGCGGTAGATGTGGTTTATATGGATTTTAGCAAGGCGTTCGATAAGGTCCCCCATGCAAGGCTTCTCGAAAAAGTGAGAGGGCATGGGATCCAAGGGGCTGCTGCCCTGTGGATCCAGAACTGGCTTGCCCAAAGGAGGCAGAGAGTGTGTACAGATGGGTCTTTTTCTAATTGGAGGTCGGTCACCAGTGGTGTGCCCCAGGGATCTGTTCTGGGACCCTTGCTGTTTGTCATTTTCATAAATGACCTGGATGAGGAAGTGGAGGGATGGGTTGGTAAGTTTGCTGACGACACGAAGGTTGGTGGGGTTGTGGATAGTCTGGAGGGATGTCAGAAGTTACAGAGGGACATAGATAGTATGCAAGACTGGGCGGAGAAGTGGCAGATGGACTTCAACCCAGATAAATGCGTAGTGGTCCATTTTGGCAGGTCGAATGGGATGAAGGAGTACAATATAAAGGGAAAGACTCTTAGTACGGTAGAGGATCAGAAGGACCTTGGGGTCCGGGTCCATAGGACTCTAAAATCGGCCCCGCAGGTGGAGGAGGTGGTTAAGAAGGCATATGGTGTGCTAGCCTTTATCAATCGAAGGATTGAGTTTAGAAGTCCGGGGATAATGATGCAGCTATATAAGACCCTCGTCAGACCCCACTTGGAGTACTGTGCTCAGTTCTGGTCACCTCATTACAGGAAGGATGTGGAAAAGATTGAAAGGGTGCAGAGGAGATTTACAAGGATGTTGCCAGGATTGAGTGGCATGCCTTATGAGGATAGGCTGAGGGAGCTCGGTCTTTTCTCCTTGGAGAGACGTAGGACGAGAGGAGACCTAATAGAGGTATATAAGATGTTGAGAGGCATAGATCGGGTGGACTCTCAGAGGCTTTTTCCCAGTGTGGAAATGGCTGCTACGAGAGGACACAGGTTTAAGGTGCTGGGGGGTAGGTACAGGGGAAATGTTAGGGGGAAGTTTTTCACACAGAGGGTGGTGGGCGAGTGGAATCGGCTGCCGTCAGTGGTGGTGGAGGCAAACTCAATAGGGTCTTTTAAGAGACTCCTGGATGAGTACATGGGACTTAATAGGATGGAGGGTTATAGGTAGGCCTAAAAGGTAGGGATATGTTCGGTACAACTTGTGGGGCCAAAGGGCCTGTTTTGTGCTGTAGCTTTCTATGTTTCTATGTTTCTATAATCCCTTTACCTTAGCTTGTTACCCCTGACACTAAGGGGCAACTTAGCAAGGCCAATCCATCTAACCCGCACATCTTTGGATTGTGGGAGGAAACCGGAGCACCTGGAGGAAACCCACGCAAACACAGGGAGAATGTGCAAACTCCACACAGACATGATGTGGGGATGCCAGCGTTGGACAGGGGTGGGCACAGTAAGAAGTCTCACAACATCAGGTTAAAGTCCAACAGGTTTATTTGGTAGCACGAGCTTTTGGAGCAGCGCTCTGAAAGTTCGTGCTACCAAATAAACCTGTTGGACTTTAACCTGGTGTTGTGAGACTACTTACTGTGTCCACACAGACAGTGACCCAAGCCGGCATTCGAACTTGCACCCCTGGCACTGTGAGGCAGCAGTGCTAACCACTGTGTCACCATGCCGCCCCAAGCACTATTTAACAGTATTGGGCGGGAATCTCTGATCTTGTCTGTACCGGTCCCGTTGCCAGCGAGAATTTGGCGCTCACCCAAAACTCCTTTCACTGCAGCGGGACCGAAGAATCGCAGCCACAGATGAGTGCAGAGGTTCTCTGAGATTATTTCACAGCATGCGGCCGCCACTGGCGAGGGCAGCATTTATTGCCCCTTCCTAATTGCCCTTGAGAAGCTGCTGGTGAGTCATCTTCTTGAACAGGTGTTGTCCACATGGGTGTAGGTACGCCCACAGTGCTGTTCATTCCTTAAGCAGAGTTGGACACAACTCAGGGTCTTGCTGGGCCATTCCAGAGAGCAGTTGAGAGCCACATTGCTGTGGGCCTGGAGTCACATGCAGGCTAGATGGGGTAAGGACGGCAGACGCAGGTGAATCAGATGGGTTTGGCCAACAATAGTTTCATGGTCACCATTACTGATGATTTTCCAGATTAATGCATGGAATTTAAACTCCCATCAGTTGCCATGTTGGGATTTGAACCCAGGGCCCTGGAGTATTAGCCTGAGGCTCTGAATTACTCATGCAGTAACATTGCCACGATACCACCGCCTCCACCTAAATTGGATTCACAGCCAAGAAAGTACTTTTGTGAAGTGTAGACTATTGTAAGGTAGGAAACATGACAACCGAGTTGCACACAGCAAGATCCCATAATCAGCAATGTAATAATGGAGAGATAGCCTGTTTATGGTAATATTGGTTGAGGGATAAATATTGGCCAGGATGCTGAGTAGAACACCCCCGCTCTTCTTTGCAATAACAGCCTTTGATCATTTACAGCCATGTCAGAGATCGGAATGGGCCTCCGTTTACTATCTCAGTTTAATATATCCCCAATGGTGGGGGAGTCCAGAACCAGGGGTCACAGTCTGAGGATTCAGGGTAGACCATTTAGGACAGAGGTGAGGAGACATTTCTTCACCCAAAGAGTGGTGAGCCTGTGGAATTCATTACCACAGGAAGTAGTTGATGCCAAAACATTGAATGTATTCAAGAGGTGGCTGGATATAGCACTTGGGGCGAATGGGATCAAGGGTTATGGGGAGAAAGCAGGATTAGGCTATTGAGTTGGACAATCAGCCATGATGGTGATGAATGGTGGAGCAGGCTCGAAGGGCCGAATGGCCTCCTCCTGCTCCTATCTTCTATTTTCTATGACTCTCCCTGTCTGGAACACAGCATCTTTGTCAGTGCAGCCCTCAGTACCTTGGTTATTGTGTCTGAACCCTGGAGTGGGACTTGACCCTTATGACTCAGGTGTGCTTCCAACTGAGCCGCAACTGACACTCAATGTTGCAACAGGTGTTTTTATACCCAGGGTAGCCAGGGTTTAACATCCCATTGTAAAAGTGGCTGATGGCTGACAGTGCAATGAGGTGTATAAAATAATGATAGGGAAGTCTAAAAATAGGGAAGTCTCACCAAAATTAACCTTTGTTCACTGTAGCAGGATCAGAGAATCCTGCCGGCATAAATGGCCAGAAAATTCACAAGCTTTTGAAGCCAAGTTCCAATTGTTAAACTGTGATAATGGGATTCTGATCTCATTTTCACCATAGTTTAAGTCTCTTGGTTACTTGTCCATTAACATGATACACTACTGCACTGGGATAACTTTGTTTTGATTCATTCGTGGGACATGGGCGTTCCTGGCTGGCCAGCATTTATTGCCAATGCCTAATTGTCCTTGGAGGGCAGTTGAGAGTCAACCACATTGTAGAATCGTAGAATCCCTGCAGTGCAGAAGGAGGCCATTCGGCCCATCGAGTCTGCACCGACAACGATCCCACCCAGGCCCTATTCCCATAACCCCACATATTTATCCTGCGAATCCCCTGACACTAGGGTCAATTTAGCATGGCCAATCCACCTAACCCGCACATCTTTGGACTGTGGGAGGAAACCGGAGCACCCGGAGGAAACCCACGCAGACACGGGGAGAATGTGCAAACTCCACTCAGACAGTGACCCGAGGCCGGAATTGAACCTGGGTCCCTGGCGCTGTGAGGCAGCAGTGCTAACCATTGTGCCACCCCTGTGGCTCTGGCACTGGAGTCACATGTAGGCTAGGCTGGGTAAGAACGGCAGATTTCCTTCCCTAAAGGACATTGGTGAACCGGATGGGGTTTTTCCGACAATCGACAATGGTTTCATGGCCATCAGTAGATTCTTAATTCCAGTTTTCTTTATCGAATTCAAATACCACCACCTGCTGTGGATAGGATTCGAACCCTTGTCCCCAGAACATTAGCTGAGTTTCTGGATTAATAGTTCAGCGATAATACCACGAGTGGTATTACTGGGGTAGAATAGATATTCCTTCTTTCATATCCTTTTAAAATCACTATTTATTTATTTATTTACACTGGTATCTTTCAAATAATTACAGCCAGGATTTTCTGATCTTTGGTTTGATTTATTATTGTCACATGTATTAACATACAGTGAAAAGTATTGTTCCTTGCGCGCTATACAGACAAAGCATACTGTTCATAGAGAAGGAAAGGAGAGAGTCCAGTTTGTCGTGCTACAGTTATAGCTAGGATGTAGAGAAAGATCAACTTAAGTCCATTCAAAAGTCTGATGGCAGCAGGGAAGAAGCTGTTCTTGAGTCGGTTGGTACGTGACCTCAGACTTTTGTATCTTTTTCCTGATGGAAGAAGGTGGAAGAAAGAATGTCCTTTAGGGAA
The DNA here is from genome assembly GCF_964213995.1 of Mustelus asterias. NCBI lineage: Eukaryota > Metazoa > Chordata > Chondrichthyes > Carcharhiniformes > Triakidae > Mustelus > Mustelus asterias. The sequence goes on from NC_135817.1 coordinate 85,402,003, forward strand.
GGAAATCTGCCGTTCTTACCCAGTCTAGCCTACATATGACTCCAGTGGGTGCGTGGAGTCCTTAATTATGCTGGCTGCTTTGCCGGGACAGCGGGAAGTTTAGACAGTCAATGGATGGGAGGCTGGTTTGCGTGATGGATTGGGCTACATTCACGATCTTGTTCTCCCAGACTCCGCTGCCAGCGAGAATGGAGAATTTGGCGCTCAGCCAAAACTCCCTTCACTGCAGCGGGACTGGAGAATCCCAGCCGCAGGCGAGGTCAAAGAATTCCAGCCTACATCATTCAGTTGGCGAATCTCCTCCTTTGGAGACATGCCCAAGTAGGCCATACCAGAGCCTGCCTGAGTTTAATTCATGTAGTTGAAACCAGATCTTGTTCCCGTTGCTTCTCTCCATATTCCTCCCTGTTTTCAACCTTCATAGGTTCAAAGGTTCACAACTTCGTTGTGCAGGGAGACCTGGCCTCTGAGATGGAGCTCCCCTGAGTCAGTGACAGCAGGTGTTGGAATGATGGTGGAGGGTTCTGGGTACAGATATTCCCCAGTCAGCCCTGCTTTCGGTAAATAGGAACAAACCTTCTCACACACACATCAGCCAGTGTCACAGAGCGAGGCAGGAACTCTCACTGAGAGAGGCAGTCAGGGTTTGCGTCAAATTGTTTGTCTGTAAATGTGAGCCAGACCCTTGTCTTGCGCTGTTGTTTGGATTCGGAGCAGGGCAAATGAGAGCAGCCATGTTTATGTACACGAGTGTGTTTCGAACGATGTGGCATGTGCACCTCTGCTGTAAAGAATTCAACGCCATTCCGATGGTTCCCAACAATCAACTTGTGGTGAAGCGTAGGGGGAAAGTGTCTAATTCTGCACCTACAGTCAGCACCGTACCTCCCTTTGACCGTGAAGGTAACTGTTGTGTTCTAATCATGTCTTGCTGGGATGTAACTGACAAAGATGTTGCCTCTACCATAATCCACCACCCACTTTCCTCTTCGAGCAGTGTTGCTTGGGAGGAGGGAATGCTCGCTGACCTAGACACTGGCTCACGGTTTAGCAACATCAGGTTAAAGTCCAACAGGTTTATTTGGAATCACGAGCTTTTGGAGCGCTGCTCCTTCATCAGGTGAGTGGAGAGGTAGGTCCACAAACACGGCATATGTAGACACCGACACAATTGCAAGACCTCTCCACTCACCTGATGAAGGAGCAGTGCTCTGAAAGCTCATGATTCCAAATAAACCTGTTGGACTTTAACCTGGTGTTGTGAGACTTCTTATTGTGCCCACCCCAGTCCAACACCGGCATCTCCACATCTTGGTTAGGCAAGGCCTTGATTTTGCAATTCCCATTGTTTTCAAACCCCATTGTGGACTCAGCTGTCCCTATCTTTGTCATCTCCTCCAGACCTCTGAGCTTTCTGTGCTCCTCCAATTCAGGCCACCTGTGCAGCCACGATAATCACTCCAGCGTTAATGACCATGCTGTCAGCTGCCTGGATCTGATGATCTGGACTATCCTCCATCAATCTCTCTATCTTCCTCCCTCCCTTTAAGACACTCCTGAAACCTATCTCTTAGACTAAGCTTTTGCTCACCTGTCCTCCTATCTGGTTGCTCTTGTGTCAAATTTTGTTGGATAATGTCATAGAGTCAAAGAGGTTTCCAGCATGGAAACAGGTCCTTCGGCCCAACTTGTCCATGTCACCCAGTTTTTACCACTAAGCGAGTGTCAATTGCCCGCATTTGGCCCATATCCCTCTATACCCATCGTACCCATGTAACTGTCTAAATGCTTCTTAAAAGACAAAATTGTACCCGCCTCTACTACTACCTCTGGCAGCTTGTTGCAGACACTCACCACCCTCTGTGTGAAGAAATTTGTATCTCTCCCCTCTCATCTTAAACCTATGCCCTCTAGTTTTAGACTCCCCTACCTTTGGGAAAAGATATTGAGCTGATCTATGTCCCTCATTATTTTATAGACCTCTATAAGATCATCCCTTCGCCTCCTATGCTCTGAAGCATTTTACTGCATCAAAGGCACGATACCAATGCAGGTCGATGTAGTTGTTTCCTAGTCAATATTCCATGTGTTGAAGTTGGATGGGAGCAAGTTACTTCCGATGCTGAAGCTTTTGAATAAAAACAGAAAATGCTGGAACAATTCAGCAGGTCAGGCAGCTTCTGTGGAGAGAGAACGGAGTAAGCCTTTCAGGTTGATGGCCTTTCGTCAGAACTGTGACTATAATGTTGAATGGTTCAGCTGTTCTGTGTTTGACTATGTGAGTCTGGCAACTGATCTATGCTTATAGCGCTTGATTGGCGAAGCCTGGGTGTTGACTCAGAGCAAAAGTAATCAGCCAACACAGAAGCTACTGGAAGCTGAGCTGTAGACATGACTGTAAATATTTATGATTGTAGAGATGTTTTAAAAGTCTTGTAAGTAAACCTGCTGCAAATGTAGAAAGGAGTGTCATCTTTACATTGGTCTGAGGAAAATCAAATATATTAAAAGTACAACAGCGATAGCCTTGTTGAATGGCTGGGTATCAGATGATGTCCACATTCAATCTTAGAAGAGTAATCTTAAAAGGAAACACCTTGATGGGATTTCATCCCACAACCATCCCAGCTTAGATTGGGGTTGCCAACTCTCCAGGATTGCCCTGGAGTCTAAAGAACAGCTTCTTCCCTGCTGCCATCAGATTTTGAATGGACCTACCTCAAATTAAGTTGATCTTTCTCTGCACCCCAGCTATGACTGTAGCACTACATTCTGAACCCTCTTTTTTCCCTCTCCCCTATGCACTCTATGAACAGTATGCTTTGTCTGTATAGTGCGCAAGAAATAATACTTTTCACTGCATCCCAATACATGTGACAAGAATAAATCAAATCAAAGTTTTCTGCAGAGCATGGAAGCGAGTAAAGCCGAGAGGAGGATTAATTTGGGACTTTAAGTCTGTGCTTTAAAAGAGCATTTATTTTGAGCATTTTTGTTTATGAGTTATAGAAATTTTGGGGATGGGCAGAAAAGTTGTTTGAAGTGAAAGTGTGGTTCGCTGAAATAGTTCCAGCCAGAGCCAGCATTCACGTAGCGAGCCATTGTGTTTGTATCTGAACCTTTGCTTTTAGTGGAAGGAATTAGTGACTCCAATGATGTGAATGAATTATTTTTAAGAATAGAATATGGGAATTCTGCCTATTAAATAGTTACAAGGTGAATGAAACTTCAACATGATAAATAGCATTAGGGGGTCTTGTGAATGAAGTGTTGTAAATACTCTACTCAAATACACCCAGACTCCAACACCCCCAGACTCCAACATACCCCCAGACTCCAACACACCCCCAGACGCCAACACCCCCAGACTCCAACACACCCCCAGACGCCAACACCCCCAGACTCCAACACACCCCCAGACGCCAACACCCCCAGACTCCAACACACCCCCAGACGCCAACACCCCCAGACTCCAACACCCCCAGACTCCAACACCCCCAGACTCCAACACACCCCCAGACGCCAACACACCCAGACTCCAACACACCCAGACTCCAACACCCCCAGACTCCAACACCCCCAGACTCCAACACACCCCCAGACGCCAACACACCCAGACTCCAACACACCCAGACTCCAACACCCCCAGACTCCAACACCCCCAGACTCCAACACCCCCAGACTCCAACACACCCCCAGACTCCAACACCCCCAGACTCCAACACACCCCCAGACGCCAACACCCCCAGACTCCAACACCCCCAGACTCCAACACCCCCAGACTCCAACACACCCCCAGACTCCAACACCCCCAGACTCCAACACACCCCCAGACTCCAACACCCCCAGACTCCAACACACCCCCAGACTCCAACACCCCCAGACTCCAACACCCCCAGACTCCAACACACCCCCAGACTCCAACACACCCAGACTCCAACACCCCCAGACTCCAACACACCCCCAGACTCCAACACCCCCAGACTCCAACACACCCCCAGACTCCAACACCCCCAGACTCCAACACCCCCAGACTCCAACGCACCCAGACTCCAACACCCCCAGACTCCAACACACCCCCAGACTCTCGTGCACACACACGCACATCCAGACTCTCGTGCACACTCTCAAACACACATACACACACATACAGACTCAAACACACACTCAATCACAAGCACACTCAAATATACACTTAAAATCCCAAACAAAAAACATCGGGCAGAATTTTCCCGTCCCGTCCTCTATGGGAATCGTAGCGGACGGGACCATATAAAGGTCCATTGACCTTTCCGGTCCTGGGGCGAGCATGGCCAGAAAACCCCGCCCATACACTCAATTACACAGACACAAACACGCAGAAACATATCTGGAAGGCAAATGCATACAGAATGAAGTGTGTATACCACAGTGAAGTGCTGCTTGAGATTCTTGATAGCTTCTTTACCAAATCTTCCCACCTTTACCCAACTCTGGACCAGTGTCCCCCTCCTGCCAGGTACAGGTATTATTCATCCAGGTATTATAAAGGGACAGCTGCTGTGGTTGCTCCCCTGGGTCAGTGATGATAGGTTGCAGAAGGTTGTGGGTAATGATATTCCCTCGTCAGTCTTGGTAAATAGGAACAAACACTCGCACACGCACACACACACAAGCCAGTGTCACAGAGCAGCAGGAATCTCATTGCGAGAGGTTGTAAGTGAGAGCGATCCTTACAAACTCTCACTCTTGGCTGGAAGGATTATTGGGAGAGATTCCATGGCGGGCTGGATGATAGGACCCCTGGTTTACGAGGAATTATTAAAAGTCATTTGGCAGGTTAATTTCTGCTGCAAAGCATTTGATGCCTCGCCACTGAATCCCAAGGGGAGGATTGCGCTAAAGCTCAGAGCGACAGCATCTAACACTGGACCCACTGTGCCTCCCTTTGACAATGAAGGTAACTATTATGTTTTAATCACATATTTCTGTGATGCTAATGAGGCCTCTTCCCATTGGTATCTTTGATTTACTCCAGATACTCTGTTTGTTCATCTCCTGTACCTCGCTCCCCTGCTCTGGCCCTCCCCACCAATAACCACAGTGTTCTGATACTTCCTCCAGCCCCATAACCCTCAGTGCTTCTCCAGTTCCAGCCTCTTGTGTGTTCCGGAGTTCAATCATCCCCACCATTGGTTAGTGTGTCGTCAGCTGGCTGGGCCCGAAGTTCTGGAATTCCCTCCCTATCCCATTTCTCCTCTCTTCCACCGTCCACACCTTTGAGATCCTGGCAATCTACCGATTTGACTACATTTTATTCCCCAACATTTCCTCACATGGCCTGGCGTCTAATCTTTGTTTTGTAGCACTGGTCAGAATGCTTTGTTGTGTTTGCGGTGACTTGATTTGATTTGATTTTGATTTGATTTATTATTGTCACATGTATTAGTATACAGTGAAAAGTACTGTTTCTTGCGCACTCAGAAACACACACGCTTACAGACTCAAATACACACACACATACCATACATACAGACTCAAACATACCATTCATAGAGAAGGAAAGGAGAGAGTGCAGAATATAGTGTTACAATCATAGCGAGAATGTAGAGAAAGATCAACTGAAAGCGAGGTAGGTCCATTCAAAGGTCTGACGGCAGCAGGGAAGAAGCTGTTCTTGAGTCGGTTGGTACGTGACCTCGGACTTTTGTATCTTTTTCCTGACGGAAGAAGGTAGAAGAGAGAATGCCCGGGGTCCTTGATTATTCTGACTGCTTTTCTGAGGCAGCGGGAAGTGTAGACAGAGTCAATGGATGGGAGGCTGGTTTGCGTGAGGGATTGGGCTACATTCACAACCTTTTGTAGTTTCTTGCGGTCTTGGGCAGAGCAGGAGCCATACCAAGCTGTGATACAACCAGAAAGAATGCTTTCTGTGATGCATCTGTAAAAGTTGATGAGAGTTGTAGCGGATATGCCAAATTTCCTTCGTTTCCAGAGAAATAGTGGCGTACTACCTGAATACAAGTTGTTGATTGAATATATCAGTTTTTCCAACATAACCCAACCAAATTACACATTTACCACCGGAAGTTTTGGGGAAGGTTTCCTGTGCTGGTAATTTTTAAGAAAAATAAGCCGTGTGATTGACTGGAAGGAATGAGTGTGGCTCACAGTGAAGTTACAAAATTCTCAGCGAAGATTCGGTTCAATACAGAGCCCCAAAATGACACTTTTAAAACATGATTGCAGGGGTAGGGGGAAGAGGTAGGGAAGTGGGATGAATTGGATAGCTGCGATGCAACGCGTTGTGTTATTTCACTGGACTAAAGGTGCTACATAAATGCAGGTTGTTCTTGTACAGATCTACATTGCTTTTGCAAACACCACAATTGGCAATCAAGCGGTTAAAGTTTACTGATTTGTGTACCGGGTCTCCCCTGGGTCAGTGACAACAGGTAAAATAAAGTAACAACTGGACTTGGTGTGGACCTATTATTTCCCAGTCTATCATCTCAGTCCTGTATTGAGCAAATAGGAGCAAACACTCTCACACTGACACCCAGGTAGTTCAGCCAGCGTGAGAGAGAGGCAACAGGCCTGTCTGTCTGTGAGATGGAAACCTCCAGGAGCAGCCCACTGTTGGCTGAAGGACTATTTGGAAAGATCCCCCTGCACTGTGGAAAAGGGGAGCCATGTCTATGTACGGGGCCTTTATGGAGATCTACTGGCAGATGCAGGTGTGCTGTGACCTGTTCAGTGATAGTCCCGTTGACTCCAAGGTGGGTCCCACACCGAGACTGAGAGACTAAAGGTCTGCTTCTGAAACTGCAGTTACCAAGGTGCCTTCCGCCTTGGGGGGGTACGGTGGCACAGTGGTTAGCATTACTGCCTAACAGCGCCAGGGACCCGGGTTCAATTCCCGGCTTGGGGGTGACTGTCTGTGTGGAGTTTGCACTTTCTCCCCGTGTCTGTGTGGGTTTCCTCCGGGTGCTCCGGTTTCACACAGTCCAAAGATGTGCGGGTTAGGTGCATTGGCCATGCTAAATTGCACCTTCGTGTCCCAGGATGCGTAGGTTAGCAGGATTAGCGGGGTAAATATGTGCGGTTAAGGGGATAGGGCCTGGATGGGATTGTGGTCGGTGCAGACTTGATGGGCCAAATGGCCTCCTTCTGCACTGTAGGGATTCTATGATTCTTTTGATCAAGCAGGTAATGGTTCTACTCTCCTAGGCCTTTGGATCATTGAATCACTGTAGCACTGATGGAGGCCCTTTGGCCCATTGCCTCTGTGCTGGCAATTTGAAACAGCTCTCCAATTCCCCACCCAGGATAAGCTGAATAATGGGGCATTAGGCCGACTCCAGGCCAAGTGGACTGAGTGTGACCTGTAGCAGCCAACCTTCACATTTACCACCCCCGCCCCTCCCCCTGCCACCGCCTCCAATTCTGTTGGAATGAATCTTTCTTCTCGTGAATTTGGCCGGAGGATGGGAGCCAGCCCACTCTTGTTTGATTCAAACCAAGCATCGCGCCCAGCTTTCTATAGAATCATAGAAACCCGACAGTGCAGAAGGAGGCCATTCGGCCCATCGAGTCTGCACCGACCACAATCCCACCCAGGCCCTACCCCCACATATTTTACCCGCTAATCCCTCTAACCTACGCATCTCAGGGGCAATTTTAACCTGGCCAATCAACCTAGCCCGCACATCTTTGGACTGTGGGAGGAAACCGGAGCACCCGGAGGAAACCCACGCAAACACGAGGAGAATGTGCAAACTCCACACAGACAGTGACCCGAGCCGGGAATCGAACCCGGGACCCTGGAGCTGTGAAGCAGCAGTGCTAACCACTGTGCTACCGTGCCGCCCCTATCTCAGAATTATCACCCAATTTTCACCAGGACTGGAAGTTGAAAGAGTCTCTCGTGTTATCCTTCTGGGACATGTCGAGAGTGCCTGATCCTTGCAGAATGTACATATTAGCAGCCTGTATTATCATCTATTCATTCTAACAAGCCGGCCCAAGTCAGACTGCAATGTCAGATAGAAAGAGCGAGGGGAGTGGATAATGTGTCCCTGTTATGAAATTCATTTTTGTCCAGCTATCGTTCAAACCAGCCTTCAGGAAATCCCAACTTGAAAGTAACTGAAGATTAAAAGGTCCTGTCTGAATTAAGTATATTTGGACTTAAATAGAAGTTACCTAGAATCCCTACAGTGCAGAAGGAGACAATTCGGCCCATCGAGTCTGCACCAACAACAATCCCACCCAGGTCCTATTCCCAAAACCCCATGTATTTACCCTGCTAGCCTTCCTTGACACTAAGGGGCAAACTAAAATGGCCAATCCACCTAACCCGCACATCTTTGGAGCACCCGGAGGAAACCCATGCAGACGCGGGGAGAACATGCAAACTCCACGCAGACCCAAGCCAGGAATTGAACCCGTGTTCTTGGCGCTGTGAGGCAGCAGTGCTAACCACTGTACCACCCACTTATCCAGAGACCCACTGTGTAATCTCTCATTTTTCCATTGTACGGAGGTGCCATTCTGTGACGTGGACCTCCCCTGGATCAGTGTTGGCAGGTGAGGGAAGGTTAGTGAGTGGCAGGAGGGCTCTGAGTACATATTCCCCAGCCAGTTCCAGCCTCAGTAAATAGGAACAAACTCTCTCTCTCTCAGACACACATGCACACAAACGCGCACCAGCCAGCATCACAGACAACAGCAGAAACGCTCGCCGTGAGCGACAGTCAGGGTTGGCACCTGGCAGTTTTGCCATGTCAGTGAGACAGACCTTTGGATATCTCCGGCTACTGGTCGGAAGGGCTTAGCCTGGCATGAACATAGTGAGAACAGCCATGATGTTCATGTTCAGAGATGTATTTATTGCACTTTACGAGGTGCACCAGTGTTGTCAGCTCTTTAATGCCGTGCCCATCATTCCGGATAAACAGCTTGTGGTGAAACTCAAAGACAGAGTGTCTAATTCCGTGCCCACAGCCAGCACCGTGCCTCCCTTTGATGTGTCAGGTAACTACCATGTTTCACTTTCCCGCGTCGTGGCTGCATTGCTGATTTATTTCCTCTCAAAATTCCGGTCAATTGTTTTGCTGAAACTGGGCATTTAATTCTAATTCTCTTCCCTTGCCGCTATTTCCATCGCCCCCTCCGCCCCCTCCCCCACCTCTTTTCCTCCATCCCCCCCCCCCGGCCCCGCTTGCAGGAAATAGTAAGCTGTCTCTGTGTGCAACTTCAGTGATGAATCTAACAGATGGCATTTATTCTGTGCCCTCCTGGCATCCATACACATCGGTCCCCAACAGAGATCACAGGAAGATATTCAGAAGCAGGAATCCAGTGCTTCTGATGTTGTTCTCCTCCCCTTGCAACCAGCCCATTCATCAATTATAGAGCCTCAGTTATCGCTCGAGCCCTTAATTAGATTATCAAAATCTTCCAGATATCGATCTCCTTTAACATCCTCATTCATTATTTTCAAGTCCTTCCAAGGTCTTGCCACTACCTCTGTCACGTTCTCCGATCTTATAACTCTTAACACTGCCTGCTGGCGGGATGGTAGGGCGGCTTAGTGACACAGTGGTGAGCACTGCTGCCTCACAGCGCCAGGGACCCGGGTTCAATTCCCGTCTTGGGCCACTGTCTGCGTGGAGTCTGCATGTCCCCCCCCCCCCCCACCGTGTCTGCGTGGGTTTCCTCCGGGTGCTCCGGTTTCCTCCCACATGCTGGTTAGAGTGGATTGGCCATGCTAAGTTCTCCCTCAATGTACCCAAACAGGCGCCAGAGTGTGGTGACTAGGGGATTTTCACAGTAACTTCATTGCAGTGTTAATGTAAGTCTACTTTGACACTAATAGAAAAATAAACTTTAAGCTTCCTGTCCCACCATAGGTCACCCCCACGCAAAATGCCATTGGTGGAACCGGATATGCCAGCGGCGGCCAGTGGCAAGCCGCTGTGGGTTTCTTCCAGGTTCTCCGGTTTCCTCCCACAGTCCAAAGATTGGACGGCACGGTGGCACAGTGGTTAGCACTGCTGCCTCACAGCACCAGGGATCCAGGTTCAAGTGTCCCAAGATGTGTAGGTTAGGGGAATTAATGGGGAAAATGTGTGGGGTTACGGGGATACGGCAGTCGGGCAGGGTTGGGCCTGTGGTGCAGGCTCGATGGGCCGAGTAACCTTCTTCAGCACTGTCGGGATTCTATGATTTGAATACATGCCACGATTGGCCGGGGGGGAGGGGGGGGGTGCAGAAAATCCCACCCCTTGTGGTATTCCTGCGTTTCTCCAATTCTGGTATCTCACTCGCTCTGGTTTTAATCACTTCAACATTGACAGGTTTGCCTACAGCTGCCTAAGCCCCAAGCTCTGGATTTCCTTCCCGAAACCTCTCTCCCTTTCTCCCTCTCTATCTTCTCCTGCCACACACATTTTAAAACCTGCCTCTTTGTCTGAGCTTTAAGTGCCTGTTGTGTAATCTCCTTATGTGGCTCAGTGTCAAATTTTGATTGGCAATGATCCCATGGATTACCTTGAGATGTTTTCCTGTGTTATTTAAGGTGCTATGTGAATGCAGGTCATTGTTGCTGCTGTGCAGTGTTGGTTGGCTTTACTTACCAAGTTTGTGGGGAACTATCGACACTGGTGTCTTCTGTCGTGATTTGAAGGAAGTGTTAAAGTGATGAATTGATTGGCGCCTGAAGCAGAGAGAGGGTCAAAATTTAAGAATGGGTTAGAGGTCAGAATGCCTGAAGGAAAGGAGAATATTGTGATCTGGAATACAGCAACAGGGCCTAGTTGGGCCGAATGGCCTTTTTCAATGTTGTAATTTCTGTGTGATTTTTTTCTTTTTATTCATGGGACATGGGTGTTGCTGGCTGGCCAGTATTTATTGCCCATCCCCCATTGCCCGAGGGCAGTTGAGAGTCAACCACATTGCTGTGGCTCTGGAGTCAGATGTCGGCCAGACCGGGGAAGGGCGGCAGATTTCCTTTTCTAAAGGACATTAGTGAACCAGATGGGTTTTTCCGACAATGGTTTAATGGTCATCAGTAGATTCTTAATTCCAGATGTTTTTTACTGAATTCAAATTCCACCATCTGGCATGGCGGGATTCGAACCTGGGTCCCCAGAACATTAAAAGTAAAGCAAAGTTTATTTGTTAGTCACAAGTAGGCTTACATTCACACTGCAGTGAAAGTTACAGTAAAAATCCCCTAGCTGAGTTTCTAGATTAATAGTCGAGTGATAATACCACTAGGCCATTGCCGATTCTCTGAGTGTGAAATTTGTGTCATAACTTCAAATCAAACTTTGAAAAAGAATGAGCTTGTATTTGCCTAGCACCTGTCGCAGTCTCGGGGCATCCTAAAGTGTGTGTGTGGCCACTTATGAAATGTCATCACTGCTGCAATATGAACATACGAACGAGGAGCAGGAGTAGGCCATTCAGCCCCTCGAATCTGTTCTGCCCATTCAATAAGACCATGGCCGATCTGACTGTAACCTCAACGCCACGTTCCTGCCTCCTCTCGATGACCTTTCACACCCCCCTTGTTAATCAAGAATCTATCTAGCCGTGGAGATTGTAGCAGCCAAATTGTACACAGCAAGATCCCACAAACAGGGATGTGATGAATGACCCGATGATCTGTTGCACTAAGAGACAGAGATGGGCAGGACAGGATCATGAACTGTTCCTGTTCTTGGTAGGATAAGTGTTTGGGATCTTTTTTGCATCCAGCTAAGTGGGAAGACGGGTCCGCAGTTAAATGTCTCACCCAAATGGATTGGCTACTGTACATTTTTTTGATTTGATTTAATTTATTATTGTCACATGTATTAACATACAGTGAGAAGCATTGTTTCTTGCACGCTATACAGACAAAGCATACCGTTCATAGAGAAGGAAACGAGAGAGTGCAGAATGTACCATTACAGTCAAAGCTAGGGTGTAGAGAAAAATCAAGTCCATTCAAAAGTCTGACGGCAGCAGGGAAGAAGCTGTTCTTGAGTCGGTTGGTACGTGACCTCAGACTTTTGTATCTTTTTCCCGACGGAAGAAGGTGGAAGAGAGAATGTCCGGGGTGCATGGGGTCCTTGATTATGCTGGCTGCTTTGCCGAGGCAGCGGGAAGTGTAGACAGAGTCAATGGATGGGAGGCTGGTTTGCGTGATGGATTGGGCTACATTCATGACTTTTTGTAGTTCCTTGCGGTCTCGGGCCGAGCAGGAGCCATACTATGCTGCATGGATAAGGTCAGTCTCAAGTTACAGCACATTTCTACAGAACTATATTCAAGAAAGGGAACAGGGACAGCCCGGGAAATTACCGACCGGTGAGTCTAACCTCAGTGGTTGGTAAGTTGATGGAGAGGATCCTGAGAGACAGGATTTATGATCATCTAGAGAAGTTTAGTATGATCAAAAGTAGTCAGCACGGCTTTGTCAAGGGCAGGTCGTGCCTTACGAGCCTGGTTGAGTTCTTTGAAAATGTGACCAAACACATTGACGAAGGAAGAGCGGTGGATGTGGTCTATATGGACTTCAGCAAGGCGTTCGATAAGGTCCCCCATGCAAGACTTCTTGAGAAAGTGAGAGGGCATGGGATCCAAGGGGCTGTTGCCTTGTGGATCCAGAACTGGCTTGCCTGCAGAAGGCAGAGAGTGGCTGTGGAGGGGTCTTTCTCTGCATGGAGGTCAGTGACCAGTGGAGTGCCCCAGGGATCTGTTCTGGGACCCTTGCTGTTTGTCATTTTCATAAATGACCTGGATGAGGAAGTGGAGGGATGGGTTGGTAAGTTTGCTGACGACACCAAGGTAGGTGGTGTTGTGGATAGTTTGGAGGGATGTCAGAAGTTGCAGCGAGACATAGATAGAATGCAAGACTGGGCGGAGAAGTGGCAGATGGACTTCAACCCGGATAAGTGTGTGGTGATCCATTTTGGCAGATCCAATGGGATGAAGCAGCAGTATAATATGAAGGGTACCATTCTTAGCAGTGTAGAGGATCAGAAGGACCTTGGGGTCCGGGTCCATAGGACTCTTAAATCGGCCTCGCAGGTGGAGGATGCGGTCAAGAAGGCGTACGGCGTACTGACCTTCATTAATCGAGGGATTGAGTTTAGGAGTCGGGAGATAATGCTGCAGCTTTATAGGACCCTGGTTAGACCCCACTTGGAGTACTGCGCGCAGTTCTGGTCACCTCATTACAGGAAAGATGTTGAAGCCATTGAAAGGGTGCAGCGGAGATTTACAAGGATGTTGCCTGGATTGGGGGGCATGCCTTATGAGGATAGGTTGAGGGAGCTTGGTCTCTTCTCCCTGGAGAGACGAAGGATGAGAGGTGACCTGATAGAGGTTTACAAGATGTTGAGAGGTCTGGATAGGGTAGACTCTCAGAGGCTATTTCCAAGGGCTGAAATGGTTGCTACGAGAGGACACAGGTTTAAGGTGCTGGGGGGTAGGTACAGAGGAGATGTCAGGGGTAAGTTTTTCACTCAGAGGGTGGTGGGTGAGTGGAATCGGCTGACGTCGGTGGTGGTGGAGGCAAACTCGTTGGGGTCTTTTAAGAGACTTCTGGATGAGTACATGGGATTTAATGGGATTGAGGGCTATAGATAGGCCTAGAGGTGGGGATGTGATCGGCGCAACTTGTGGGCCGAAGGGCCTGTTTGTGCTGTGGCTTTCTATGTTCTATGTAACACAGCAATTAGCAATTAAAGATTTACTATGCAAAGGCACCTGGTCTCTGAGCTGAATATCCCCTGGGTCAGTGACGAGAGGTGGCATCGGGGTAGGGAGCACTGGGAGGAATCTGCTTGATGCTATTCCTGATCCGACTTGGAGGCAGATGCAGTAAACAGGAACAAATTCACTCTCTCTCACACACAAGCGAGCACCACGAGAATTAGCCAGGACATCCGGACAGATCCAAGAGACTCGTTTTGCTGCCTCTGCTTTGAAAGGTTTCAGAGAAGTTGTGCCCATTAATTGGGAAGATCGTTCAAAGATTGCCACGTCAGTGTGAATCAGAGGAGCGATGAGGCTTCTGGACCTGAAGCTGCTTTACATGTTCCCTCAACTACAGTTCTGCTGTCACCTTTTTAACTCTGGTCCGATCGTTTCCAAAGACCAACTTTACCAAATTATCAGAAGTGTGGTGCCTAAAACAACAGTCGAGCCTCCTTACGACCAGACAGGTAACTGGTGTGTCCTTGTGTGCTGTCGCTCATTGTAATGTTAGGATTCTGTTCACCTCCTGGTCTGCTCCTTCTGCTGAAGGTGATGGTTCTACAGGTATCAGCAACCCTCTGTTACCCACAGACCAATTCCCATTTCTGCACCTAAACAGTGAACAGCTATTCAGCCAAGTGGAGCATCGCAGCAAAGCTCAGTGCTGACTTTGTCTGGCAGGAATCATAGAATCTACGGCACGGAGACGGGCCCTTCAGCCCAAACTGGCCCACACCAACCAAAATGCCCATCTAAGCTAACCCCATTTGCCTGCATCTGGCCCATTTCCCTCTAAACCTTCCCTATCCATGTATCTGTCCAAATGCCTTTTAAATAAGACCATAAGACCATAAGACATAGGAGCGGAAGTAAGGCCATTCGGCCCATCGAGTCCACTCCACCATTCAATCATGGTTGATTTCAACTCCATTTACCCGCTCTCTCCCCATAGCCCTTAATTCCTCGAGAAATCAAGAATTTATCAATTTCTGTCTTGAAGACGCTCAACGTCTCGGCCTCCACAGCCCTCTGTGGCAATGAATTCCACAGACCCACCACTCTCTGGCTGAAGAAATTTCTCCTCATCTCTGTTCTAAAGTGACTCCCTTTTATTCTAAGGCTGTGCCCCCGCGTCCTAGTCTCCCCTGTTAATGGAAACAACTTCCCTACGTCCATCCTATCTAAGCCGTTCATTATCTTGTAAGTTTCTATCAGATCTCCCCTCAACCTCCTAAACTCCAATGAATATAATCCCACGATCCTCAGACGTTCATCGTATGTCAGGCCTACCATTCCTGGGATCATCCGTGTGAATCTCCGCTGGACCCGCTCCAGTGCCAGTATGTCCTTCCTGAGGTGTGGGGCCCAAAATTGCTCACAGTACTCCAAATGGGGCCTAACCAGTGCTTTATAAAGCCTCAGAAGTACATCCCTGCTTTTGTATTCCAAGCCTCTTGAGATAAATGACAACATTACATTTGCTTTCTTAATTACGGACTCAACCTGCAAGTTTACCTTTAGAGAATCCTGGACTAGGACTCCCAAGTCCCTTTGCACTTTAGCATTATGAATTTTGTCACCGTTTAGAAAATAGTCCATGCCTCTATTCTTTTTTCCAAAGTGTACGACCTCGCACTTGCCCACGTTGAATTTCATCAGCCACTTCTTGGACCACTCTCCTAAACTGTCTAAATCTTTCTGCAGCCTCCCCACCTCCTCAATACTACCTGCCCCTCCACCTATCTTTGTATCATCGGCAAACTTGGCCAGAATGCTCCCAGTCCCGTCATCTAGATCGTTAATATATAAAGAGAACAGCTGTGGCCCCAACACTGAACCCTGCGGGACACCACTTGTCACCGGTTGCCATTCTGAGAAAGAACCTTTTATCCCAACTCTCTGCCTTCTGTCTGACAGCCAATCGTCAATCCATGTTAGTACCTTGCCTCGAATACCATGGGCCCTTATTTTACTCAGCAGTCTCCCGTGAGGCACCTTGTCAAAGGCCTTTTGGAAGTCAAGATAGATAACATCCATTGGCTCTCCTTGGTCTAACCTATTTGTTATCTCTTCAAAGAACTCTAACAGGTTTGTCAGGCACGACCTCCCCTTACTAAATCCATGCTGACTTGTCTTAATCCGACCCTGCACTTCCAAGAATTTAGAAATCTCATCCTTAACGATGGATTCTAGAATTTTGCCAACAACTGAGGTTAGGCTAATTGGCCTATAATTTTCCATCTTTTTTCTTGTTCCCTTCTTGAACAGTGGGGTTACAAATGTTATAGAAAGGAGTCAAAGGGTTAATGGTCAGCATGTAGATTTACCCTTTAGCTTCCTCATTGAACAGGCAGCTGAGGCGGGATCAGGATATTGAATTTGATGATCGGCCGTGATCAAAATGAATGGCGGAGCAGGCTCGAAAGGCCTAATGGCCTACTCCTGCTTCTAGTTTCTATGTTTCTA
Source organism: Mustelus asterias (assembly GCF_964213995.1). NCBI lineage: Eukaryota > Metazoa > Chordata > Chondrichthyes > Carcharhiniformes > Triakidae > Mustelus > Mustelus asterias. The sequence goes on from NC_135817.1 coordinate 85,418,203, forward strand.
CGAGTTTAATGATGGAAATCTTACTCCCTTCCCCATTTTCCAACACAGACCAGGCAGCAAACCTCTGTCTTGCTGCCTTGGTGCAGTGTCACAGGGAGCAGGGCACCCACACACTGGGGGGAACCCCAGTTGATGAGGTTGGTGAAGTTTATAATGAAGTATTTGGGTGTTTGTTTCAGGTTGGTAATCAATCCCCAGCAAAATGCTGGTGGTGTCAACCTGATAGTGAAAGATTTACCGAACGGGGTCACCTGGTCTGTGAGCATGGACTCCCCTGGGTCAGTGTCGACAGGTGAGAGAAGGGTGGGGAGTGTCGAGGGACTCTGGGCCAAGATGGTCCCCAGTCAGTCCTGGTCCCAGTGAATAGGAACAAACTGTCTTATACACACACACACATACACCCACACACACCATACACACACACACACCACACACAACACACACCACACACACACATATACACACACACACACACATATACACACACACACACCACACACAACACACACCACACACACCACACACCACACACACAACACACATGTCACAGACAGCTTCTGAAAGTCCCTCTGAGGGAGATGGGCAGTGTTCGATTCCCTGTGTCTGTGACAGAAACTACAGAAACCGCTCACTGCTGTTTTTTTTTCATTCATTCATGGGACATGGGCATCGCTGGCTGGCCAGCATTTGTTCAGTAAGAGTTTTAACAACACCAGGTTAAAGTCCAACAAGTTTATTTGGTAGCAAATGCCATTAGCTTTCGAAGCAGTGCATACCCCAGTTTACCCCAGTCCAACGCCGGCATCTCCACATCAGCATTTGTTGCCCATCCTTCATTGTCCTTGGAGGGCAGTTGAGAGTCAACCACATTGCTGTGGCTCTGGAGTCACGTGTAGACCAGACCAGGTAAGGATGGTAGATTTCCTTCCCTAAAGGACATTAGTGAACCAGATGGGTTTTCCAACAATCAACAATGGTTTCATGGTCATCAGTAGATTCTTAATTCCAGATATTTTTTATTGAATTCAAATTCCACCAGCTGCCATGGTGGGATTTGAACCAGGGTCCCCAGAACATCAGCTGAGTTTCTGGATTAAAGTCTAGCATAATATCACGAGGCCATGGCCTCCTTGAAGTAGATTTGGGAGAGTTTCTATCACTGGGTGAATCATGAACCATGTTTTTGTTTGAAGCAATGATTCACACTTTGCATGAAGTGCGTATGTGTTCAATGTCTCATCTTTGTTTTCCTATGACCATCTTGTGGTGAGGGGCAATGAGAGGGAGACAGAGAGACAGAAAGAGTGAGTCTGATATCAGACCCACATGTAGCATCCTGCCGTCCTTTAACCCAACAGGTAACTGGAGTGCTGTACCCTGTTTGCTTGTGTTGTGCAGATCTTGCTGGTTCCTTTAAAATTTCTGGCCACTTCTGCGTGAAGCTGGTGATTTATGTAATCCTCCAGCTCTGCAGCCCATTCAGGTCTCTTGCGCTCTCAGAATTTCATTGCTCCAGATTTGACGGCAGTGGTAGCGTGGCCCCTTTAACGGGGGTGACCTTTGCGAGCCCCATGATTGGGCCGGACCCTATGGAGAGGCAGCGCGGGAAGCCAAGCCAATCAGGAGCGGGGGCGCACGTCCTGGGTTGGAGAGGATTCTCAGCTGGAGTCAGGGAGAACAAAGAACAAAGAACAATACAGTGCAGGAACAGGCCCTTCGGCCCTCCAAGCCCGTGCCGCTCCCTGGTCCAAACTAGACCATTCTTTTGTATCCCTCCATTCCCACTCCGTTCATATGGCTATCTAGATAAGTCTTAAACGTTCCCAGTGTGTCTGCCTCCACCACCTTGCCTGGCAGCGCATTCTAGGCCCCCACCACCCTCTGTGTAAAATATGTCCTTCTGATATCTGTGTTAAACCTCCCCCCCTTCACCTTGAACCTATGACCCCTCGTGAACGTCACCACCGACCTGGGGAAAAGCTTCCCACCGTTCACCCTATCTATGCCTTTCATAATTTTATCCACCTCTATTAAGTCTCCCCTCATCCTCTGTCTTTCCAGGGAGAACAACCCCAGTTTACCCAATCTCTCCTCATAACTAAGCCCCTCCATACCAGGCAACATCCTGGTAAACCTCCTCTGTACTTTCTCCAAAGCCTCCACGTCTTTCTGGTAGTGTGGCGACCAGAACTGGACGCAGTATTCCAAATGCAGCCGAACCAACGTTCTATACATCTGCAACATCAGACCCCAACTTTTATACTCTATGCCCCGTCCTATAAAGGCAAGCATGCCATATGCCTTCTTCACCACCTTCTCCACCTGTGACGTCACCTTCAAGGATCTCAAGGAGAAGAGAGTGAACTGTGTATTACAGCTCTGTTGGACCTTACCTTGTATAAATTTTATATTAGCAACAAACCGTTTCTCGTTGGAGCCACAACGAGTTGCCTCCCAATTTACTACAGCGACCATCTCTTGAACTGTTTGGGCCTTATGGTCTGGAATTCCCTTCCTAATCCAGACCACTCTTCCACCTCTCCTCATTCAAGGTGCTGCTGAGAATTTACCTCCTGATTCTGTTGTTTATGTGGCTCAGCGTCACGTTTGGTTTGACAGTGGGTGCTCTGAATCACCTCGGACGTTTCAGTACATCAAAGGCACCGTGTAAATGCAATTGTTGTTGCTGCAGTATGGTTGGGTTTATTTCCCAAGGTTGAGAGGAATGAGCTGCATTGGTGACTTGGTTGGAACAGAAGAGGCAGCAGGGTGAGTTGAGCTAAGTGTTCATAATGATCAAAGCAATTAGTGGCTGAAGCCGAGACACTGTCGACATTTAAGAGGAGATTGGAGAGGTGTGTGAAGTAAAAGGGGAACAGCAAGGTATGGAACAGGTGGAGGACAAACACCAACAGGGACTGGTTGGGCCGAATGGCCTTTTTGAGTGTTGTAATTTCTGTGGTGATCTTCCGAGTGTGAAATTTGTGTTGGTGAATTTTGTGTTCAATGAACAAAAAAAAATTGTTTAATTAATTATGGGAATTTCTTTTCCTGTGTAGGTACAAATCAAAGAAAGAACATGTGTTTATTTCGCGCCTGTCTAATTTAGGACATCCCAAAGTACTTTAACTCTCTTTGAAGTGTTCTCACTCTTGCAACGTGGATAATTGCAGCAACCAATTTGTACGCACTGGGCAGCACGGTGGCACAATGGTTAGCACTGCTGCCTCACAGCGCCAGCGACCCGGGTTCGATTCCCAGCTTGGGTGACTGTCTGTGTGGAGTTTGCATGTTCTCCCCGTGTCTGCGTGGGTTTCCTCCGGGTGCTCCGGTTTCCTCCCACAGTCTGAAAGACGTGCTGGTTAGGTGCATTGGCCGTGCTAAATTCTCCCTCAGTGTACCCGAACAGGCACCGGAGTGTGGATTTTCACAGTAACTTTATTGCAGTGTTAACGTGACACTAATAAATAAACTTTACACTTTAACTTTAAATCAAGCTCTTACAAAGAGCAGTGTGGGAAATAAGCAGATAGTCTTCATTGGGGCTATTACATGTAGGATAAGTATTTGCTCAGTCAGAAAGAGAAGTCTCTTCTTTGGATTTTTGCCTTGGGAGTTTTCACATCTTTCTCAGAGGGCAGACAGGCCTGCGGTTTAGCGTCACATCTGAACGAGCCCACATCCACGCACATGGGAGACCCTGACTCGAGCTGTAACTCTGTGGCTGGCCGACATGTTGAATGTAGCAGGCAATGTTTATTCTACAGAGGCAGCTGCTGTGAGAGGTGAACCTCCCCCGGGTCGGTGACGACAGGTGTGAGAAAGGACAGGTAGGAGGGATCTGGGAGCTGCAGCTCCCTGATCGACAGACTCTGAGGTGGTTGCAGGAAAGAGGAACAAGCTCACCCTTTCTCTCAGACAAGTGAGTGTCACAGGAATTAGCTGATACATCCGGGCATTTCAGTGCGTCAAGGTCCCGCACCAAGAAGCTCGCTTGCGTATTGAGACGTTGCACATTTGTTTGGGAGGACTTTATTTTGGAAGGTTCCCACGGCAGCAGGAAGGAGAGGGATGATGATGCTTCTATACCTTGAGCTGAACCACTTGTTTGTCGAGCTGCAGATGTGCTGCCAGATGTTTGGTTCCTATCCGCTCCTTTCCAATGACCAACTTAGGGACAGTATCAGAAGCACTGTGCCTAAACCAGGTACCAAGCTCGCTGCAGAGCCTCCTTACGACCATAAAGGTAACTGCTGTATCCTCTTGTGCTCACTGTAATGTCGGGTTCAATCCCCGCCCCCTGTCCTGTCTTCCTGTTGAAGCCACTGACTGACCGGAGAGGGTTCCACAGGTGCAAGCAACCCTCTGTGATTCGCAACCCCAGTTTCCATTTGTGCGCTTGGATTGTTCGCCAGCTCTGCGACTGCAGGAAGCATCGTAGCTGAGCAGAATGCTGTCTTTGTCCAATGTCTCTCACTCTCTGGCAGTGGTTAAAGGGTTAATGTTCAGGTGCCAGCAGGAAGCAGAGGGAAGTTTTCAGTGGCTGGGCCAATGGGGAATCTGGTTAGCGATGGCGACCCCAGCTCCCTTCTCCCCTCATCAGCACTGACAAGGGAGCAAATCTGTCTTGCTTGTGTTGTACAGATGAGTGTCACAGGGAGCAGGGCACACTGGGGAAATAAAGGTTGGTGACATTGAAGATTGAACGAATTGTGTGTTTGGTTCAGCTCTGAAATCTGGTCCTTTCAAATGCCAGTGATATGAATGGAATAGTGAAAGGTTTAATATACAGGGCCTATGAAGTGAATCTCCCCTGGGTGAGTGTTGCCAGATTGAGAAGCAGGAGTCAGGAGAGATTGTGAGCAAAGATATTCCCTAGCCAGTCCTGGTTTTAAGTAAATAGGAACAAACTCTCTCACAGACGCACAACGCCAGTGTCACAGAGAGTGGCAGAAACTCTCACTGGGAGAGAGAGAGAGAGTGTCAGTAACAGGCAGTGTGCTGCTGCCTGTGCAGAGAGAGACTGTCTCAATCTGCACCACAAGGGCTGGCACAATGGTTAGCACTACTGCCTCTCAGCACCAGAGACCCTGGTTCGATTCTGGTCTGTGTGGAGTTTGCACATTCTCCCCATGTCTGAATGGGTTTTCTCTCCGGGTGTTCTGGTTTCCTCCCGTTTCGAGTCCAGATGACCCTCTGTCAAAGCTTTGACAAAGGATCATCTGGACTCGAAGCATCAGCTCTTTTCTCTCCTTACAGATGCTGCCAGACCTGTTGAGATTTTCCAGCATTTTCTCTCTTGGTGTCTCTCTCTCTCTCTCTCTCTCTCTCCCTTCCTATTTTTCACTCTTTAAGATGTTATGTAAAATCTGACTGAGGTCTTTGGCTGCCTGTCCACATTTCTGGGTCTCAGGTGTTAGTTTGATTCAGTCTCCTGTGAAGCACCCTGGGAGGGTGTTTGGCTCTGACAAAGGTGCTATATAAATGCAGCACAGTGGCACAGTGGCCAACACTGCTGCCTCAGCGCCAGGGTTCAATTCCCGGCTTGGGTCACTGTCTGTGTGGAGTCTGCACGTTCTCCCCATGTCTGCGTGGGTTCCCTCCGGGTGCTCCGGTTTCCTCCCACAGTCTGAAAGATGTGCAGGTTAGGTAGTTTGGCCATGTTAAATTGCCCCTTTGTGTCAGGGGGATTAGCAGGGTAAATACGTGGGGTTATGGGGATAGGGTCTGGGGGGGGGATTATTGTCGGTGCAGACTTAACGGGCTGAATGGCCTCCTTCTGCACTGTAGGATTCTCTGATTCTGTAATGCAACTTATTGTTGCTGCTGCTGAGTTTATTACAAATCCACACACTGTGCCCCAAGCTAAGAGCTGGGTGGGTGGGTGGGGAATGGGGGGTGGGGGGAGGGGGGTGCGGAGGGTGGAGGAGGGGAGGAGGAAGGTGGGGGGAGGAGGGTGGGGAGGGTTGGGGGGGCGGTGACAGGCCACACAGGAGCCATGACTCTGGCCCTCTCTGCCTGTGTGCCAGCTGTGTGGCTTTGTGGGTAGTGCTCTGGGTACTTGTGTCGGCAAGTTGAGGGTTCAAGTCCCACCCACGTTTCCAGTGAATCGAAAATACTGAGGCTGACGCTCGCAGCAAAATCGCTTTCCATTGGTGGCGAAGCACTTTGGAACATCCTGAGGTCGGGGAGTTGGGTTGTAAATAGAAGCGGGTTCATCCTGAATGGTGGTGAATCGGCGAGTGAGCCGGAGGGAGCCCCAGTGAGGGGCCGCACCAGCTGCTTTGTCGAACACGACGCTCATTTAAACCCCTGGCAGTTATCTTTAATCAAGCCCAGTATCTGGTAATTAAGAGTTTACTGTCTGCAGCCACCTGGTGTGCCGCAGACTCCCCTCTCCCGGGACAGTGGGCACAGGTGAGAGAAGGTTAGGTCGAGCCAGGAGAGTTTGTGGGAAAACAGTTCCCAGCCCCGTGCGCCCGCTTTCTGTAAACACGCTGATTGGCAGCACAAAGCGAGAATCGCAGGCGGCGGCAGGAACCCTCGCTGAGGCAGCAAGGCTGCTGCCTTGCAAAGGTGGCAGTCAATTCACAAAGAATGCCAGTGTTGTTCCTGAGCGCTTCTGGGGATAGTCCTAAAAGACGGTGCGGCCTCTGGGAGCAACAATGATGTACATGCAGCTTATTGAAATATTTATGGAGGTGCAGATGTGCTGTGTGCTTTTCAACAGCTTCCCACTCCTTTCTGACAAGCAACTGGTGCAGAGGCTGCGAGAGAAAGCAGCTATTGCTAAAACACGTTTCAGCTCTGAGACCCGTTACGATGATACAGGTAACTATTGTGTCCTCGTGCGCTCTAGCTCATCAGTTCTTCTGCTGAAGGACGGTGACTGATGGGGACAACTTCCATAGATACCAGCTCTCCCTCTGTCTCTCCCTCTCCACAAGCTCCACAGTGAACTGGCTATTGAACCAAGGTAAGCAGCACAGCTGAGCTTGACGCTGTCTCTGTCCAAACTCTTGCACTTTCCAACAGGTATTGAATAATTAATTATCAGGAGCCAGAGCGATAGAAGCTTTTAAAAATGTTTTTGTGTTTGTGGAGAACTGATTTTAGTGGCGGCAATTCTGCTTCCCCTCTCATGTGGAGTGACTCACCTGATGAAGGGGCAGCGCTCCGAAAGCCCGTGCTACCAAATAAACCTGTTGGACTTTAACCTGATGGTGTGAGACTACTTACTGTCCTCTCTCATCAGCAGAGGTCAGGAAACAAGCCTCAGTCTTGCTGGCATTATACAATTGAGTTTCACAGGGGCGCAGAGCATCTGCACAATGGGAGAGTCTGCGTTGGTGAAATTTAGAATTTAATTAGTTGGATGTTAGTTTCAGGTCTGTTTTTCCATCAAATGCCAGTGGTATGAATTGAATAATTAAAGGTTTACTGTGTGGGGGATGCGTAGTCTGCACGCTGAAACTCCCCAGGATCAGTATTGACAGATTGACAGGAGAGCTTCTGAACAAAGATATTAATTCCCCAGTCAGCCCCCGGTTCAGTAAATGGAAACAAACCCACTCACACACAAGCCGGTATGACAGAAAGTAGTAGAAACTCTCACTTAGGGAGGCAGGCAGTGTCAGCAATGGGCAGCGTGCTGCCGTCTGTGTGACAGACAGACAGTGGAAATCTCCCGCTGTTGTATGGAAGGATGTTTGGGAGGATTTCCACCGCTGGATGAATGAGTTGAACCTTGCTTCTGTTTGAAGCGGTGATCCACACATTGTATGAAGCGCATGTTTACTTTATTGGTGTCACAAGTAGGCTCACATTAACACTGCAATGAAGTTACTGTGAAAATCTCCTTGTCGCCACACTCTGTTCCTGTTCCATCTCTGTTGCTCCCAACGCCTGTTCGGGTACACTGAGGAAGAATTTAGCATGGCCAATGCATCTAACCTGCACGTTTTTCGGACTGTGGGAGGAAACTGGAGCACCCGGAAGAAACCTACGCAGACACGGGGAGAAAGTGCAAACTCCACACAGACAGTGACGCAAGCCAAGAATCAAACCTGGGTCTCTGGCACTGTGAGGCAGCAGTGCTAACCACTGTGCCATCGTGCTGCCCCATCTGTGTTGTAAACTGTAAACTGTGCCTTCATCGATTCCTGATGCCCAACTCGTGTTGAACCAATGAAAGAGAGTCTGATTCTGCACCTGCCATTAGCATTGTGTCACCCTTTAAACCAATAGAATTGTGCTTTGCTCTTGTGTTGCTCTATTGTAGCTGAGACTGTGTGGGTGATTCCATGTCCCTCAGAATCTCTTGCCTTTGTGACTGAAGCCATTGCCCATAACCTCCTCTAGCCTCATAACTCTCCCAAATCCTGGTAATGCCTCCACTCCAGCCTCGTTTGCAATATTGCTCCAGAATTGGGCTCAGTTGCCTGGGCCCTAAGCGCCGAACCCCTTCCCTAAAACTCTCCGCCACTCTCTCTTTCTTGCCTCCTTTAAGATGCCCCTTCAAATGATCTTGTGTTTTTGCCACCTCTCCTCCTATCTCCTGGGTTCGTGTCACATTTTGTTTGCTGACCTCTCCCTGTGAAGTGCTTTATGGCAGTAAAGTACATCAAAGGCGCCATTTGAATTAAGTTGTTGTTGCTGCTGAATGTAGTTGAATTCATAGACTAAGTTTGTATGGCACTATCTGGGGTTATGGGGGATGGGTGGGATTGTTGTCAGTACAGGCTTGATGGGCCGAATGGCCTCTTTCTGCACTGTAGGGATTCCATTCTATCTGCACCAGTGGCATTTATTTGAACAGAAAAGATCCTGGAAGTGTGAAAAAATACTGGCGCAATTAGTGATGGAAGCAGTGGCAACATATCGGAAGATGTTAGAGAGGAGTGTAATGTGAAGGAAAGGGGAATATCGGGATTAGGGATCAGGGTGGGAATGTGGGATAAGGAAAACTGCTGCTGTGGAGGGTAAACACCAACAGGGACTGGTTGGGCCAAATGGCCTTCTTCAGTGTTATAAATTCTGTGTGATTCTTCCAGTGGGAAACTTGTGTTTGTGAGTTTTACCCTTTGTTTGCAATGAGCAAAAACATTTGTGCGATTTACAACAGGAAAATTCATTCATTAAACAAGTCAGAGAAATAAACTGAATTTGCCTAGCGCCAGTCACAACCTCAGGACAGCCCAAAGCCAATCAAATGCATTTGAAGTTTGGATACTGTTGGAATGTAGGAAGATGTGGCACCCAATGTGAACACAATAAGGTCCCACACACAGATAATCGGTTTCAGTGAGGGATAGACATTGAACAGAACATGCGGCAACCTCTCGAACCCTTCAATGCTGGCTACCTGGAGGACTGAAGGAGCTTCAGTTTAACCGCTCGTCAGAACTCACCCACTGTTTTGCATGGGATCGGGAGTGTTGCAGGTGGGTTGGGGGTCTTTCTAGATCAGTAACTAATTCCTAAAGAATGCCAGCATATTTATTCCAGCAATTAAATGTTTGCTGCAAAAAAGGCACCTGATCTCTGCGCTCCATTTCTCCTGGGTCGGTGACGACAGGTGTGAGAAGGAGAGGCAACCGTCGAAGGGATCGAGCTGATGCTGTTCACTGATCTACAGACCCAGTAAACAGGGACAAACTGGCTCTCTCTCACACACAAGCGAGCATCACCAGGATTAGCTGAGACCTCCGGGCAGGTTCCTGCGTCAAGAAACTCGCTACTCGCCCCTGTTTTTGAAACATTTCAGAGAAGTTGTGCCATTAATCGGGAAGGTATTGTCAGAAGGTTTCCACATTAGTGTGAAGGAGAGGAGCGATGAGGCTTCTGGATATGATACTTGGTTCCTTGTTCTCCAAGCTGCAGATGTGCTGTTATTTATTCAACTCGTGGCCGATCCTTTCAAATGATCAGCTTAGACAAATTATCAAAAGCACCGTCCGTAAAACGACGACCGGTACAGAGCCTCCCTACGACAAGACAGGTAACTGCGGTATTCCTGTGTGCTCATTGTAATGTTGAGATTCTGTTCCGCACATGCCTTGTCCTGCTGTTGAAGGCAGTGAGTGATGGACACAGTGTTCCACAGATTCTCACTGCATTATGTTAACCTCAAAACAAATTCCCATCTCTTCATAGCTTTAACAGTTAACTGGCTATTGAACCAAGGAGTGCATCGTAACTAAGCTCAATACTGTCTTCACCCGATGTCCAAGCTTTTGCACTTTCTAGCAGGTACCGAAGGGTTAAGGATCAGGAGAAAGAACCAGAGATTTTCTTACCCCTTTCAGTTGTTGGGGAAACTGAGGCTAATGAGAGAGACACTGCCCTCTTCCTCCTGTCATCAACACAGATCATAGAACAAACCTCAGTCTTGCTTGTATTGTGCAGTTGAGTGGCAAGGAGCAACGTGTCCACACACTGGGCACGACTTGTGTTAGTGAAGTTTAGGGTTAAATTCCTGACGCATTTGTTGCAACTAGTTTCCATCAAATGCTAGTGGTCTTAACATAAGAGTTGAAGATTTAAATGGGCTGGTCTCTGAGGAGAAGCTCCCCTGGGTCAATGCCAGCAAAGTGAAAGAACCTCAGCGAGTATCAGGATATTCTCCAGTCAGTCTCAGATACAGTGAATCGGGACAAACCCACTCACATGCTCACACTCACACACACACACACACACTCACACTCACACACACACACTCACACACACTCACACACTCACACTCACACACACACTCACACACACACACTCATACTCACACTCACACACTCACACTCACACACTCACACACACACTCACACTCACACACACTCACACTCACACTCACACTCACACGCTCACACTCACACGCTCACACTCACACACACACTCACACTCACACACACACACACTCACACTCACACACACACTCACACTCACACACACACTCATACTCACACTCACACACTCACACTCACACACTCACACTCACACACTCACACACACTCACACTCACACTCACACACACACTCACACTCACACACTCACACACACACACACACTCACACTCACACACACACACACTCACACTCTCACATTCACACACACACTCACACTCACACACACACACACACTCACTCGCACTCACACACACACACTCACACACACCCACTCACGCACACACACTCACACACTCACACACACACTCACACACACACACACACACACACACGCACACTCACACTCACATTCACACACACACTCACACACACACTCACACACACACACACACTCACGCACACACACTCACACACACACTCACGTGCACTCGCACTCTCACACACACAAACACACACTCACACACACCCACTCACACACACACTCTCACACTCACACCCACACTCTCACATATGCACTCTCACACTCACACACACTCTCACACATGCACTCTCACTCTCACACTCACACACACAAACACACACATTTACCACACACACACACTCTCACACACACACTCACACTCTCACACACTCTCTCACACATGCACTCTCACACACACACACACACACTCATGCACACTCGCACTCACATTCTCACACACACACTCACACTCTCACACACTCTCTCACACATGCACTCTCACTCTCACACACACACACACACTCTCACACACACACTCACACTCTCACACACTCTCTCACACATGCACTCTCACTCTCACACACACTCACACACACACACACACACACTCGCACTCACACTCTCACACTCACTCTCACACACAAGTCACTGTTATGGGGAGCGACAGAAACTCTCATTGAGAGTGAGAGAGAGAATGTCAGCAACAGGCAGTGGGTTGCTGACTGTGTCTGTGAGAGAGACTGGGGAAAACTCTCCCTATTTGTTTACAAGGACGTTTGGGGGAGTTTCCAATGTAGTGTGAATGGAATGAGCTCCCTTTCTGTTTGAGGCAATGCGTGCACTTTGTATGAAGTGCACGTAGAATCATAGAATCGTGGAATCCTACAGTGCCGAAGGAGGCCATTCGACCCATTCGAGTCTGCACCGACAACAATCCCACACAGGCCCTATTCCCATAACCCCACATATTTACCCTGCTAATCCCCTGACGCTAAGGTCAATTTAACATGGCCAATCAACCTAACCTGCACATCTTTGGACTGTGGGAGGAAACTGGAGCACCCGGAGGAAACCCGTGGAGATATGGGAAGAATGTGCAGACTCCACACATACAGTGACCCGAGGACGGAATTGAACCCTGGTCCCTGGCGCTGTGAGGCAGCAGCGCTAACCACTGTGCCACTGTGTCGCCCCACATGTGTGGTAAACTACCCATGTCTTGTCATTGATTACCGAAGACCAAGCTGTGATGAAGCGATGAGAGATGGCGGATTCTGTGCCACCTTCATTTCCAGTTGCTGTTCTTCAGTTGTGTGTTCTTCGGTTGTAGCTGTCAGCTCTGTAGGTGATGCTGTGTTCCTCACAACTCCTTCTTTCTTTGGACTGAAACTGGTGAGACACAATCCTCCAGATCCACGCCCCTCTTAGATTTCCGCACTCTCCCGATTTTGACCTCCCTCGCACTTTTCCCTGCTCCAGAATCATGATTGTGCCTTCAGTTATCCAGAGCCTATGCTGAAGAATTCCCTCCCGGAATCTCTCTGCCTCTTTCCTGCTTTGAGATCCTCCTTACAATTGACCTCCTTGATGAAATTTATGTCCATCTGTTTGTATATTTTCTCCTGCTGTTCAGTGCCAGGTTTAGCGTGGTAATTTTCCAGCCAATCATCTTGGACATTTCAGTACATTAAAGGTGCTATATAAATGTAATTGTTGTAGCTGCACAAACTGGTGAGATTTATTTACCTTCTTTGTGTGGTGCCTTGTTGGAATGGATGCAAAAGTAGTGTGATTGGAGGGAAGTGTGTGAAACGATTCATTACATTGCTTGCTGGGTTGGCTGCAAGTACTCTTAACTTTATTGTGACATGTTTCAGGTTAAGAGAACACTCCCTTCGTCTATCATTTTCTCCTAGACACAGAGAAAATGAATATATCTCGCTTCCTTCTATGATATCAAAGGCTGTTACAGTTAACACTTTGTGATACTTATTCTAACATTTGATTTGATTTATTATTGTCACATGTATTAGTATACAGTGAAACGTTCTCCTGTACACTGCCTCAGTGAAACATACTCCAGTATACTGCCTCAGCGACTGAAGCAGCAGAGACAGGGTCAACATTTCAGAATACTTCAGAGGGGAGTGTGAAGGAACGGGGAATATTGTGAGACGGGATCAGGGCGGGAAGGTGGGATCAGTGAAACTGCTGCTGTGGAGGTAGTCCAACGCCGGCATCTCCACATCAGGGTAAACATCAACAGGGACTGGTTGGGCCAAATGGCCTTTTTCAGTGTTGCGATTTCTGTGTGATTCTCCCAATGTTGGTGAATTTTACCCCTTGTTTTCAATTGACAGAAACACTTGTGTAATTTATAACGGGAATTTAACTTGTTGAATAGGCACAAATTGGAAAAAAAAGCACTTGCAATTACATAGAGCCTGTCACAACCTCAGGATATCCCAACGTGCTTTGCAGCCAGTGAGGTACCTGTTGAATTGTAGTTACTGCTGTTATGTAGGAATATGGGGAAGCTGATTTCTGCACAGCAAGATCCCACAAATATATATACACCTGAATCCCAATAGATCTGTTTCAGTAAGGATTAAGTATTGGCCTGGGCTGAACAGATCACTTACTCCTCTATCTTTATTTGAACTGGTGCTCTGGGATTTTTTTAACATCCTCCTGGGAGGGCAGAATACCCTCCATTTAATGTCCCATCTGAACTAACCCACTCTTGTGCATGGGGCAGGTCTATCCAGCTAATTCCTACAGAATCCCAACATTTTCAATCCAGCAATCAGTCGTTTTTTGTACCGAGGCAGCTGATCTGTGAGGTGAATCTCTCCTGGGTCTGTGACGACAGGTGTGAGAAAGGGATAGGGAGCGATGGGAGGGATCTGGGTGATGCTGTTCCCTCATCGACAGACTCAGAGACAGTTCCAATAAACAGGAACAAACTCACTCTCTCTCACACACACACCGAGCGTCACAAGGAATAGTCAAGACATCCAGACAGGTTCGATGTCAAGAGGCTGGCTTGTTGCCCTGTTCTGAAAGATTTCAGAGAAGTTGTGCCATTAATTGTGAAGATCTTGTTGGAAGTTTCCACGTTAGCGTGAAGGAGGGGAGCGATGAGGCTTCTGAATTTGGTGCTTGGTTCCTTATTCTCTGAGCTGCAGTTTTGCTGTCACCTTTTCCAATCCGGTCCGATTCTTTCCAATGAGCAACTTAGGCAGAGTGTCAGAAGCACCAAGCGTAAACCACCGACCAGTACGGAGCCTCCTTACGACAATACAGGTAACTGCTGTGTACACGTGTGCTGTAGCTCATCACAACCTTGGCATTCTGCTGCCTCCCTGCCCTAACCTTCTGCTGAAGGCAGTGACTGATTGGGACACGGCTCCACAGATACCAGCAACTCTGTTAACCCCAAATCCAATCTCTAACTCCAAATTCTGACAATTAATTGGCTGATTACCAAGGGAAGCATTGCAACTGTGCTCAGTGTTGACTTTGTACGGAGTCCAAACTCTTGAGGGTCTCATGTGTTAATGATCAGTAGCATATTTGGAAATTAACATGTGAGTTAAGAGGAAGAGTAGGCCTCTCAGCCTCTTGAACCTGCTCCACCTTCAATCACATCATGACTGATCTGGTTTTAGCCTCAACGTCACACTCTTTCCTGCCCCTGTTGCTGCCTGGGGTTGAATTCCAGCCTCAGGTCACTGTCTGTGTGGTGTTTGCACATTTTATGCAAATGTGATTTGTCTGCATGGGTTTCCTCCGGGTGCTTCAGTTTCCTCCCACGTCAAAGATGTGCGGGTTAGGTTGATTAAATTTCCCCTTCGTGTCAGGGGAATAGAAAGGTAAATATGTGGGGTTACGGGGATAGGGCCCAGGTGGGATTGGTACCGATGCAAACTCAATGGGGCGAATGGCCTCCATCGGCACTGTAGGGATTCTAATCTAACCCTGAAACCCCTCCCTTATCGAGAATCTATCTAGCTCTGCCTTAGAAACATTGAAAGGCTCTGCTCCCACTGCCTTTTGAGAAAGTGATGCTCAAAAGCTAATGTCCGTCAGAGAGAAAACATTTCTCCTCACCTCTGCCTTAAACGGGTGACCCCTTATTTTTAAACAGTGACTCCTAGCTCCAGAAGGAACTGCAGAAGACTTGTTATGTTTCTCCATTGATGGGAAAGTAAGGTCAGCGACACCAACCCTGTTCCCTCCTCTCCTTGACATAGAGAGACTAAACCTCCATCTTGCTTGTGTGGTACAGTTGTGTGTCACAGGAAGTAGACAGAATCTACACATTGGGTGAAGCCCGATTGATGGGATTTGGTGAAGTTTAAAGTTAAAATATTTGAATGTTTATTTCAGATCAGTTCTCATCAAATGTTGCTGATATTAATGCGATAATTAAAGGCCTACTGCACAGGAGCACCTGGTTGGTGAGAGGATGCTCCCCTGGGTTACTGGCAGCAGGTTGTAGGAAAACTGTTGATGGGTTCTGGGTAATGATATTCCCCAGTCAATCGCAGCTTCTGTAAATAAGAACAAAGTCTCTCTCGCTCTTTCTCTCGCGCTCTCTCTCACACATAGGCTCGTGTCGCTGAGCGAGGCAGAAACTTTCTGTCTGTGGTAACAGATCCTTGAAACTCCCAGTGTTGTTTGGAAGCAATGTGGGGACTGTGATGGCTTCAAAAGACATGTGACCAATGGCATTTACAATGATGCACATGCAGTTCTTTTACGTATGTCGTGAGGTGCAGATGTGCTGTGCGCTTTTTGGCAGCTTTCCGATCCTTTCCGACAAGGAACTTGCCCAGAGCCTGCGAGAGAAAGAAGCGATCGCGAGGGCTAAAGACCACACCAAGGTTCCTTACAATGATGCAGGTAACTGCTGTGTGCTGCAGCTCATTGTAATGTTGGGATTCTATTTGCCTCCTGCCCTGACCTTCTGCTGAAGGCAGTGATTGATGGGGACACGGTTCCACAGATGTTAGCAACTCTCTGTCACCCACCTGCACAGTGTGGGCACATTTCACCAATACTTCAGGCAAGTGGAGCTGAGCTCAATGCTGTCCTCATCTGTGTCCCAAACTCTTGCAGTTTCTGACAGGACTCAAAGGGTTAATGATCAGGCTGGAAACGTAGAAGAATTTTTGACCTTTTTGAAGGATAGGGAAACAGAAACTATGCTGACACCTTCTCGTCTGGGCACAGGGTAGACACCATACCTCTTGTTTGTACTGTTTGTACACAACACGGGAAAGAGTGTATCGACACCTTAGGGGAATAGGTGTTGGTGAATGCTAGGCTTTCATTGTTCGAGTGCTTATTTCAGACTTGCAGATAGCTCTGGTCAAATGCTGCTGATACTAATCTATAGTGAAAGGTTTAGTGTAGGGAGGTACCTGGTTTATGCGGTGAACCTCCCCTGGGTCAGTGTCTCAAGTAGGAGACGGATTGTGGATTGGTTCTGGGTAAGAATATTCCCGGATTGGTCTCAGTTTCAGTAAATAGTAACTAACCCTTTCTCTCTCTCTCACTCACACACACACACGTGAGTCAGTGTCACAGAGACTGGCAGAAACTCTCACTGAGAGAAACGGGCTGTCCCAGCAACAGGCAGTGTGTGGAAATCTCTCACTGTTATTTAGAAGGACAATTAAGAGAGTTACCACTGCAGGGTAAATGAGCTGAACCTTGTTTCTGTTTGAAGCAATGATTCACACATTGTATGAAATACGCGTGTGTTATAAACTCTTCAGACTCTGTTCATTGAGTACCGATAACCAACATTAAACTCTGAGAGAGCGAGATTCCGCACTGAGTCAATACCATGCTACCTTTTAACCCAGCAGGTAGGTAATGGTTGTGCTTTGTTCCTGTGTTCTTGTTTTGTAGCTGAGAGCTTTGCAGTTAGAATCATAGAATCCTACAGTACAGAAGGAGGCCATTCGGCCCATCGAGTCTGCATCGACCACAATTCCACCCAGTCAAAGGAAGTACTTGTGTTTATATAGCGCCCGTCACAACCTCAGGACATCTCAATGTGCTTTCCAGCCATTGAAAAATCGGTTGAATTGTTGTGGGAAAAGTGGCAGCCAATATGTGCACAGCAAGATCCCACCAACAGCAATATGATAAATGACCAACAGATCTGTTTCAGTGAGGATTAAATATTGTCCTGGGCTGAACAGATCACTTACTCCTCTGTTCTTATTTGAATTGGTGCTCTGGAATCTTTTACATCCACCTGGGAGGCCTCAGTTTAATGTCCCATCTGAACTAACCCTGTCCTCATCTGTGTCCCAAACTCTTGCAGTTTCTGACAGGACTCAAAGGGTTAATGGTGCATGTTTGGTGCATTGACCCGAATAGGCACTGGACTGTGGTGACCAGGGGAATTTCACAGTAACTCCATTGCAGCTTTAATGTAAGCCTTACTTGTGACTACTAAATAAACTTTTAACTTTCTTGTGCATGGGGCAGGTCCCTTCAGCTAATTTCTACAGAATCCCAACATTTTCAATCCAGCAATCAGATATTTTTTGTACCGAGGCAGCTGGTCTGTGAGGTGAATCTCTCCTGGGTCAGTGACGACAGGTGTGAGAAAGGGATAGGGAGCGATGGGAGGGATCTGGGTGATGCTGTTCCCTAATCGACAAACTCAGAGACAGTTCCAGTAAACAGGAACAAACTCACTCTCTCTCACACACACAAGAAATAGTCAAGACATCCAGACAGGTTCGATGTCAAGAGGCTGGCTTGTTGCCCTGTTCTGAAAGATTTCAGAGAAGTTGTGCCATTAATTGTGAAGATCTTGTTGGACGTTTCCACGTTAGTGTGAAAGAGGGGAGAGATGAGGCTTCTGAACTTGATGCTTGGTTCCTTATTCACCAAACTGCAGTTTTGCTGTCGCCTTTTCAAATCCGGTCCGATTCTTTCCAATGAGCAATTTGCGCAGAGTGTCAGAAGTGCCAAGCGTAAAGCACCAACCGGTACGGAGCCTCCTTATGATGATACAGGTAACTGCTGTGTACACGTGTGCTGTAGCTCATCACAACCTTGGCATTCTGCTGCCTCCCTGCCCTAACCTTCTGCTGAAGGCAGTGACTGATAGGGACACGGTTCCACAGATACCAGCAACTCTCTGTCACCCACTAACCGAATTCCCAGGTCAGCGTGTGCACAGATTAGGGGAATAGGTGTTGGTGAATGCTTGGCTTTCATTGGTTGAGTGCTTATTTCAGACTTGCAGATAGCTCTGGTCAAATGCTGCTGTCACTAATCTAATAGTGAAAGGCTTACTGTACGGAGGGACCTGGGTCATTGTCCCAAGAGAGAGACGGATTGTAGATGGGTTCTGGATAAAGGTATTCCCGGGTTGGTCTCAGTTTCAGTAAATAGGAACTAACCCTTTCTCTCTCTCTCGCTCCCACGTGAGTCCGTGTCACAGACAATAGCAGAACCTCTCACTGAGGGAGACGGGCAGTCCCAGCAACAGGCAGAAGTGTGTCTGTGCCTGTGAGAGAGACTGTGGAAATCTCTCTCTGTTATTTAGAAGGACAATTGAGAGAGTTACCACTGCAGGGTAAATGAGCTGAACCTTGTTTCTGTTTGAAGCAATGATTCACACATTGTATGAAATACACGTGTGTTATAAACTCTTCAGACTCTGTTCATTGAGTACCGATAACCAACATTAAACTCTGAGAGAGCGAGATTCCGCACTGAGTCAATACCATGCTACCTTTTAACCCAGCAGGTAGGTAATGGTTGTGCTTTGTTCCTGTGTTCTTGTTTTGTAGCTGAGAGCTTTGCAGTTAGAATCATAGAATCCTACAGTACAGAAGGAGGCCATTCGGCCCATTGAGTCTGCACCGACCACGATCCCACCCAGTCAAAGGAAGTACTTGTGTTTATATAGCACCCGTCACAACCTCAGGACATCTCAATGTGCTTTCCAGCCATTGAAGAATCGGTTAAATTGTTGTGGGAAAAGTGGCAGCCAATATGTGCACAGCAAGATCCCAACAACAGCAATATGATAAATGACCAACAGCTCTGTTTCAGTGAGGATTAAATATTGCCCTGGGCTGAACAGATCACTTACTCCTCTGTTCTTATTTGAATTGGTGCTCTGGAATCTTTTACATCCTCCTGGGAGGGCTGAATGGCCTCCATTTAATGTCCCATCTGAGCTAACCCATTCTGGTGCATGGGGCAGGTCCCTTCAGCTAATTTCTACACAATCCCAACATTTTCAATCCAGCAATCAGATGTTTTTTGTACCGAAGCAGCTGGTCTGTGAGGTGAATCTCTCCTGGGTCAGTGACGACAGGTGTGAGAAAGGGATAGGGAGCGATGGGAGGGATCTGGGTGATGCTGTTCCCTAATCGACAGACTCAGAGACAGTTCCAGTAAACAGGAACAAACTCACTCTCTCTCACACACACACACCGAGCGTCACAAGAAATAGTCAAGACATCCAGACAGGTTCGATGTCAAGAGGCTGGCTTGTTGCCCTGTTCTGAAAGATTTCAGAGAAGTTGTGCCATTAATTGTGAAGATCTTGTTGGAAGTTTCCACGTTAGCATGCAGGAGGGGAGCGATGAGGCTTCTGAATTTGATGCTTGGTTCCTTATTCTCTGAGCTGCAGTTTTGCTGTCGCCTTTTCAAATCCGGTCCGATTCTTTCCAATAAACAACTTCGGCAGAGTGTCATAAGCGCCAAGCGTAAATCACCGACCAGTACGGAGCCTCCTTACGACAATACAGGTAACTGCTGTGTACACGTGTGCTGTAGCTCATCACAACCTTGGCATTCTGCTGCCTCCCTGCCCTGACTTTCTGCTGAAGGCAGCGACTGATAGGGACACGGTTCCACAGCTACCAGCAGCTCTCTGTCACCCACTAACCGAATTCCCAGGTCAGTGTGGGCACAGATTAGGGGAATAGGTGTTGGTGAATGCTTGGCTTTCATTGGTTGAGTGCTTATTTCAGACTTGCACATAGCTCTGGTCAAATGCTGCTGTCACTAATCTAATAGTGAAAGGCTTACTGTGCGGAGGTAACTGGTTTGTGCGGTGAACCTCCCCTGGGTCAGTGTCTCAAGTGGGAGGTGGATTGTAGATGGGTTTTGGGTAAAGGTATTCCCTGTTGGTCTCAGGTTCAGTGAATAGGAACTAACACACACACATGCGCACACCCGCACACAGACACCGCACTGAGAGAGACGGGCAGTCCCAGCAACAGGCAGTGTGTCTGTGCCTGTGAGAGAGACTGTGGAAATCTCCCACTGTGAGCTAGAAGGACAATTGGGAGAGTTACCACTGCAGGGTGAATGAGCTGAACCTTGTTTCTGTTTGAAGCAATGATGCACACATTGTATGAAATACGTGTGTGTTATAAACTCTTCAGACTGTTCATTGATTACCGATAACCAACATTAAACTCTGAGAGAGAGAGAGAGAGATTCTGCACTTAGTCAATATCATGCTACCTTTTAACCCAGCAGGTTGTTGTGCTTTGTTCCAGTGTTCTTGTGTTGTAGCTGAGAGCTTTGCAGTTGATTCCGTTTGCCTCAAAATTTATTCATTTTAGAAACTTAAAGCCATTTCTTGATAACCTCCTCCATCGCTCTGAGATCTCTGCGCTCCTCCATTCCTGACCCATTGTAAATCTGCCTCTTTGTTTGTCTGACCATGTTGTTTCTGCTTCCCTTGCCTGGGCACGGTCTCTGCAACTCCCTGCCCAAACCTCTCTGCTCATGTCCCTCTCTCTCATTCTTTAAGACAAGTAACTTCACACCACCCAGGTGCCAAACAATGCTCATCTCCAAGAGGAGTGAATCTAACCTTCCCTTTACATTCAACAGCATTAGCATTGATGAATCCATCATCATCAACACCCTGGTGGTCCCAATTAACAAGAACATAACTCAATGAATTGTGTAAAAACTGTGGCTACGAGAGCAGGTCAGGGGCTAGGAATACTGCGGCGAGTTACTCACCTCCTGACTCCCCAAAGCCTGTCCACCATCCCTACAAGGCACAAGTCAGGAGTGTGATGGAATACTCCCCACTTGCCTTGATGAGTGCAGCTCCCAACAGCACTCAAGAAGCTTGACACCATCCAGGATAAAGCATCCCGCTTGATTGGCACCACATCCACAAGCATCCACTCCCTCCACCACTGATGCACATTGGCAGTCATGTGTAACATTTGCAAGATGCACTGCAGCAACTCACCAACTCTCCATCCAACCCCGTGTTTCCTGCCCCCTAGAAGGACAAGGGCGGCAGACACATAGGAACACCGTGATCTACACATTCCCCTCCAAGCCACTCACCACCCTGACTTGGAAATATATTGCCATTCCTTCGCTGTCACTGGGTCAAAATCTGATAATACCTCCCTAACAGCGTAGTGGGTGTACCTACACCTCATAGACTGCAGCAGTACCAGCCAATGAAGAACATGCTGAATGAGAGTAACTGCGGTAACGTAGGCAAACACAGCAGCCAATCTGTGCACAGCATGATCCCAGAAACAGCAATGTGGCTCATGACCAAAATGTCTATTTTAGTGAGGATTAAATGTTGTGCTGGGCTGAATGGACCACTCCTCAGTCCTGCTTTGGATTATTGCCAGGGGATTTTTCGCATGGTAGACAGTTTAACATCTCACCTAAAATGGCCCACTGTTGTGGACGGGGCAGGTCTATCGAGAGCTGCAGCTAATTTCTATGGAATCTCAACATTTTCAATCCAGCAATCAGATGTTTACTGTACCGAGGCAGCCGGTCTGTGAGGTGAATCTCTCCTGGGTCAGTGACGACAGGTGTGAGAAAGGGATAGGGAGCGATGGGAGGGATCGGGGTGATGCTGTTCCCTGACTTAGTAAACAGAGACTAACTCTCTCACACACACAAGCGAGCTTCAGAACAATTCGCTGAGACATCCAGACAGGTTCTGCATCGAGAAGTTCGCTTGCTGTCCCTGTTTTGAATGACTTCAGAGAAGTTGCGCCATTAACCGGGGAGGTTTTGTTGAAGGTTTTGCACATCAGTGTGAAGGAGGGGAGCAATGAGGCTTCTGGATGGGTGTGGTGGACCTCAGTTGTGCCTTTGTCCTATATGGACCACCGTTGTGTGTGTTTGTCATACCTGGACACATCCCCTTCCAGTTTGGTTCCTCCCCTCAGCACCTAGTATAAAGGTGGCTGTCTCCTCCCCCTTGTTCAGTCCAGGTCTGTTAATTGTTGGGATCTGCTCCTGATTCTGTTGTGAATAAAAGCCTACACTTATATTGGCATATCGGTAGTCTTTCGCCTTATTGATAGCGCATCAATTTTATTCACAACAGTTACTAGTATGGAGCAGTTTCTAAAACCCGACAAGTTAGCATTAGACCCTCAAGAGGTTGGAGCCTCTGATAAATTTGATCATTGGTTGGACTGCTTCGAAGCATTCGTCGACACCGCTACGGCCATCGACACCGACGCTGCTAAACTCCACGTGCTCCGCGCCCGGGTAAGCGAAACTGTCTATGGAATCTTCCGGGACGCTGCTACTTACGCGGACGCTATCGAACTCCTAAAAGGGCAGTTCCGAAAGAGCCCTAACGTGGTTTACGCCAGACACCTCCTAACTACCCGCAAACAGCAGCCAGGAGAATCGTGCGCCCAATTTCTGCGCGCCCTGCGAGTCCTCGCCCGAGCATGCGACTGTAAGGCTGTTTCAGCAGCTCAGAACACGGAGGATCTGATCCGCGACGCCTACGTTGCGGGCATTGAGTCTACATACATCCAGCAGCGTCTGCTGGAACAAGATGACCTAGACCTCCGGAAAACGGCCACGATGGCTGAAACGTTAGAAGCAGCCTCCCATAATCTCGGGTCTTACCTTGGATCCCGTTCCACCGACGGCTCCACTGCGACGGCTGCTCCAGCAGGGCCCAAATGTTACTTTTGTGGCCTCCCTAAGCACCCTCGGCGTCACTGCCCGGCAAAGGACGCGATTTGCTCCGGATGCGGTAAGCTCGGCCACTTTGTTAAAGTCTGCAGAGCAAAGCCGCTTCTGAAGACTCGTGGAGCCATGTGTGCTCCGAGGGCGCGGCCATCTTTGATGCAGGCGGCGGCTGCGCGCGAATCGCCATCTTGGATGCGGTCACCGGAAGTGCGGGAATCGCCATCTTTGATGCGGTCACCGGAAGTGCGGGAGTCGCCATCTTTGAGACTGGCATCAAGGCAAGCTGAGCAGGAAGCTTCAACCGTGACGTCATCAGACGGCGACGAAGATGGATTCTTCTTTAATTCAACAGTGGCATCGATTTGCCTGGACCAGTCGCAACCACATCAACTCTCCAAGTCCATAATGGAGATCAAGGTAAATGGTTATGCAGAAAACTGCCTGTTTGACTGTGGGAGCACGGAAAGTTTTATACACCCTCGCACAGTGCGTCAATATGCCCTTCCTGTGCGACCCTGGAGCCAGACCATCTCCATGGCCTCGAATTCTCACTCAGTGGAGGTCCTCGGGTGCTGCTTGGTGACGCTGACAGTACAGGGCACAGTCTACGAGCGTTTTCGGCTCCTCGTGCTGCCGCGACTCTGCGCAGCTGTACTGCTGGGGTTAGATTTCCTCAGCCATCATAGAAGCGTCACCCTGCAGTATGATGGCCCTTATCCCCCGCTCTCCGTCTGCAAGGCGCCGTCACGGCAGCGCCCCTCGCGCACCACCTGCAGTCTCTCGACCCTCAAGATCACCCCCCCCCCGTTATTTGATAACCTCACCCCGGATTGTAGGCCTATAGCCACCAAGAGTAGGCGCTATAGTGCGGATGACCGGGCCTTCATTCGGTCCGAGGTACAACGTTTGCTCCAGGAAGGGATTATCCAGGCCAGCACCAGCCCCTGGAGGGCGCAAGTGGTCGTAGTTAAATCGGGGGAGAAACACCGCATGGTGATTGACTACAGCCAGACCATAAACAGGTATACCCAACTAGATGCATATCCTCTTCCCCGTATCGCGGACATAGTCAACCACATCGCGCACTATAGGGTTTTCTCAACGATCGATTTGAAATCGGCTTACCACCAGCTCCCTATCCGCTCGGAGGATCGCCCATACACTGCCTTTGAGGCGGATGGCCGCCTCTACCAGTTCCTCCGAGTCCCCTTTGGTGTCACCAATGGGGTCTCAGTCTTCCAACGGGCCATGGATCAAATGGTGGACCAGCACGGACTACGGGCCACTTTCCCGTATCTGGATAACGTCACCATCTGCGGCCATGACCTGCAGGACCATGATGCCAACCTACAAAAATTCCTTCGTACGGCCACTCTCCTGAACCTCACATACAATGAGGCGAAGTGTGTTTTCCGGACACGCCGCCTCGCCATCCTTGGGTACGTGATAGAAAATGGTGTCCTTGGCCCCGACCCAGCCCGTATGCGTCCCCTTATGCAGCTTCCCCTCCCTACTACCCTCAAAGCACTGAGGAGATGCCTGGGCTTCTTCTCCTATTATGCCCAGTGGGTTCCCCGTTACGCAGATAAAGCCCGTCCGCTCCTAAAATCGACCTCTTTTCCCCTGGCGGAGGAGGCCTGTCGGGCCTTCGATGACATCAAAGCGGACATCGCGAAGGCCGCGATGCACGCTGTGGACGAATCCATCCCATTCCAAGTGGAAAGTGATGCGTCTGACTTTGCCCTCGCTGCCACCCTTAACCAGAGGGGCCGTCCGGTGGCCTTCTTTTCCCGGACCTTACAAGGCCCTGAGATTCGACACTCCTCGGTCGAGAAGGAGGCCCAGGCCATCGTGGAAGCCGTCCGGCACTGGCGCCATTATCTCGCGGGCCAACGATTCACCTTAATTACGGACCAGCGGTCAGTTGCCTTCCTGTTTAACACCAGGCAAAAGGGCAAGATTAAGAATGACAAGATCTTGCGGTGGAGGATTGAGCTCTCCACCTACAGATATGACATCATGTACCGGCCTGGGAAGCTCAATGAGCCCCCAGACGCCCTGTCCCGTGGATCATGTGCCAGTGCCCAACTAGACCAGCTACAGTCCCTCCATAACGACCTCTGTCACCCGGGTGTCACCAGATTTTTCCATTTTGTCAAGTCCCGTAACCTGCCCTTCTCCCTTGAGGAAGTCCGGACGATTACCAGGCAATGCAGGGTCTGCGCTGAGTGCAAACCGCAGTCCTACCGGCCAGGTAGGGCGCACCTTGTAAAGGCCACTCGCGCGTTCG
The DNA here is from genome assembly GCF_964213995.1 of Mustelus asterias. Lineage (NCBI taxonomy): Eukaryota > Metazoa > Chordata > Chondrichthyes > Carcharhiniformes > Triakidae > Mustelus > Mustelus asterias. The sequence goes on from NC_135817.1 coordinate 85,443,623, forward strand.
AGCGCCTTAGCGTAGATTTTAAAGGCCCCCTCCCCTCCTCTAACCGCAATGTTTATTTCCTGAATATCATTGACGAATACTCACGTTTCCCTTTTGCCTTCCCCTGCTCGGACATGACCACGGCTACAGTGATTCGGACCCTGAACAAGCTCTTCACCCTGTTCGGCTTCCCAGCCTATATTCATAGCGACCGTGGGTCCTCTTTCATGAGTGACGAGCTGAGGCAGTACCTGCTCGCCAAAGGCGTTGCCTCCAGCCGCACCACTAGCTATAACCCCAGGGGCAATGGTCAAGTAGAGCGGGAGAACGCAACCGTCTGGAAGGCCGTTCTATTAGCGTTACGGTCTAGGGGCCTTCCAGTCAGCCGTTGGCAAGACGTCCTTCCGGACGCATTACATTCCATTAGGTCACTCTTGTGCACAGCGACCAATACGACCCCTCACGAGCGGATGTTTTCATTTCCCAGGAAGTCCTCCTCGGGTACTTCGCTCCCGGATTGGCTGATGTCCCCGGGACCCGTCCTGCTTCGGAAGCATGTCCGGACCCATAAGGCAGATCCCTTGGTCGAGGAGGTCCAATTGCTCCATGCTAATCCCCAATATGCTTATGTAGCGTACCCTGATGGGCGGGAGGACACGGTTTCTGTCCGTGACTTGGCACCCGCGGGTGCCCCGGAGGTCACCACGTCCTTCCGCCCCACGGTCCCTGGTGTCGTCCATTCGGAGACTGCTACGCCTCTTCCTCCCTCAGTCCCTTTCCCCAATGTAGTGCGCCCAGAGCCTGTTGCAGCCCCCCACCCCCCAGCTCCGGTTCCCACTGTTCCCCATGCGCCACCAGGGCCACTGCTCATTCCTCTCGCCCCTATGTACAGCTCGCTTGAGTCGCCGGAGCCGTCGCCACGCAGTACCCGACGACTGGACGGGACGACGGATCGGTCCGCTTCACACCACCCAGCGCCTTCTCTCGACGCTCACTGTACGGAGCCTGGGCCGACATCGCTCCCGGCTCGGTCGACTCTGCGACCTGCACTACGACGATCGCGACGACGGATCAAGCCACCGGTTCGTCTGGACTTGTGATATTGTTTCCGCTTCACCCCCGTGTTGTTTTTTAAAAGGAAGGGGTGAATGTGGTGGACCTCAGTTGTGCCTTTGTCCTATATGGACCACCGTTGTGTGTGTTTGTCATACCTGGACACATCCCCTTCCAGTTTGGTTCCTCCCCTCAGCACCTAGTATAAAGGTGGCTGTCTCCTCCCCCTTGTTCAGTCCAGGTCTGTTAATTGTTGGGATCTGCTCCTGATTCTGTTGTGAATAAAAGCCTACACTTATATTGGCATATCGGTAGTCTTTCGCCTTATTGATAGCGCATCAATGGGGTACTCCACTTCTTGTTCTCTGAGCTGCAGATGTGCTGTTACTTATTCAACTCGTGGCCAATCCTTCCCAATGACCAACTTAGACAAATTATCAAAAGCACCGTGCGTAAAACGACGACCGGTACAGAGCCTCCCTACGACCAGACAGGTAACTGCGATATCCCTGTGTTCTGTAATGTTCCCCTCCTAGAGGCAGTGACTGATAGGGACAGGGTTCCACAGGTACCAGAGCCCTTCGCTTAACCACAATCCCAATTCCCATCTCTGTCATCTGATGGTAAACTGGCTATTAAACCATGGAAAGCATCATAACTGAGATTGGTGCTGACTTTGTCATATTTATTTATTTGTCATAATTATAAAGAGAGGCTGGATTGGCTGGGACTTTTTTCCCTGGAGCACAGGAAGCTGAATCGTGACCTTATGTAGGTTCATAAAATCATGATGGACATAGATAAGGTGAATGGCCAAGCTCTTTTCCCCAGGGTAGGGGAGTCCAAAACTAGAGGGCATAGGTTTAAGGTGAGAGGGGAAAGATTTAAAAGGGACCTGAGGGTGGTGCGTGTATGGAATGAGCTGCCAGAGGAGGCGGTAGAGTTGGCTACAATTACAATATTTAAAAAACATTTGGACAGGTACAAGGATAGAAAAGGTTTAGAGGGATATGGGCCAAACGCAGGCAAATGGGACTAGTTCAGTTGAGGAATCCTGGTCGGCATGGACGAGTTGGGCCAAAGGGCCGTGTTTCCATGCTGTACATCTCATTGACTCAATGGGCGGGATTCTCTGGCCGCGCTTGCTCGGAAATCGGAAAATCCTGCCCAAGGTCAGCGTACTTCGCATGGACCATGTCCCACCTGCTATAATTCCCGTGGTGGGCGGGATGGGAAAAATCCGTACTATGACTCTATTTCAAACTCTTGCACTTATCAGCAGGGGTCAAAAGGTTAATGATCAGGAGGAGGAACATGGAACGGTTTCTCTCTGCTTCTCATCATGATAGTGTAATGCTGCACTTTTGCAGACTTCATTCGAAATACAAAAGGTATTTGTTAGTAAGAAAAACTGTCCGGAAGCCAGCAGCCCACGTGGCTACCCCAGTCTCTACGTGTCTTCTGCCCAAGAGAGTATTCCACCCACTGGGGTGATTACCCACTCTCAGTCCCAATTGGTCCCTCAAGCCAGGTGACCCTTGCTCTGCTGTGTTGCCCTTAAAGGGGCAATCACCACAGGCAGTGACACTGCCCTGTCCTCTCCTCACTCCACTCACCAGCATAGGGCGGGGAGTAAACCCCAGTCTTGTATGATTGAATGTCATAAGGAGTAGACCATCTACACATTGGGGAAGATATGTTTTGGTGAAGTTTAAGATTGAAATACGTGTACTTGATTCAGATCTGCAATCCGTTTCCATGGAATTTTGGTGATATTAATCTCATTGTGAAAGCTTTCTTGTACAAAGGCACCTGGTCTGTGAAGTCTAGTTCCCCGGAGTCTCTGTTGGCAGGTGAGGGAAGGATAGGGAGTGTCAGGAGGGGCTCTGAGCGAAATAATCCCCAGTCGGCCCCGGTTTCAGTAAATAGGAACAAACTCTCTCACACAAACACAAGTCAGTGTTACAGAGAGCAGTAGGAGCTCACTGACGCAGCATGTAATTTGTGTCTGATATCAGACTTTTGAAGACTCCCAGTGTTGTTTGGAAGGACTCGCAGGGTTTTGAAAATAGTGTGATCTGGCGACATCACGATGTTGTACATGCAGCTCATTCACTTATTTCATGAGGTGCAGATGTGCTGTGTGCTTTTCAAAAGCTTCCCACTCCTTTCTGACAAGCAACTTGTGCAGAGGCTGCGAGAGAAAGCAGCTATCGCTAAAACAAAAGACCTCACCAAGCTTTCTCGTGATGATACAGGTAACGGTTGTATCCTCAGACCTGTAATTTTGACATTCTGTTCCCCCGCTGATATTGTCCTCAGTGACTGATAGGGACAGGATTCCACAGGTACCAGCAACCCTCATTCATGCCAAGAACCCAATTGGCATCTCTGCAGCTATTGAACCAAGGGGGGGCAGCAAAGCTGAGTTTGAATCTGCCTTCATCCATGGTTCGAACTCTTGCACCTTTCGACAGGGCTCAAAGGGTTAATGATCAGGAGCATGAACTATGTTTTGTTAATATGTTTCTGAGTCGATAGGGAAAGTGAGGTTCATGACAGCAACTCTACTTCTACCTCACCTCAGCACAGAGCGGTGGGGAAACCTCAGCCTTGCTCGTATGAGCAAGTTGAGAGTCACAGGGAGCAGAATATCAACACTGTGGAGACGAGCTTGCGTCATTTTAATTTAGGATTGAATTGATTGGATAATGTTACCGATCTGGAATCAGTTCCTCTTGAATGTTGGCGATGACACTCTAATAGTTAGATTTGATTTGATTTATTATTGTCACATGTATTAGTATACAGTGAAAAGTATTGTTCCTTGCATGCAATACACACAAAGCGTACCGTACATCGAGAAGGACAGAAAAGACTGCAGAATGTGAGGCTCTTAATTATGCTGGCTGCTTTTCCAAGGCAGTGGGAAGGGTAGACAGAGTCAATGGATGTGAGGCTGGTTTGCGTGATGGACTGGGCTACATTCACGACCCTTTGTAGATTCTTGCAGTCTTGGGCAGAACAGGAGCCAGACCAAGCTGTGATACAATCAGAAAGAATGCTTTCGATGGTGCATCTTTAAAAGTTGGTGAGAGTCGTGGCTGACATGCCACATTTCCATAGTCTTCTGAGAAAGTTGAGGCATTGGTGGGCTTTCTTAACTATAGTGTTGGCATGGGGGGACCAGGACAGATTGTTGGTGATCTGGACACCTAAAAACGTGAAGTTCTCGACCCTTTCTACTTCATCCCATTGATGTTGACAGGGACATGTTCTCCTTTACGCTTCCTGAAGTCGATGACAATATTCTTTGTTTTGTTGACATTGAGGGAGAGATTATTGTTGCTGCACCAGTTCTCCAGATTCTCTATCTCACCCCTGTACTGAATTGTATTGTTCAGGAAAACCCACGCTGTGAGTTGAAGCTCCTCTGGATCAGGTGGGAGAAAGATAAAGAGCGGTAGGGGGGTTTATGAATGGGTGGCTGAGCCTCGCACCTGGGATGGGCTGGCAGGTATTCAGAGGAAAAGTCTGTTCAGACCTGAACCCGACCTCCAGCCCACTGGTCTTCCCATTGTTGTCCTTGCCTTGCCAGGGCCTGCTTGACTGGTCCCTGTCAACCCACCCCACATACTGTGAACCACAGTCACCTGCAAAGCTCCAGCTCAGGGATTGCAACCAGTCCCGGCAGTGGTCAACAGTCCTGGCAGTGGTCAACAGTCCTGGCAGTGGTCAACAGTCCTCGCAGTGGTCAACAGTCCCGGCAGTGGCCATTGTTCTGGCAGTAGTCACTGTTCCTGCAGTGGTCAACAGTCCTGGCAGTGGCCACTGTTCCTGCAGTGGTCAACAGTCCCAGCAGTAGCCACTGTTCCCAGTTGCGTTGCTAGCACTGATCCTCTCTCTGATTGGCCAACAGCTCTTGGAGGCGGGACATCCTCCCTGAAAGTGGCGGAAACCATGACCTCCACCTGTGTGACGCAGAGATGCAACGTGACCTCCTATACTGGCGGAGGTCCACTCACCCTCGTTTCCCAGCCAGTGGGTATGGCCTAGTGCCCACCACCTTATAAAATTCACCCCAAGATATTCCTCAGTCAGTCCCAGTTTGACTTGATTTATTATTGTCACATGCATTAGTATACAGTGAAAAGTATTGTTTCTTGAGTGCTATACAGACAAAGCAGACTGTACATAGAGACGGAAAGGAGAGGGTGCAGAATGTAGTGTTACAGTCATAGCTAGGGTGTGGAGAAAGATCAAAAAATAGGAACAAACTCTCTCATACTCGCCTTCCTGACTCGGAAATATATCGTTGCTCATTCACTGTCGCTGGGTCAAAATCCTGGAACAATTTAATGAAAGCTTTTGTGTTTACATAGCACCTGTCATAATCTGAGGACCTTTGAAATTGTGCTCCAGCTCTAGAAGTATCTGTTGAATTGTAGCCTCGGCTGCAATGGAGAGAAACGTGGCAGCTGAGTTGTGCACAGCAGGATCCCACAAACAGCAATGTGATAAATGAGCAAAATAACTGTTTTAGCGAGGGATGAATTTTGGCCAGGACAGCATAGGGAAGACCCCTGCTCTTCAGTGAACTGTTGCAATGGGATCACTCTCATCTGCTCCTGAGAGAGTAGCTGGTTCTTTGGTTTATCCAACCTAACTTGTTATTCCAGTTGGTGGGGAGATCTATCTGGAGTTGCGACTAATTTCTATGAAGTAACAACGTTTTCAATCCAGCAATGAGATGTTTTTTGTACCGAGGCAGCTGGTCTGTGAGGTGAATCTCTCCTGGGTCAGTGACGACAGGTGTGAGAAAGGGATAGGGAGCGATGGGAGGGATCGGGGTGATGATGTTCCCTGAACTACAAACTCGGTAAACAGGAACAAACTGGCTCTCTCACACACAAGCGAGCATCCGAAGAATTCGCTGAGACATCCAGATTGATTGTGCGTACAGAGACTCGCTTGCCGTCCAAGCTTTGAAAGATTTCAGGCAAGTTGTGGCAATTGGGAAAGACACTGTTAGAAGCATTCTAGCTGCTGTGAATGAGAGGAGCGATGAGGCTTCTGGATTGGGAACTATTCTACTTGTTCTCGGAGCTGCAGACGTGCTGTCGCCTTTTCAAATCCTGTCCCATCCTTTCTGATCATCAGCTCACGCAAAGTGTCAGAAACACCGTGCGTAAACCAGGCACTGAACTCAGTAAAGATCCTCCTTACGACCGTAAAGGTAACTGCTGTCTGCTGTAACCCATGGTAGTGTGGGGACTCTCTTCCCCTCTCATCTTTTCCTTTTGTTAAAGACAGTGACTGATGGAGACCGGGTTCCACAGATACCAGCAGCACTCTGTACCCACAAACTCATTTCACAGCCATGCATGTAAACAGATAGCACCGAGTTCACGAAGGCGAGACATCATAGCTGAGGTCAAATGCTGTCTTCATCAGATGTCAAAATTCTTGCACTTTCCAGCACAGCTCAGAGGGTCAGGAGCAGGAATCGTTGATTTTTGATTTGATTCGATTTATTATTGTTGCATGTATGAGCATACAGTGAAAAGTATTGTTTCTTGCGCACTATACAGACAAAGCATCTCGTTCATAGAGAAGAAAAGGAGAGGGTGCAGAATGTAGTGTTACAGTCATGGCTAGGGTGTAGAGAAAGATCAACTTAGTGAGCGAGGTAGGTCCATTCAAACGTCTGACAGCAACAGGGAAGAACCTGTTCTTGAGTCGGTTGGTACGTGACCTCAGACTTTGGTGTCCTTTTCCCGACAGAAGAAGGTGGAAGAGAGAATGTCCGGGGTGCGTGGGGTCCTTATGCTGGCTGCTTTGCCAAGGGAGCAGGAAGTGTAGACAGAGTCAATGGATGGGAGGCTGGTTTGCCTGATGGATTGGGCTACATTCACGACCTTTTGTAGTTTCTTGGGCAGAGCAGGAGCCATACCAAGTTGTGATACAACCAGAAAGAATGCTTTCTATGGTGCATCTGTAAAAGTTGGTGAGAGTTGTAACAGACATGCCAAATTTTTCTTAGTCTTCGGAGAAAGTAGAGGCGTTGTTGGGCTTTCTTAACTATGGTGTCGGCATGGGGGGACCAGGAAAGGTTGTTGGTGATCTGGACACCTAGAAACTTGATGCTCCCAACCATTTCGACTTCCTCCCTACTTCATTGTAGACATGGGGTGGCATGGTGGCACAGTGGTCAGCACTGCTGCCTCGCAGTGCCAGGAACCCGGGTTCAATTTCAGCCTCGGGTCACTGTCTGTGTGGAGTTTGCGCAATCTCCCCGTGTCTGCGTGGGTTTCCAGTTTCCTCCCACAGTCCAAAAATGTGCAGGTTAGGTGGATTGGCCATGCTAAGTTGACCCGAGAGTCAGGGGATTAGCAGGGTAAATATGTGGGGATACGGCGATAGGGCCTGCGTGGGATTGTGGTGGGTGCAGACTCGATGGGCCGAATGGCCTCCTTCTGCACCGTAGGGATTCTATGATTCTGTGATTTGTTTACAGTTTCTAGCTGATAGTAAAACAGAGGTTAAAGACATTGACCCCACTCCCACCTTCCCTCATTAGCACCGGTCAGAGATCATACCTCAGTTGAGTGTCACAGGTAGCAGAGAATCTACGCACTGGGGAATCCATGTCAGTGAAATCTCGGATTGAATTAGCTGGTGTTTCAGATCCAGATTCGAAGTTCCCATCAAAAGCTGCTGATATTAATTGACTGAGTAAAGGTTTAATATAACGGGGCACCTGCTCTCTGATTTGTACTTCCCTCGGGTCAGTGTCATCAGGTGAGAGACGGATTGTTGGCACAGGTTAGTGTCGCAGGGAGCGCACTCGTTCTCAATGGGTGAGACGGGCAGTGTCAGCAAAAGGCAATGTACTGCTGCCTGAGTCTGTGAGACAGACGGTGGAAATCTCCCGCTGTTGTTTCGAAGGATGTTTGGGAGGGTTTCTGTTGCTGAGTGAATGAGCTGAACCTTGTTTCTGTTTGGAGCAGTGATTCACACACTGTATGAAATGTATGTGTTTTGTAAACCTTTCAGTGCCACTTCATGGATTTCCAATGACCAACTTGTGTTGAAGGGCAAAACGAGAGAGAGGTTCTGATTGTGTGTACACAATCAGCACTCTGTTACTCTTTAACCCAGCAGCTAAGTGTTGTGCTACACTCCTGTGTTCTTGTGTCGTAGTTGAGAGCTATGTGTGGGTGATTGCTCAGAATTTCTTGCCTTTATATCCGGATTCCGAAGCCATTGTCTTATAAACTCCTCTCGCCTTACAATCCTCAGAGATCTCTGTGCAGACTCGATGGGCTGAATGGCCTCATTCTGCACTGTATGGTTTCTATGATGTCTGTGATTCCTACACTTCCGGCCAATTGTTCATTCCGTTATTCCAATATTTTGGCCATGCCTTCTGCTGCTTCGGCACTCACCTCTGGAATTCCCTCGTTAAACCTAGTCTGCCTCTCTGATCATTGAAGGCAAGTGATCCACACACGCGCCAGGCAACTACCATCTCCAAGAAGAGCAAATCTAATCACCTTCCCTTGACATTCAACAGCATTACCATTGCTGAATCCTCCACCATCATGGTGATCCCATCAAGGGGAAACTGTACTAGACTAGACACATAATTACTGTGGCAGGTCAGAGGCTGGGAATCCTGTGCTGAGTAACTCACTCCTGACCCCCCAAAGCCTTTCCACCACCTACACAGCACAAGTCAGGAGTGTGATGGAATACTCCCCGCTTGTCTGGATGGGTGCAGCTCCAACAACACTCAAGAAGCTCAATACCATCCAGGACAAAGCAGCCCACTTTCTGTGGCTCAGTGTCTCATTGTATTTGATAAATGTCCTGCGAATCTCCATGGGATGTTTTACTGCGCGAAAGGTGCTATATAAATGGAGGTTGTTGTTGAACAGTGTGGTTGGATATATTTACTGAGGGTTGTGGAACTATCTCCCCTGGTGAGTCTGATTGGGTAAGAAGTTTAACAACACCAGGCTGTCCTGTCTGGACACAATACACATCTCTTTAACCTGTCTTAATGCTCTCTCCACTCACATTGTTTGTACCTTTAAGACTTGATTAGTTGTAAGTATTCGCATTCCAATCATTATTCTGTAAATTGAGTTTGTGTCTTTGTATGCCCTGTTGTTTTCGCTGGAAAGGCGGCGGCTAAGAGGGGATCTTATTGAAACATATAAGATGATTAGAGGTTTAGATAGGGTGGATAGTGATAGCCTTTTTCCTCTGATGGAGAAATCCAGCACGAGGGGGCATGGCTTTAAATTGAGGGGGGGTAGTTATAGAACCGATGTCAGGGGTAGGTTCTTTACCCAGAGGGTGGTGAGGGATTGGAATGCCCTGCCAGCATCAGTAGTAAATGCGCCTAGTTTGGGGGCGTTTAAGAGATCCGTAGATAGGTTCATGGACGAAAAGAAATTGGTTTAGGTTGGAGGGTCACAGTTTTTTTTTAACTGGTCGGTGCAACATCGTGGGCCGAAGGGCCTGTTCTGCGCTGTAATGTTCTATGTTCTATGTTCTATGTTTGTGAACAGAATTCCCACTCACCTGAAGAAGGAGCTTAAGGCTCCGAAAGCTTTTGGCTTTTACTACCAAATAAACCTGTTGGACTTTAACCTGGTGTTGTTAAACTTCTTACTGTGTTTACCCCAGCCCAACGCCGGCATCTCCTCATCGGGTCTGATTGGAACAGAGGAGGTGACCCGGGAATTTGAGGGAAGTGTTTAAAATAATGAAGTGATGGGACAGGGTGTTTTTAGTAGATGTAGAATGAGGAACATTGATATAAGAGTACATTTAAGAGACTTGGCAGAGAGAGAAGGAAAAATATTTTACACCGAGAATTGTGAGGCTGTGGATTTCACTGCTGGAGTTGGTGATGGAAGCAGAGGCCAAAGCTATATTGAAGAAAAGGTTAGAGGGAAGTGTGAAGGGAAAGGAAATATCGGGATACGAGGGTGGGGAAAATGGGTTGAGGAAAACTGGTGCTGTGGAGAGTGAACACCAACAGGGACTGGTTGGGCCGAATGGCCTTTTTCAGTGTTGTGATTCCTGTGTGATTCGCCCAGTGTGAAATTTGTGTTGGTGAGTTTTACCCTTGGTTTACAATGAACAAAAAACAATCATCTAATTTATAGTGAGAATTTTATTAATTAATCAGACATAAATCATAGTAAGTACAGGGCGGCAAGATGGCACAGTGGTTAGCACCGCTGCCTCACAGCGCCAGGGACCCGGTTTGATTCCCAGCTTGGGTCACTGTTTGTGCGGTGTCTGCATGTTCTCCCCGTGTCTGCGTGGGTTTCCTCCGGGTGCTCCAGTTTCCTCCCACAGTTTGAAAGATGTGCTGGTTAGGTGCATTGACCCAAACAGGTGCCAGAGTGTGGCAACTAGGGGATTTCACAGTAACTTCATTGCAGTGTTAATGTCAGCCTTAATTGTGATTAATAAATTAACTTTAACTTTTACTTGTGTTTATATGGCGCCTATTACAATCTCAGGACATCTCAATATGCTTTCCAGCCATTGAAGTGTTTGTTGAATTGTAGTCACTGCTGTGATGTGGGGAAATTTGGCAGCTAATTTGTGCACAGCAAGATCCCATGTGCACCAATGTGTAAATTGTTAATAGTTTTATGTTTTGACCAGAGATAATTATTTGCCAGTGGGAGCACAAACACTCTCCTGCTCCTCTTAGAATTTGGAATTTTGGCCATGTTACATCGACCCTAGATGACAGGTGGGCCCTTGGTTTAGCATCTTATCCGAATTAGCTCACTATCGTGAATGGGGCAAGTCTATCCAGAGATGTAACTAATTTCTAAGGAATTCCAGCATTTGTGATTCAGTAATGAAGTGTTTACAGTGAAGAGGCAGCTGGTCTGTGCGGTGAATCTCTCCTGGGCCAGTGATGACAGGTGTGAGAAAGGATAGGGAGCAGTGGAAGGTTCTGGGTAAAGATAATCCCTGGTCTACAGACTCGGGAACAATTGCAGTAAACAGGAACAAACTCACTCTCTCTCACACATCACGAGCGAGCATCACAAGCGAAAGCTGTGACATCCAGACAGGTTCTGCTTCAAGAAGCTTGGTGGCTGTCCCTGTTTAGTGAGATATTGGAGGACTGAGCTGTTGTGTGTGGGAGGACCTGTTGTGGATGATTTCCATGGTAATGTGACCTGCCGGAGTGATGTATATCCTGTACATGCAGCTGGATTCCCTGTTCTACCATCTGCAGATGTGCTGTTACCTGTTTCGCACAGGACCGATACTTACCAATGATCAACTTTGGCACAACATCAAACGCACTGTTCCCAAAGCAAAGACCAAACTCAGTACAGCACCTCCCCACGATCATAAAGGTAACTGTTGTGTTTTTGAGTCCTGTAGCTCATCATAATATTACGGTATCATTTCCCCCCTATTTTCTGCTTCTGCTGGGTGCGTGGGGTGTAGTGATGGTTGGAGACAAGGTTCCACGGATACCAGCAACTCTCTTTTAACCACAAACCTAGTATTGTATTGTCAGCAACATTGGACACATTACTCCCTGTCTCTTGGTCTAAGGCAATGGTGTAAATAGCTGAGGCCCCAGCACCTGATTGATTTGATTTGATTTATTATTTCACGTGTATTAGTATACTGTGAAAAGTATTGTTTCTTGCGCGCGTAGTGTTACAGTCATAGTTAGGGTGTAGAGAAAGATCAACTTAGTGTTGTAGCTTTCCATTGGTTACAGTCTGCCAACCTGAAAATGGCCCATTTATACCTCCTCTCCACTTCCTGTCTGTCCACCAAAGGTGCAGTAGACAGGGATTTCCTTTAGGCGTTCGATGCCACACAAACAGTTGGGAAGCAAGGTCAGGGTTCATGGAACAAAAACAGGAAATGCTGGAAAATCGCAGCAGGACTGACAGCATCTGTGGGAGAGAATAGAGCCAACATTTTGAGTCTAGATAAAGTTTATTTATTAGTTGCAAGTAAGGCTTACATTAACACTGCAATGAAGTTACAGTGAAATTTCCCTAGATGACTGTTAGTCAGGGGGTTCATGGAGTTGTAGTTAACAGCATGGCTGGAGGATTGGTTAATGGATAGACTGGACATTTTCAGGTTGGCAGGTTGTAACTAGTGGAGTGCAGTAAGGACCAGTGCTGAGACCTCAGCCATTTACAATTTATATTAATGACTTTGACGAAGAGATTGAGAATACTTTATTCAAGTTTGATGATACCAAGTGGGGAAGACACAGAGAGGCTGCAAAGAAGTATAAACAGGTTAAATGAGTGGACAACAATGGCAGGGGAAGTATAATGTAAGGAAGAGAGGGAGGTTATTCACTCTGGTAGTTTGAATAGAAAAGCAGAATTTTTTAAAAAGCTGCGAAACTTGTAAATGTTGATATTCAGAGAGACCTTGGTTAGTATACTTGGACTAGCTTAGTTAGCGTACAGGTGCATTAAGCAATTAGGAAGGAAAATGGCATATTGCTCTTTATTGGAGATGGAGTACAAGGTTAAGGAAGTTTTGCTGCATATGTATTGGGCTTTCGTGAGCACCTGAAGTACCGTTACAGTTCTGGTCTCCATATTTAAGGAAGGATATAATTGCATTGGATGCAATATGGAGAAGGTTCATTAAATTTGTTGCTGGAATGAGGGGGTTGCTCTATGATGAGAGATTGAATAAATTGGGTTCATATTTGCAGGTGTTTAGAAGAATAAGAGATGATTTTATTGAAACGTACAAGACTCTGAAAGGATTTGACAGAGTAGACACAGAGAATCAAAGGACACCAATTGCAAAAGAACCAACAATGATCTCAACGTAAATGTTTTTTATGCAGCGAATGGTTAGGTTCTGGAGTGCGCTGCCTGCGAGTGTGGTGGAGGCAGGTTCCGTCACGGCTTTCAAAGCAGAATTTGATACACGCCTGCAGAGAAAATAATTTCAGGGCTATGGGGAAAGGAGTGGGGAATAAGATGAGGTGATTTCCTCTTGCAAAGAGCCAGCATGAATGTGATGGAATGAATGGCCCTCCTTCTGCTCAATAACTGTTCTGTGTTTCTATTAAGAGAACATTCTCCACTCTGTGGGTTGTGAATCTTTGGAATCCGCTACCTCAGACACTTGTGGACAGATCTTTGGTCTGGTGGGAATCCTAGGATGGGGAGAGTGGAGAGGAAAGATGCATTGAAGTGGAGGGAGGATCAGTCAAGATCATATTTAATGATGGAGCAACCTTGATGGGGCTGAATGGTCTACTCCTGCTCTGATTTCTTAAACCCAATTCCCATATCCACACCCACACTATTTAAACAGTTGAGTTCAATGCTGTCTTCATCCAAGTCTAACATCAAGAAAACCAGAGAAGCTTTTATTCCTCTTCCTGGTTAATAGAGAAACAGGTTAATGATTGCAATCCTGCTCCCATCTCCCCTCTTCAGCACCGATCGGAGAACAGATCTATCTTGCTTGTAATGTACAACTGAGAACAAAATATCTCGATTCTGGACACAACTTGTGTGAGTAAAGATTAGGATAAAGCTGGTTTGGTGGTGGCAATCAGTTCCCATCAGATGCTGATGGTAACAATCACATTATTAAAAGTTTAATGTACAGGAACACCTGGACTGTGAGGTAAAGACGGCACGGTGACACAGTGGTTAGCACTGCTGCCTCAAAATGCCAGGGACCCGGGTTCAATTCCGGCCTTGGGTGACCGTCTGTGTAGAGTTTGCACATTCTCCCCATGTCTGTGTGGGTTTCCTTTGGGTGCTCCAGTATCCTCCCACAGTCCAAAGATGTGCGGGTTAGGTGGATTGGCCGTGCTCAATTGTCTCTTAATGTCCCAAGGTGTGCAGGTTAGGGGGAATTAGTGGGATAAATACGTGGGTTACGGGGATAGGGACTGGGTAGGATGCTCTGTCGGAGAGTCAGTGCAGACTCGATGGGCTGAATGGCCTCCTTTTGTACTGTAGGGAATCTATGTAAAGCTCCTCTGGGTCAGTATCGGCAGGTGGAAGAAGGATAGGGAGCGGCGGAAGAGGTTCTGAGTGAAGATATTCCTCAGTCAGGGCACGTTTCAGTAAATAGGAAAGGAAACCCACAAGCCAGTGTCACAGAGAGCAGCAGAAAGTCTCAGTGAGAGAGAGAGAGACAGTCAGTGTCAGCAGCAGGCAGTGTGCTGCTGTCGGTAGAACTCTCCCGCTGTTGTTTGGAAGGATGTTCCATCACAGGGTTAATGAGCTGAACCCTGTTGCTGTCTGAGGCAGTGATTCACACATTGTATGAAGTGCCGGTGTGTTGTCAATGGTTCAGTGTCTCGTCATGGATCCCTGATGGCCACCTTGGGGTGAAGTGAGGAGAGAGAGCGAGAGAGTCTGGCTTTACCCCCATAATCAGCAGCATGCCACCAACGGGTAGTCTTAATGTCTGTGTCCTTGGATTGTCCGGGGCTGGCCAGGTGATTCACAATAAACTCTCCAAATAATAAAGACCGCTTTGTATAAGGGGTGAACTAATTGAGGTATTTAAAATGATTAATTAGGATAGAGAGAGAGAGAAAGTATTTTCTCCACTGAGTGCAGAGGTTGGGGAGGGGGGGGGAGGTGTCCAGAACATGGGAGCATCAGTTTAAGATTAGAACTAGGCCATTCTGAGGTCAGGAAGCACTTCTTTATATTGAGGATATTGGCAATGTGGAACTCTCTCCCCACCCCCCAAAAAGCTGGGGTCAATTGAAAATTTCAATTGGATTAGCATGATTGATTTTTCTCAGTAAATGTTTTGAAGTCTACGGAACCATATTGGGAGGTTGGAGTTACGATACAGATCAGCCGTGATCTAATTAAATAGTGGAACAGTCTAGAGGGGCTGAATGGCCTTCCCCTGTTACTCTGCTCCTCCATTGCAACAGAACAGGCTTTTTTGCATCAATATCTGCCAGTTACCGCAGGACTCCTGGTTCAGATGCTCACTCAGACATCGGAGAGGCATGGAAACTGGGGCATGGGTTTGTCTATCTCGTGAACAGTTTGTTGGTTCGAATCCAGCTTCAGGTTTTGACAACAGCAGATTGATATTTCATTATGTTCAATAGGGATTGACATTTTTCTAATACCTTTCACAGCCTTGGGACATCCCAGTGCAATTTGGAAGTGTAGACCCTGTTGTACCTCTGAATCACACATAGACGCTCCTTTTCGTGAACACAAACTCACTCATGCTTACACACTCGCAAGTGTCAGCATGAGGCGGAGGTCTTTCATCAGGGGGAGGTGATGGCCTAGTGGTATTATCGCTAGACTATTAATCCAGAAACTCAGCTAATATTCTGGGGACACCAGTTCGAATCCCGCCATGGCGGGTGGTGGAATTTGAATTCAATAAAAAAGTTCTGGAATTAAGAATCTACTGATGACCATGAAACCATTGTCGATTGTCGGAAAAACCCACCTGCTTCACTAATGTCCTTTAGGGAAGGAAATCTGCCGTCCTTACCTGGTCTGGCCTACATGTGACTCCAGAGACACAGCAATGTGGTTGACTCTCAACTGCCCTCGGGCAACTAGGGATGGGCAACAAAGGCTGGTCAGCTAGCGATGCCCATGTCCCACAAATGAATTAAAAAAATTGTAGAGGTGATGGCCAGTGGTAATATCACTTGACTAGTAACCCAGAAACCTGGGCTAATGTGGGGGACATGGGTTCAAACCCAGTGCAGCTACGTTGGGCCAGATGGCCTCCTTCTGGACTGTGACAACTATGTGATTGTGGCAGCTGGCAGAGTTAAAATTCAATTAATTAATAAAAATCTGGATCGAAAGTTAGTCTCAGTAATGGGTGACCATGAAACTATCATCAATTGTTGGAAAAACACATCTGATGCAGTTTAGGGAAGGAAATCTGTTGTCCGTACCCGGTCTGGCCTACATGTGACTCCAGATCCACAGCAATCTGGTTGACTCTTTATTGCCCTCTGAAATAAGCCACTCAGCTCAAGGGCAATTAGAGATGGGTAACCAATGACAGCCTTGCCAGTGAGGTGCACATCCAATGACGATAAACTTCACCCACACTCACCATGTGAATGATTCAAGCTAAACTGCAGTGAACAAAAATTCTTTACAAGAAGCTGCAGCAAATAGCCAGCCCTTGTGTAGGACCAGCGCTGATCCGAAACTGCGTTCACTTTCAGTCAAATGTCTCCGTGTGATCATTATAATTTTGCTGTGCTCAGCCACCTGCTCTACAAAAACTAACCTCCCCCAGGGTCACTGATAACAGGTGAGAAACAAAGAGGCAGGTAGAACTATTCCCTCACCGAAAGATGGCAATGGGGTTGGAGTAAATAGGTACACACCCTCTCACACACAAGCACAAGACAGACCGGGGACAGAGACAACCAGCGAGGGTTTGAGGCAAGCAATTCGCTGTTACCTCAGTGTCTGTGGGACGGAGCTTCCAAAAAAAAACGCCCCTGCTGTTGATTGGAAGAAATTTGGGGACCATTTCCACGGATCGGAGATGTTGTACATGCGACTCATCCCCTTCTTCTCCAGGGTGCAGATGTGTTGTCAGCTGTTTGACACATCTCCAATCCTTTCCCGTCAGCAGCTTGTGCAGAGGCTGCAGGAGAGAGTGGCCATCGTCAAAGCCAGAGGCAGGGCCACCACTGTTCCTTACGACAACACAGGTAACTGTTTGTGTCCTTGTGCGCTCTAACCCATCTTCATTTCGGGGCTTCTCTTCCCTTTTTTTCCCCGTCTTGTCCTTCTGCCAAAATCAGTGGCCAGTGGAGACAGGTTTTCACAGATGTCATCAGACCTCTCTTCCCATCCTTGCACCTGGGCAGGCTGTTCAACCATAGAAAGCATCGCAGCTGAGCTAGGACATTTCTTCCACTTTGCAAGCACTTGCACACTCCCCCCCCCCCAGCAGCCAGAGGGTTAATGATAAGGAGCAGGAACCATGGAAGAATTCCAGTTTCCAAAACGATAGGGAAATAGAGGTTAAGGATAATACCGAAAACAGAAAATGCTGGAAAATCTCAGCAGGTCTGTGGAGAGAGAACAGAGCTAACGTTTTGAGTTAGGATGACTCATTGTTGGAGTCCTAATGATAGTAACCCTGCTTATCAGTACAGATCGAGAATCGAACTTCAGTCTTGCTTGCATTGGAGGGCCGAAGGGCCTGTTCCTGTGCTGTATTGTTCTTTGTTCATTGCATTGTTGAGTGTCACTGGAGACAGAACATGTACAAATCGGGAAAGACTTGAATTGGTCAAGTTTAGGGTTCGAAATTTAAGCATTTGTTTCCAAGCTGCAATCAGTTCCCCTGAAAATGCTGTGGAATTAATTTACAAGTTAAAGATTTAGTGCACAGGGGCACCTGATGTGTGAGGTAAAGCTCCCCTGAGTCACTGTTGTGAAGGTAGGGAGTGTCAGAAGGGGGGCAGAGAGAGAAGATATTCCCCAGTCAGTCCCAGCCCCAGTAAATAGGATCAAACTCTCTCTCGCACACACACACACACACCTACAAGCCAGTGATACAGAGAGCTGTAGAAACTCGCACT
The DNA here is from genome assembly GCF_964213995.1 of Mustelus asterias. Taxonomy (NCBI): domain Eukaryota; kingdom Metazoa; phylum Chordata; class Chondrichthyes; order Carcharhiniformes; family Triakidae; genus Mustelus; species Mustelus asterias. Next base: position 85,461,276 of record NC_135817.1, read on the forward strand.
GACATAGACAGTGTCAGCAACAGGTGCTGTGTGTCTGCATCGATACATTCTCAAAGGCTTCCAGTGTCATTTAGAAGGAGTTTTGGGAATGGTTTTGAAAGCCGTGTGACGATTCCGAAGCTACAATGTTGTTCATGCAGTTTGTGGATTTTTTTATGGAGGTGCAGATGTGCTGTTACACTTTCAACAGCTTTCCAATCCTTTCCCGTCAGCAGCTGGTACAGAGGCTGCGGGAGAAAGCATCTATCGCTAAAGCTAAAGGCAGCTCTGTGGTTCCTTATGATAGTACAGGTAACTGTTGTCTCCATGTGTGCTGTAGCCTCAGAAAAATGTCAGGATTCTCTTCCCTTCCTGTCTTGTCCTCCTAACTGATGCAGACTGAAGTCCACACACACCAGTAACCCCTCTGTAATCCACAACCCAACCTCTGCAATCTGACAGTGAACTGGCTATTGAACCAAGGTCTGCATCCCAACTGAACTCAGCGCTGTTTCTTTCCAAAGCCCAATCATTTGCACTCTCTGGAAGGCATCAAAAGAAGTGAGGTTTAGGCTTAAATTAGTGGTTTCAGATCTAATCAGTTCCCAGCAAGTGCCGGCGGTATCACTTTAATAGTTAGTGGGGCACCTGGTGTGTGAACTTGCTGCTCCCCTGGGTAAGAGTCGACAGGTGAGAGATTGATATTCCCCAGTCAGTCCCAGTTTCAGTAAATAGGAACAAACTCTCCCTCTCTCACATCCACAGACACACACACACACCCACCCACACACAAGCCAGCGTCATCGAGAGCGGCAGAACTCTCACTGTGAGGCAGAGAGAGAGAGGCAGGCAGGGTTTGTCTGCTGCTTCCCCTGTCTGTGAGAGACAGTAAAAATCTTCTGTTGACTGGAAGAGCTGTTGAGGGAGTTTGCAGCGCAGCATCGATGTTTGGCCGCACATTCATGTATGAGGACGTGATTAGAGCGTTTATGCAGGTCCAGATGTGTTGTGAAGTGTACCAAGCGACTCCTATAGTTCACAACACCCGCCGGAGACTGAAGCTGAGAGATCAGTCTGAACTCGCAGTCAGCACTGTTCCACCTTTTGATGATACAGGTAATAGTTCTCTTCTTCTGTGGTATGAATGTGATTATTGCCGTGCCTTTGTGACCCGCCTGTCACTTTCCATCCTCTCCAAACTTCACCTCAACTGAAACTCTGCTGCTTATCGCTCAACTCACACCCAAATCCCACTCACTTCTACTCACGCTGACGTACATTTGCTCCCATCTCTTGATTTTTGAAATTCCCATCCTTATTTTCAATCATTCCGTGGCCCCAGCTCCTCTATCCTTCTGCAGCTCGACAATCCTCCAGTTCCTGGCTTCTTGAACATCCTGACATGGATCGCTGCACCATTTAGTGGCTGTGCCCGATGCTGCCTGGGTCCTAAACTCTGGCATTCCCTCTAAAAAAAATCTCTTTGCACCCACCACCTCTCTCCCTCTTTCTCCCTCCCCATCACTACTCTCTCCCCTCTGTTGCTCCACTTTAAGATGTCCCATAAAACCAACCTTTTTGACCAAGCTTTTGGTCACCTGGTCTAATACCTTCTCATGTGGCTTGGTGGCAACTTTTGTTGATAACACTCCTTGAAAGTGTCTTGGGATGTTTTTGCTACATTTAGAGGTGCTATATAAATGCAGGTTGTTTGTTAGTTTTCTGTTGCCTGTGTACATTTCGCATATTTTGTTGATTGAAATCTTCTGATTGGAGATTATTCTGAGCTCCACTGGAGGTGTCCAAGGATTTGATCAGGTCGATAGAAACTATTGATTTGATTTGATTTATTATTGTCACATGTATTAGTATACAGTGAAAAGTATTGTTTCTTGTGCGCTATACAGACAAAGCATACCATTCATAGAGAAGGAAACAAGAGAGTGCAGAATGTAGTGTTACAGTCGTGGCTAGGGTGTAGAGAAAGATCAGCTCAGTGCGAGGTAGGTCCATTCAAAAGTCTGATGGCAGCAGGGAAGAAGCTGTTTTTGAGTCAGTTGGTACGTGATCTCAGACTTTTGTACCTTTTTCCCGACGGAGGAAGATGGAAGAGAGAATGTCTGGGATGCGTGGGGCCCTTGATTATGCTGGCTGCTTTTCCAAGGCAGCAGGAAGTGTACAGTGTCAATGGATGGGAGGCTGGTTTGCCTGATGGATTGGGCTACATTCACGACCATTTGTAGTTTTTTGCGGTCTTGGGCAGAGCAGGAGCCATACCAAGCTGTGATACAACCAGAAAGAATGCTTTCTATGGTGCACCTGTAAAAGTTGGTGAGAGTCGTAGCTGACATGCCATATTTCCTTAGTCTTCTGAGAAAGTAGAGGGCAAACTATTTCCTCTGATGCGGGAAGTTCCAAGCAAGGAGACATAACCTTAAAATTAGAACTCGGCCATTCAGGATGATGCCGGAAACTACTTATTCACACAAAAGGGGAGTGGAATTCTCGAACCCTTGCCCCCAAGAAGGCTCACTGGAATGGCTGAATGGTCTGCTCCTGTTCCTGTGGTTTGGTGGTTGAGACCCGCCCTGAGTGCTGCATTGTGGGTGCGTCCCCTGCGTGCCCAGCGCTGTGGATGTGGCGCGTGCTGTTCAGAGTTGCTTCCCTGGCTTTCCGATGGGTTATCCTGAGCTGAGACTGAGGGACAGAGGCTGGAATTCTCCAGTCTTGCACGCCTCGCTGTCACTGACAGCGAGAATGGGGAACCTGATACCCAGCCAAACTGCCATTCACGGCGGGACCGGAGAATCCCAGCCGCGGGCGCAGTTGGAGAATTCCGGCCAGAGGGTCCAGTCTTGAACCAACAGTCGGCATCAGGGAGTCTTCCCACCCGTTGTCCCACGCCCCTGCCTTCCCGCGCTGCAGTTGGTAGTTCCGGTAGACAATTCATTCATCCTGTTCTCCATCCTGTGTGCACTATAACTGTGTACATGTCATCATGGGATATGCTACAGCCTATTCTGTGGTAGCCCGTGCACTGACAGCTTCCAGTGTAACAATCTGATCACAATCCAGGCGCAGTAACACTTGCTGAGTTTCTGCAATCAGAGCCTGGGGAGACTGAGAGAGGTTTCAACAAACCCATTCTTATCTTAACTCAAGATGAGAACATTGGGAACAAACGCATTATCTCTGCGCACTGGCACAACAAACACTGCGTTCCCCACAGAGAGGGAGGGAGGAGGAGGAATGGGAGTCTCTGCTGGTAATTTCAAGAACAAGAATTTTCCTTTCAGACACGTATGCTGCATTCTGTTGTAATCCAATAATTGTACGGGGTTTGTGGAGGGGGCTCCCCTGGGTCACTGACAACAGGTGAGTGAAGGGGAAGGCTTTCTGACTAAAGAAATTCCCCAATCGAGAACCTGGGATTCAGTAAACAGGCAAAGGCACACGTACTCACATCACAGATCGAGGCAAAGTCTCACCCCTGAGACCGCTCGACAGGGACGGGTGATGAGCAGCTGGCTGTCATCTCTCCTTCGATCTTCCTGTGTTTGTGTGTGAGCAAGAGACAGGGACAGAGCTGGGGAAAGTGCCGCCGGTGGTTGAATAGAAAGCAGCCTGTGGAAGAGCCTGAATGAGAGCAAACATGATGCTGCTGCGAAACCTGGTATTTCGCACGGTCTGGCAGGTCCAGGTCTGTTGCAAGGAGTTCAACGCTACCCCCATTGTCCCTTCTCTCCGTGTCATGCTGAGAGCGAAAGGGACTGTTCCGCAACCCACCGTAGCTCCTTTTGACCGAGCAGGTAACTCTTGCCTCTTCTCTCTCCTCTGTCCGCGGCTTCTGTTTTCATGCGCCCCTTTGGTGGATGGTGGTGAGTGGCAGTTTTGGCAGGAGGTGGTGCGAGGAGCGACATGGGGGGGGGGGGGGGGGGGGGGGTGGTATAAGTGCCCGCAGCTCCCTGGCATCTCAGCCACACGTGCTTGAGGCCAGGCAGGGTGTTAAAAGCAGGCTCTGGGCTGGGTTAGGGAGTAAGAATGTTCACGGACTCAACACGAACTGAGCTAGTTTGTGTTATCCGCCGACAGTCTGCTCTCTGCAGCAGATATAAAAAGTCAACAGGTAAATGGGCAAATAGGAATGTATTATTTGAATTGGTTCAAGGTGGCGCTCGGAAAGGAAACCTCCAAGTAGGAAAGTGGTAACTTTGGCAGATTTACTCAGTAGCTGATATATGTGACAGACGCATCTATTGGACTGAGGTGCCTGGCTCGTGAAGGGAAGCTCCTCCCTTGGGGTAGTAGCCACAGTTAGAAGGAGGAAATCAAATGCCTTGAGAGTCCTGGGTAAAGATATTGTCCAACCCCTGCGTCACGGGTTTATACGCTTTGGGGTTTGTGAAAGACAAACCTCCAAAACCTGCTGCAGTTAGACTGGAAGGGAGAACAGAGTTCGACAGCAGGGTTGAGTGCAAGCAAAGGATGGCCTTACACAATAGCACGATGTGGAATGTGTAGTTCTGTTGTCAACAATTTAACAGCTCTCTGATTTTTGCCAAGGGCTGTGTTGTGATGAAGCCCAGAGGCAGAGTGCCTAATGTTCAGCACCATATCTCCATTTGATTGCCTTCTGTTCTTTGTGTTTACCCGATATCGGAACCTACAGCAACCCCCTGGGCTCACTCACCTACCTTGGCTTCTAGTTTAGCAATGCCTCGATTTTAAACCTCACTTTTTGTTTTCTGACCCCTCCGTGCCCTGGCCTCCCCCTACCTCCGCAATCTCCTCCAGCTCCCTGACCCTACAACCCTCCAATTCTGGCACTTCACTCATCCTCGATTTTCATTGCTTCACTATTGGCCGCCGTGCCTTCTGCTGCCGGGACCCACAAGCTCTGGAATTTACTGCCTGAAGCCTCTCTGCCTCTCTGTATCGCTCTCTCCTTAAAACTTACCTCTCTGACCAAATGGTCATCTATCTTAAATTCTGCTTTTGTGGCTCAGTGTCAAAGTTTAGTTGATAAGCTATTGGGAAGCACTTTGGGACAATTTTACTACTTTGAAGATGATACAGCAATGCAAGTTCTTCTTGTGTCATTGATAGATGTGCTGATTGTGCTGTTAGCCTCCCCTTCTCTCCTGCTCCAAATGGTGATCCATTGAGTGAGAGGGTGAGTGTGTGTGGGCGAGAGGGTGAGTGTGTGTGGGCGAGAGGGTGAGTGTGTGTGAGCGGGAGGGTGAGTGTGTGTGGGCGAGAGGGTGAGTGTGTGTGGGCGAGAGGGTGAGTGTGTGTGAGCGGGAGGGTGAGTGTGTGTGAGCAGGAGGGTGAGTGTGTGGGCGCGAGGGTGAGTGTGTGTGAGCGGGAGGGTGAGTGTGTGTGAGCGGGAGGGTGAGTGTGTGTGAGCGGGAGGGTGAGTGTGTGTGAGCGGGAGGGTGAGTGTGTGTGAGCGGGAGGGTGAATGTGTGTGAGCGAGAGGGTGAGTGTGTGTGAGCGGGAGGGTGAGTGTGTGGGCGCGAGGGTGAGTGTGTGAGCGAGAGAGTGATTTGATTTGATTTATTATTGTCACATGTATTAGTATGCAGTGAAAAGTATTGTTTCTTGCGCGCTATACAGACAAAGCATACCGTTCATAGAGAAGGAAAGAAGAGAGTGCAGAATGTAGTGTTACAGTCATGTCTGGGTTGCGTGTGTGAGCGAGGGTGAGTGGGTGAGAGGATGGATGTTAGAATGAGCGTGAAGTTATGTGTGTGTGTGAGAGAGAGAGAGGTGTGTGTGTGTCTGTGTGTGTGCGTGTCTGTGTGTGTGCGTGTCTGTGTGTGAGACCACGACACAGCTCTAACCCATGTAGAGCTCGGAGCTTGCTGGTTGAGCCCCATCTTCTGGTATTTGAGTGTTGTTATGAGTAATGCTCCCTTCTCCCTTCTCCCTTCGCTGACCTCAGGTTGGTTGTCTTACCATTCAACTCGCCCTCTGTCAGAATCCATTAATTGCTCAGCTTATTAACGTGATAGAACGCAGCACCTGCTGGAGCTGCGAAACCCAACAACTCAACTGCCCTAAGAAGTTGGGCAGATATCAGTAATCGGGATGAGAATGAGGAGGAGAGAGGGAGTGCGACAGCAGGAGTCTGTGAAATCAGAATATAACTTTATCTGTGACCACACTTGGAAAATACTTGTTGTTAAAGGTTTTGGGAAGTTCTGAGGTGGTGAAGGGCACTGTGGACATTCAAGTTCCCGACTTTCTTTTTCTCTCTCTCTGTAATGATGTTATCCTGCTGAAGAGAGAAACGTCAGCTATTTTTCAGTCGCAGAGGGGGTGACCCATGGGAGTGTTCAGGTGCTTGCTGCTAAGCACGCTGGGACCAGTTTTCTGCATGGCCGCAGAGTGCTGAAGCTGTATTTTCCACGGAGCAATCTCGGAAAATTTGCAACGTCTGCACGGTGTGCATAATTGGCACCGAGCTAGCAACCTTACCCAGAGATTCCACAGCGGAACATGGAAAATATCAAACACCTGCTGTTCTGCCCCTGAGAATGTGTCTCACTCATAACTTTGTTCCACCACACATGGATCACAGCTAACAGTCTCCATAATTAAGTGAAACAATGGAAAAAGTGCAAGCAAGATTCACATGGAAGATTCACAAAGTGGCACTGTGGTTTGCACTGCTGCCTCACAGCTCCAGGGACCTAGGTTCAATTCCGGCCTTGGGTGACTGTCTGTATGGAGTTTGCACATTCTCCCCGTGTCTGCGTGGGTTTCCTCCAAATGCTCCAGTTTCCTCCCACAGTCCAAAGATGTGCGGGTTAGGTTGATTGGCCGTGCTAAATTGCCCCTTCATGTCCCAAGATGTGTAACATAAGAACATAAGAACGTAAGAACTAGGAGCAGGAGTAGGCCATCTGGCCCCTCGAGCCTGCTCCGCCATTCAATAAGATCATGGCTGATCTTTTTGTGAACTCAGCTCCACTTACCCACCCGCTCACCATAACCCTTAATTCCTCTACTGTTCAAAAATCTATTGATCTTTGCCTTAAAAACACTCAACGAGGTCACTTCAACTGCTTCACTGGGCAGGGAATTCCACAGATTCACAACCCTTTGGATGAAGAAGTTCCTCCTCAACTCAGTCCTAAATCTGCTCCCCCTTATTTTGAGGCCATGCGCCCTAGTTCTAGTTTCACCCGCCAGTGGAAACAACCTCCCTGCTTCTACGTTATCTATTCCCTTCATAATCTAAAATGTTTTTATAAGATCTCCCCTCATTCTCCTTAATTCTGATATGTAGGTTAGGGGGATTAGTAGGGTCAACATGTGGGGTCACATGATGGGGCCAGGTAGGATGCTTTGTCGGAGATTCGTTGCAGACTCGATGGTCTGAATGGCCGCCTCCTGTACTGTAGGGATTCTATGATCCCAAAGACGAGAGAGGTCTAACCTACCCAGCAAGATTGAACAGACTTGAGTTCTTTCATCTAGAAAAGAGATGACGGGGGGGTGACCCAGGGTTCTTTAAAATAATGAAGGAATTCAATAAGATAGATGTCGAAGAGATGTTTCCATTGTGGGGGGGGGAGTCATAAATATAAGATAGTCACTAATAAATCCAATAGGGAATTCAGTAGGCAGTTCTGTGCCCAAAGTGCGATGAGTGAGTGGAACTCGCTACCACAAGGAGCAGTTGAGGTGAATAGTGCAGTTGCATTTAAGGGGAAGTTGGGTAAACACATGAGGGAGAAAGGAATAGAAGGAGGAAACATTGCTAACCTGTATTTTTCTTGTGATCAAATTGGAATTTTTGAGGTTTCCCAGGGAGCTTGCAAGTTGGTAACTGCGATATCATCAGGAGTTTGATCAGGAGCATCGCAAAAAGAGGAGACTATTCAGCCCCTCGAGCCTGCCTGCAGTTACTGACAATCATGGCTGATTGTCACTGTTAGCCCATCTTGTCGCATCTTAAACAATAAGAATTTATCAACCAAAGAATCTATCAATTCAAAGATTTCGGTCCATGAAAATTTACGCAGATTTTTGGTGGAGGGAGTTCCGAATTTCTTTGATTTGATTTGATTTATTATTGTCACATGTATTAACATACAGTGAAAAGTATTGTTTCTTGCGTGCTATGCAAAGCATACCGTTCATAGAGAAGGAAAGGAGAGAGTGCAGAATGTAGTGTTACAGTCATAGCTAGGGTGTAGAGAAAGATCAACTTAATGCAAGGTAAGTCCATTCAAAAGTCTGATGGCAGTAGGGAAGAAGCTGTTCTTGAGTCGGTTGGTACGTGATCTCTGACTTTTGTATCTTTTTCCTGACGGAAGAAGGTGGAAGAGAGAATGTCCGGGTGCGTGGGCCCCTTAATTATGCTGGCTGCTTTGCCGAGGCAGTGGGAAGTGTAGACCAAGTTAGTGGATGGGAGGCTGGTTTGCGTGATGGATTGGGTTACATTCATGACCTTTTGTAGTTCCTTGCGGTTTTGGGCAGAGCAGGAGCCGTACCAAGCTGTGATACAACCAGAAAGAATGCTTTCTATGGTGCATCTGTAAAGGTTGGTGAGAGTCGTAGCTGGCATGCCAAATTTCCTGAGTCTTCTGAGAAAGTAGAGGCGTTGGTGAATTTCTGCTATATCCCTTGGATGAAAATGTGCTTCCTGATTTCATTCCTGAAGGAGCCTCGCGGTAAGATTGTGTTTGCTTGCTGTGGTCTCCACCCTATGGAGAAATGGTTTCTATCTACCTTATGCAACCTTTTTTTTGATCATTTTAAACGCTATTAGGTCATCATCCCACAATCTGTTAAACAGGAAGGAAAACAGGCAATGATTTTGAAGCTAGCCCTCGTAATTTAATTTGTGAACTCGGGCAAATCTGCACTGCGTCCCTTCTCGAGGCCAGTGTATGCTTCCTGAGATGCAATACCCAAAACTTGAACCCAGTATTCCAGGTTGGGTCTGACCCAAGGCTCTGTACAGCTCAAGCAAAACTTCCTTGTTTCCCAGTCTCGGTGAGAGAAAGGCCAACATTTCATGCGCCTTTTTGATTACATTTGTGTCATGGTTTTATACTTGGCAGCCAGCATCCCGTATCCAAGGTGGGGTATAAATCTGCAAAATTCCACGGCTGGGCAGATTGCTTTCTGCTTGGATTATGCGAAAGATCACTGGACCATGAGAGAAGCCAGTCCAACAATTTTACCAAAAGCAATTTTGTACCAATTCCGTCGTGTGATTATACCCCAATGATCACCCGCTGACATTCCAATCACACTCCTCAACATCATTACAATGCTAAGCAGAGCCAGTAGCAGAGAGACGCAGAGCAAATACAAGCATCGGAGAAATCTCACCGTTCTTATTTATTAAACCTTTTACAAATCAACTGCACATCACATTTACCTTTTATCGCTGTGTTATTATGTTCTGTTTTCCTGATTGTTACACAGTCTGAGGCAGACTCCCCTCCAGTCTCCGGTTGGTGTTTGCTACAAGTGTTCACAGAATCTCTACAGTACAGAAGAAGCGATTCAGCCCATTGGGTCTGCACCAACTCTCTGACAGAGCATCTTACCCAGGCCTTCTCCTCTGTCCTATTCCCATAACTCCACACATTTCCCATGGCTAATCTATCTAACCAACACATCTTGGGACACTAAGGGACAACTTAGCATGGCCAATCCATCTCACTTGCACATAAGAATATAAGAACTAGGACAGGAATAGGCCATCTGGCCCCTCGAGCCTGCTCAGCCATTCAATAAGGTCATGGCTGATCTTTTCGTGGGCTCAGCTCCACTTTCCTGCCCTCTCACTATAAACCATAATTCCTTTACTGTTCAAAAATCCATCTATCTTTGCCTTAAAAGCAAGGTAGTCTCAACTGCTTCACTGGGGAGGGAATATCACAGATTCACAACCCTTTGTGTGAAGAAGTTCCTCCTCAACTCAGTCCTAAATCTGCTCCCCATTTGAGGCCATGCCCCCGAGTTCTGGCTTTACCCACCAGTGGAAACAACTTCCCTGCTTCTATCTTATCTATTTCCTTCATAATCTTATATGGTTCTATAAGACCTCCCCTCATTCTTCTAAATTCCAATGAGTGTAGTCCCAGTCTACTCAGTCTCTCCTCATAAACCAACAACCTCAAATCCGGAACCAACCTAGTGCCACATCTTGATCCTCTGATCCTTTGATCTGGGCAGCACGGCGGCACAGTGGTTAGCACTGCTGCCTCACGGCTCCAGGGACCCGGGTTCAAATCCGGCCTCGGGTCACTGTCTGTGTGGAGTTTTGCACATTCTCCCCATGTCTGCGTGGGTTTCCTCCAGGTGCTCCAGTTTCCTCCCACAGTGCAAACAATATGTGGATTAGGCTGATTGGCCATGCTAAATTGCCCCTTAGTGTCAAGTGGGTTAGTAGGGTAAATATGTAGAGTATCGGAGATAGAGCCTGGGTGGGATTGTTGTCGGTGCCAACTTGATGGGCTGAATGGCCTCCTTCTGCATTGTAGGGATTCTATGAATCAATTCTCTCTTACCCAGGAGGGTAATTTCCGACTACAGAGTCCTTGCTGTAACCCTGGAACAATCCAGGTCAGTAGATGGTGCCACAACTATCCGACTGAGCCTTCTGACTCGTCACAGCCTGTGTGGTGATTGGTGAGGAGGAATCTTCCATTAGTTGCTCTTTAAAAAAAAACTTTTGTGGCGTGTTCCCAAAATATTCTGCTGAATTCCTCGATGGGGGAAAAAACCCTGAAAAAGTTGGATATCTCGAAAGAAAATGATTTGATTTTAGTTGTTATAAGTAGGATCAATTAGCACCTGTGAAGCAAAAAGACAACTTAACATTTTGTGCAAACATGTTTTAAAGAATTTGCACCAGAAAGGGAGATCTTTCTCTGTGAAACAAAAGTTTTAAAGTTAAAGTTTATTTATTAGTCACAATTGGCTTACATTAACACTGCAATGAAGTTACTGTGAAAATCCCCTAGTTGCCACACTCTGGCGCCTGTTCGGGTACACTGAGGGAGGATTTAGCATGGCCAATGCATAGATGGGAAAGCAAGTTATAAGTGGATGGGGCTTTACAGGAATAGGAGGAGATTGGTGTGTAGCATAAACAGCAGCAAGATCAGTTGAGCGGAATGGCCTGTATGTCTGCCGTGGGTTCTGTGTAACCGTATGGTCTTGGGATGCGAGGACCCTAGGTGAGGCCAGCATTTATTGCCCAGCCCTAGGCAAGGTGGTGGTGAACCATCTTCTTGTACGGCTGCAGTCTGTTTAACGATGGCACTTCCACAGCGCTGTTGGGGAAGGTGTTCCGGAATTGTGACACAGTGATGCTGAAGGAACGAGTGCACATCAGGGGGTTTTGAGTGCGAGGAGGAATCATATAATAGAATGGAATCCCTACAGTGCAGAAGGAGGCCATTCAGCGCATCGAGTCTGCACCAACACCAATTCCACCCAGGCCCTATTTCCATAACCCCACGCATTTACACTGCTAGGGTCAATTTAGCACGGCCAATCAACCTAACCCGCACATCTTTGGACTGTGTGAGGAAACCGGAGCACCCGGAGGAAACCCACATAGACACGGGGAGAACGTGCAAACTCCACACAGACAGTCACCCAAGCCGGGAATCGAACCCGGGTCCCTGGCGTTGTGAAGCAGCAGTGCCAATCACCGTGCTTCCGTGCCTCCAATGGTATTTTGCTTCAATATGTAGGAAGTGGTGAGACTTGGGAGGAAAACATGGTGATGATGTTGTCCATTGATATGTCCTCTTGGCCGACCCACCTGTTTTTTGTTCCTGTCACAGGAATCAAACTCATTTTAAAGAAATAACAGAATCGGCTGCAGCAACACATCAGGAATGTTTGTTGTGATTACCCTATAGAATCCCTACAGTGCAGACAGAGACCATTTGGCCTATTGGGTCTGCACTGACTCTCCAAAAGAACATCCTAACCAGGCACCACCCCATCCCTGTAACCCCCATGCATGTAACAGGGCTAATCTACACCTCTCGGAACACTAAGGGGCAATTTAGCACGGCCAATCCACCCAACCTGCACATCTTTGGACTGTGGGAGGAAACCAGAGCACCCAGAGGAATCCTGATGGAATGAATGAGTGGGAACGAGCTCTTTTTAAAATGGAACTGAGTTCCAAACGTTGAGCCTCTGCCTCTGACTTGACTGAAATCAGAGATGGTGATGCTGGAAGTGCAGGGAGTTGAGCCACCTGTTTCTTGAAATGTTTATGGGGAACTTTATGCATTAACTTGATAGCAAGAGCCGATAGGTTGTTGTCTAACTTTGAACATAGGGAAGCCAGTGAATGTCTGTTTGTGTGGATGTTCGAGTCAAGTTGGGGAGTTGAAATGCTGACAATAGCTCTCTGAATTTGCACTCTAACTCCTCCGCATGAACTTACACTTCTGATACCATCGACATGATGATACAACCCACTGACATTGGAGCATTTCCACACCAGAGATTTTCTTGCGCATAGTTCCCCTGCTTTGTGTCCATATTGGTTCACAGATACTACTGCCCTCACTGAGCTAACTGTTAAAAGCACTCGATTATCTGCACTGGAAGCTTTCAGTGCGACTCCAGACATTGTGTTAGAGTCCAGGCTGATAGTCCTCAACTGCCGAGGGTCGCCAGTCCTCCTGGCCTGCTCTGGAATTTCCTGAAATTAAATTTTCATCTCCTGGAATCTTTGGGTGTATTAATGATGTTGTGGCATCACTGCCCCTACATTCCCCTCCCCAAGACCTCCCCATTTTCTGAGAGCGCTTTTACTTAATAGTTATCAGCGTGTCGGAGTTGGGGATACGCGTCTGTTTGACCAGTGGATGTGGTTGGAGGTGGGAAATCGTGGGATGAAACCTCCTGGAGCATGTTCGGGCAGCGTTGCCGACTCTCGGTCACCCTGAATTGGTTAAAGATTGCCAAGGCACGACCGACAGGGCGGGTCCCTCATGCCCTGGGCCAGCATTCCTCCCCTAACCGACCCCCACTTCCTCGCACTGCTTTGTGTGTGAAAACAGTTGTGTGATATACTGGCACACAGCTTGGTTTTGTGGGTCCACTCCGAGGGCAGGGGGTAACAGTGGTCTTGTGGTAGTGTCATTGGACAAGTAATCTAGAGGCCCAGGCTAATGGGGACATGGGTTCAAAACCCACCAGGGCAGTTCGTGAAATTTCAATTCAATTAATTAATAAATCTGGAACCTAAAGCGAGTCTCAGTAACGGTGACCATGAAATTATCATCGATTGCCAGAAAAACTAATGTCCTTTAGGGAAGGAAACCTGCCGTCCTTACCCGGTCTGGCCTACATGTGGCTTCAGAGCCACAGCAATGCGGTTGACTCTTAACTGCCCTCTGAAATGGCCTGAACTGAGCGAGACTCTCAGTTTAAGGGCAAGTAGAAATGGGCAGCAAATGCTGGCCTTGCCAGCGACGTCCACATCCCATGGAAGAATAAGGAAAAGAAAAGTGGTTGTGGGTTCAAGACCCACTCCAGAGGCATGAGCGTTCAATCCAGAGCAGATGTTCAGTGCACAACTGAGGGAGTGCTGCTCTGCTGGAGGTGCAGTCTTTCAAATGAGCACTGCAATCATCGCTCTGTTCCAATGGACATCCAATATCTTCTCTTGATAGTAATGGGGAATTTGTTCTGGATATTTCACTCATCTGTATGCATCATCAGTCACATAACACAGGGTTGGAATGTGTTAGGTGACCATGCAGGACATACTGGTCAGACCCCATTTGGAGTATTGTGAGCAGTTTTGGGCCCTGTATCTAAGGAAGGATGTGCTGACCTTGGAAAGGGTCCAGAGGAAGTCCACAAGAATGATCCCTGGAATTAAGAGCTCGCTGTATGAGGAACAGTTGAGGACTCTGGGTCTGTACTCATTGGAGTTTAGAAGGATGAGGGAGGATCTTATTGAAACTTACAGGATACTGCAAGGCCTGGATAGAGTGGGCGTGGAGAGGATGTTTCCATCAGTAGGAAAAACTAGAACCAGAGGGCACAGCCTCAGGCTAAAGGAATGATCCTTTAAAACAGAGATGAGGAGGAATTTCTTCAGCCAGCGAGTGGTGAATCTGTGCAACTCTTTGCTGCAGAAAGCTGTGGCAGCCAGGTCATTGAGTGTCTTTAAGACAGAGATAGGTAGGTTCTTGATTAATAAGGGGATCAGGGGTTATGGGGAAAAGGCAGGAGAATGGGGATGAGAAAAATATCAGCCATGATTGAATGGCGGAGGAGACTCGATGAGCCGAGTGGCCTAATTCTGCTCCTATGTCTTATGGTCTTTTACTATTTAGGGCTCATCAGCAATAGGTAGATGCTACTGTAATTATCGATTAAGGACCTCACAATAGAGTGGACCAATTCCACTTGAGTTTGAACAAGCGAAGGAACCACAACCTGGTTTCCTATACTCATTCATTATATGACTGTATTGGTTGTAATCAAAGCAAAACACTGCGGATGTTGGAAATCTGAAACAAAAACAGAAAATGTTGGAAAATCTCAGCCGGTCTGGCAGCATCTGTGGAGAGAAACAGAGTTAACATTTCTTCTTTTTTAAAATTCATTTGTTCTCTGGATGTGGATGTCGCTGGTAAGGCCAGAATTTGTTGTCCATTCCTAAATTCCCCTGCCAAGGTGGTGGGTGCGTTGCCGGTAATGACTTCAATCAGACCTTTGAGGTAGGCCTATTGGAATATGAACTCACTGATTAAGTAGTCAATTGGTGGGCCAATCAAGGAGTCTTTTCTTTGTATTTAACTGAGAGCGTCAATTCATCTGGCACTCCCGAAGGTAGACTGCTGACTGATAGCACTCTGTGTACTGCTGTTATAATTGCAAATAAAGAGATTTTGGTGAAGGGACTTCTGCCTCCAAAGATGTATTACACTGCCTTCTTGAACCACTGCAGTCCATATGGTGTAGGTGCACCCACAGTGCTGTTAGGGAGGGAGTTCCAGGATTTTGACCCAGCAATAGTCAGGATGGCGAGTGGGTTGGAGGGAAAATTCCAGGTGTTGTGTTCCCAGGTACCTGCTGCCTTCAGCTTTCAGGTGAGAGAAGTCTGAGATTTGGAAGGTGCTGTCCAAGGTGAACTGCTGCAGTGCATCTTGCAGATGGCACCCACTGTTGCCACTGTGTCACCCTGAATTCTAAAGAAGACTCATATTCGATTCGAAGCATTTCTCTTCACAGATGCCGCCAGAACTCCTTAGTTTATCCAGCACTTTTTTTTTGATTTCGTGTAAACTGTTTTGGGGATGCCCTGTGGTAGAAAGGTGCTATGCAAATGCAAGTCTTCCTTTTTTAAGATGAACACCTATCCATGTGCAGATGCTCTGACAAGATAAGCCCCCAGCCTGGCTTGGCATTTCCATTTCGATAACTTGTTGACAAGAAGAGGAAAGATGTTGAAATAAATGGAAGATCATTTCTTGAGGCTCAGTGTGTCTAAGAGCCATTGTGCACACTTCAAATACATTCCATCTGTCAAGAATCCTTTGCTAGGAAGATGGATGGATATTTGTACATTTACAGTGGAGGGAATGGAAATAGGAATGTATTAAAACCCAGAACATTATATCTGTTTGCTTTTATTATTTCACATGTAGACAGACAGTCGGTGTTCTGTCTGGTGAGGTATCCATCGTGTGGAACTTTACAGTACCCAGACTGACAAGAGTTAGTTTAAATATTTCACCATGCAAGCAGATATTGTTGTTGTATTTCTCAATGTGTGTAGAGAACAAAGAACAAAGAAAATTACAGCACAGGAACAGGCCCTTCGGCCCTCCAAGCCTGCACCGACCATGCTGCCTGACTTAGCTAAAACCCCCTACCCTTCTGGGGACAATATCCCTCTATTCCCATCCTATTCATGTATTTGTCAAGACGCCTCTTAAAAGTCACAATTGCATCTGCTTCCACTATCTCTCCCGATAGCGAGTTCCAGGCACCTACCACCCTGTGTAAAAAAACTTGGCTCGTACATCTCCTTTCAACCTTGCCCTTCGCACCTTCAACCTGTGCACCCTAGTAATTGACTCTTCCACCCTGGGAAAAAGCTTCTGACTATCCACTCTGTCCATGCCTCTCATAATCTTGTAGACTTCTATCAGGTTGCCCCTCAACCTCCATCGTTCCAGTGAGAACAAACAAAGTTTCTCCAACCTCTCCCCATAGCTAATGCCCTCCATACCAGGCAACATCCTGGTAAATCTTTTCTGTACCCTTTCCAAAGCCTTCACACCCTTCTGGTAATGTGGCGACCAGAATTGAACATTATATTCTAAGTGCAGTTCTTTAAAGCTGCAACATGACTTGCCAATTTTTAAACTCAGTGCTCCGGAGAGGTTGCGCTGCTTTTATTCCACTCTGCCACGTGATACGCTGTGTATTATTCTGCGAGGGATGTGGAGCTGTGAGTGTCATGGCCAGTTTCTTGACATGTTTCAAAGTCTGACTGGTTCGATTAGGCATATTCGGATTTCCACTGGCTTTTCCTATTGGGCAGATGCAACAGTTAGAATGTGCTTGTATTTCTTCCTCTCCAGATTGGCAGTTACTTGCAAATTCCTGGCGGTATCCCAAAGCCATAGAAACCAGCTGGAAATGAGTGATCTCCCTCTTTTAAAGATTGCTTTATAATGGTGTGGCATCTGGAGTGTGACGTCTTGTTTTCTTTTATTCATTCATGGGACATGGGCGTCGCTGGCTGAGCCAACATTTGTTGCCCCTCCCTAGTTCCCCTTGAAGGGGCAGTTAAGAGTCAACCACATTGCTGTGGCTCTGAAGCCACATGTAGGCCAGACCAGGGTAAGGATGGCAGGTTTCCTTCCCTAAAGGACATTAGTGAACCAGATGGACTTTTATGACAATCGACAATGGTTTCATGGTCTTCATTAGACTTTTAAATCCAGACTTCAATTGAATTCAAATTTCACCAGCTGCCATGGTGGGATTCAAACTTGGGTCCCTAGAGCACTACCCTTGGCCCTGGGATTACTAGCCCAGTGACAATGCCGCTACACCATTGCCTCCCCTCTTGTGTGTGATGTCTGGTATGTGATGTCCGATGTACAACATCTGGTGTTGTGGGGCTGGGGGAAGCCACAGTGGAATTTGAAAAGATTTGGCAGATTATTACACACATCGCTCCTATTCTTTATTTCCAAAATGGATCAAAAATGTTAACAGTGGCTGTACTTCAAAACTGGGCAGGAACCTTTTGGGGAGGTTCTTGATGGTTATGATAAGTCACTATGTATCTGTCTAAGCGGGACAGCACGGTGGCACAGTGGTTAGCGCTGCTGCCTCATAGCGCCAGGGACCTGGGTTTGACTCCCGGCTTGGGCCACTGTCTGTGAGGAGCCTGCATGTTCTCCCCGTGTCTGCATGGGTTTCCTCCGGGTGCTCCAGTTTCCTCCCACAGTCTGAACAGACGTGCTGGTTAGGTGAATTGGCCATGCTAAATTCTCCCTCGGTGTACTTGAACAGACGCTGGAGTGTGGCAACGAGGGAGATTTTCACAGTAACTTTATTGCAGTGTTAACGTAAGTCTGCTTGTGACACTAATGAATAAATAAAGCTCTCTGTTAGCTTTGTGTTAGCATTAGGGATGAGCATTAAAATAAATCTCAAAGTTTTGTGCACTGGCCATTTGTGACTGAGAGTTGGATTCTTACAACGCTTGACAATTAGTGAAATCTAGGTGAAGTTATGACTGTGTGGTTCCCGTCAGTGATTGGCTTGTTTCTGATTCATGCCTATCCAAGGCAGTTGAATAATTTACCTCAACTGGTAGCACTGAGAGAATTACGGTCGCTGAAACTACAATTGTGGGGAATTATAGTAGCAATATTTTCAACTGAGTGTATTATGTGAATCGTTTGAATTTGTCACAGCTCCAGCTGAGGTTTTGGAGCTCGTAGACTGTCAAAAGGAAAGAAGGATGAAAATGTTTATACAGCAGGATTAGCACAGTCGCAGTTCCCTCATGAAATCAAACTAGAATCAGTAGTAAGATCCAATTCAGCTCCAGACAGAAATATCTGACTCCCAGCAATCAAACAAGAATCACTCACTGAACCAATGTAAGCTACATAAATTATATACCTATTCAGATCAGAATTGCATGCATTCATGTCAGCACTGGCTCAGCTGGGAGCAGTTACTCAGTCAGGAGATTGTGGGTTCAAGTCCCACTCCAAGGGATTGAGCACCAAGTCTTGGCCTGAGAGGACTTTCTGATGTGATGTTAAGTTGAAGCTCTGTCTGCACTCTCAGGCGGATGTAGAAGATCCTGTGGGCACCATTTTGAAGAAGATTGGGGGGAATTAATTCATGATGATCTGGGTCAATATTTATCCCTCAAACAATATCACATTCAATCTGCTCCTTTATCTTATTACTGTTCATTCAATCTTACCATGCGTAACTTACAGTGCAAAAGGAGGCCATTCGGACCATCGAGTCTGCACCGACAACAATCCCACCTTAGGCCTTATCCCTGTAAGCCCACATATTTACCCCGCTAATCCCTCTAACCTACGCGTCCCGGGACACTAATGGACAATTTAGCATGGCCAATTCACCTAACCCGCACATCTTTGGACTCAAAATGTTATTTCCTGAAAGAAAACCATCTGATTTGCATGAATTAACTGCTTGCTAGCTCTGATATCATAGGAATCGTAACAGAGGAAAAAGGGAGCTCTCGTTGCTCGGTAGGTAGCCCACCTACCTCTGAGCCAGAAACTCCAGATACAAGTTCCCCATCCAGAACTTGTTGGCCAAAGAAGGACTGTTCATGATGCGAATTAACAGGTTGATAATCAACCTGCTAACACTTCCCCACTATTCCCCGTGTGTGTGTGTGTGTGAGGAGATAAAACAAACAGAAGGTTGACCAGCACCTTGAGCCTGTTCTTCAGTTTAGTCAATTAAATGCTGACTTGATCTCAACTCTCATTTCCCACCTTGGCTCCATAATCCCTTATACCAACAAAAATCTACAGTCAAAGTTACAAAACTTTAAATCCAGCCCCAGTTTCAACACCTTCTTTTGCAGGGAGGCAGTTCAGATTTCTCTGGCTCTTTGTGTGAAGAGGTTCTCCCTCACATCTCCCCTAAAATGGTCTATCCAGTTCTATTGTAAAGATAATGCCGCCCCCACTTTTTCTGGGCATTCCCACCAGAGCAAATAGTTTCTCTGTCTGCCCTATCAACCCCCATCATCATCACAAATATCTCAGCTGGATCAGCCCATAATCTTCCATGTCTAAAGGAACATAAACCTAAATTATGTCATCAGTCCTCATAATTTAACCCTTTTACCCCATGGCATTCCAGTGAATCTGTACTGTACCCCTCCAAGACTAATATTGGATTCCTGAGGAATATTGTCCACACTGAATGCGTGACTCGAAATGGAGTCCAAATAGAGTTTTAAAGCACTGTAATATAACTTTCAGACCATTGTACTGCCGCCCTACTTCAGATAAAGGCCAATGTTCTGTAGAATTTTCAAATAGGTTTTGTACCTGTCCATTAGCTTTTAGCGATTTAGGAGTCCATGTACAGAAACTTTGAAAAGACTTGTTGGCTTCTTTTTTGAGCAGTTAAGTACACACCTACCCCTTTCTCCTACCTACCCGTGTTCCTACCTTACTTCCGATCGCAAGCCAACCAAAGTGCTGCCCCGTGGCTTTGAGACTCTGACCTCACTCACATTTGGCAGACGGAGTTGGTGTAGTGCAGGATCGTATAAATTCCAGCCTAAAATAATAATCGGAGTCCACATAGAAACATAGAAACCCTACAGTACAGAGAGAGGCCATTCGGCCCATCGAGTCTGCACCGACCACAATCCCACCCAGGCCCTATCCCTATATCCCTACATATTTTACCCGCTAATCCCTCTAATCTACGCATCCCAGGACACTAAGGGGCAATTTTAGCATAGCCAATCAACCTAACCCGCACATCTTTGGACTGTGGGAGGAAACCGGAGCACCTGGAGGAAACCCACGCAGACACAGGAGAATGTGCAAACTCCACACAGACAGTGACCCAAGCCGGGAATTGAACCCAGATCCCTGGAGCTGTGAAGCAGCAGTGCTAACCACTGTGCTACCGTGCCGCCCCGCCCTATTCACCGTCCTATTCACATCATCAGACCTCACAAAGAACAAAGAAAACTACAGCACAGGAACAGGCCCTTCGGCCCTCCAAGCCTGCACCGACTATGCTGCCTGACTTAGCTAAAATCCCCTCCCTTCCGGGGACCATATCCCTCTATTCCCATCCTGTTCATGTATTTGTCCAGACGCCCCTTAAAAGCCACTATCGTATCTGCTTCCACTATCTCCCCCGGCAGTGAGTTTCAGGCACCCACCATCCTCTGTGTAAAAAATCTGCCTCGTACATCTCCTTTAAACCTTGCCCCTCGCACCTTAAACCTATGCCCCCTAGTAATTGACTCTTCCATCCGGGGAAAAAGCTTCTGACTATCCACTCTGTCCATGCCCCTCATAATCTTGTAGACTTCTATCAGGCCGCCCCTCAACCTCCGTCGCTCCAGTGAGAACAAACCAAGTTTCTCCAACCTCTTCTCATAGCTAATGCCCTCCATACCAGGCAACATCCTGGTAAATCTTTTCTGTACCCTCTCCAAAGCCTCCACGTTTTTCTGGTAGTGTAACGACCAGAATTGAACACTCATTTACACCATCAGACTCATATTAAAAGGGATCTATCATCTGGACCAGACAAGTACCTTTTTTTTGACTCCTTTCAAAATGACACCTGTTGTATTGCTGGTATTAACAAGGGGTATGGGTCGAAGTTGACCCCAATGTTAATTGGGGCAAGATATTTGCTTTGCGTATTCTTTCTACTCCCTTGAGTTCATCCAATATTCTGATCCTTGCTTTTAAATCATAGAAACATAGAAGATGGGAGCAGGAGGAGGCCATTTGGCCCTTCGAGCCTGCTCCCCCATTCATCACAATCATGGCTGATCGTCCAACTCAATAGCCTAATCCTGCTTTCTCCCCATAACCTTTGATCCCATTCGCCCCAAGTGCTATATCCAGCCACCTCTTGAATACATTCAATGTTTTGGCATCAACTCCTTCCTGTGGTAATGAATTCCACAGGCTCACCACTCTTTGGGTGAAGAAATGTCTCCTCACTTCCGTCCTAAATGGTCTACCCTGAATCCTCAGACTGTGACCCCTGGTTCTGGACTCCCTCACCATTGGGAGCATCCTCCCTGCATCTACTCTGTCTAGACCTGTTAGAATTTTATATGTCTCTATGAGATTCCACTTCATTCGTCTGAAATCCCTCCTTGGATTCGTCTGAAATCCTTCCATGCCTCCCCCTCCCCAACTCTGTAACCTTCTCCAGTGCTATAATCCTCCGAGATTGCTACATTCCTCCAACTCTGGCCTCTTGGCTAATTCTGATCACTTCACCATTGGCGGCTGTGTCTTCAGCTGCCTCGGCCCCAGGCTGTGGGATTCCCTACACCTCTCCGCCTCTCCCCCCTCCAGACGTTGCTCCTTAAAAACCAGCTAATACCTCCTTAAAGTGGCTTGGTGTCAGATTTTGCTCGACAAAGTTCCCGTGAAGCCGTCTGGGTGCTATAGAAATGCATGTTGTTGCGGTTGTATTCCGTATGCTGATGTTTGACAATTAGGCAATCACTGAGTAGAGGCAGCTGGTTTCTGTTGCGAGATTCTCCCCGAGTTGTTGACAGCAGACAAGGAGCAGAATGGGAGCCTTAAGGAGATTCTGGGTGAGGAAAGTGGCCAATCTTGAGGGATGGGCCCAGTTCCAACAAATTGCCATGCATACAGGTGCACACACACACACATTTGTGAATCTCACTGACAAGCTGTATAAAGTGTCAGTGAGACACTTTGATGCGGTGTCCTTGTACGTAAAGCAGGACTTTGCAGTCTCCCGCTGTGAATTGGAAAAGAAGCTCGAGAGATTTTGCCGCAGTGTGAACAAAAGGTGATTGGGGCAATGCTGTTTAACAGTGATCTATTTCACTTTTACTGGCGGATGCAGCTTTTGCGCAACTTGCTCGGTACCATGCCTGGAGCTCCCACAGGCACTGGCATCCAAACTTTCACACCACCTTTCCGAATGACCAACAAGTCAGGTAATTTCTCTATTCAGCCTCTCTGCTTCTGTGTTGTCACTGCGGGGGGGAGGGGGGCGGATTATTTTCAAAGTCAAATTCTTATTTATTTGCATTGTTTAATCTCTCAAAATATTCTTGTGTTCAAACGGCATCAATTAGTAGGAATAAAATATAAACATATAAAATTCTAACAGGGTTAGACAGGGTAGATTCAGAAAGAATGTTCCCAATGGTGGGGAAATCTAAAACTAGGGGTCATAGTTTGAGGATAAGGGGTAAACCTTTTAGAACTGAGGTGAGGAGAAATTTCTTCACCCAGAGGGTGGTGAATGTGTGGAATTCACTCCCACAGAAAGTAGTTGAGGCCAAAACATTGTCTGATTTCAAGAAGAAATTAGAGAGAGCTCTTGGGGCTAAAGGGATCAAGGGATATGGGAGGAAGGGGGGATCAGGGTATTGAGTTTGATGATCAGCCATGATCATAATGAATGGCGGAGCAGGCTCGAAGGGCCGAATGGCCTCCTCCTGCTTCTAGTTTCTATGTAATACTGTGGGGATCGAGTGCAAATCAGACTATTTCTCTTCCCTTCCTCTGTTAGCTGATGGTTGTATGGACTCCAATTTGCCCCTTCTGCTCCACTTTCCCCTCGATTCCTCGCCCATGTGGCTGTTCTTTATATACCAGCTTGGACAGTGAGTGACTCAGGGCATCAGGGCTGACCGTGCCCTCCCCTGCTTTTGAGTGCAAGAACAATGAAGAACAAAAGACTTGGGTGGATTTTTAACTCCTCCTTGTGTAGTGTACTCAACTGGTGCCTGAGTGAAATCAGCACGGACTGGGTCTGTATAGTTCAGCTCCTCACCAACTGAGCCATCAGAACAACGAGCTTTATCGCCTCCCCACTGGGATCGTTGAGGGTCAGTGAAACTCCGTGAATGTTGTCAGACCTGATTGGGATCTTGAAACTGCTATTTATTCACGCCCTTTGAAGAGGCAACACATTTTGTATAAATAGGGGAACAGGTAATTGGAACCATTTTATCAACAAGGTCAATCAAAATTGAGGATGCTTCTCAGGGGCATTCAATTATAACTTCAGGCAGGCTTCCTCCCCAATCCCTGTGCAACTCATTGGTGAGGCCACTGAATTGAAACGATTTGTGTTAATCCTCCCACACACACACATGTGGTGGCTGGGGCCATGCTCGGGACGTTATACATCCCGGGACTCCTGCTTTCTGGAGGACTTTGACGCATTGAAAAGACTTCAGAAGTGAAGGGCAGGAATAGTTTCAGGCAGTCAACCTTCTGTGCTGAGAGGAATATATTGCCAGGATGCACTCGCTTTTAGTGGGGGATAGAAGGCAGAGGGACATCTGCCTCAGCTCAATATTGAAACATATCGACAATGTTGATCAGCCTTAAACACTCAAATCACTCTTCAGTTTAATATATATATATTTACGTGTATGTGTGTACATGTATATATGCTTGTTTGTGTGTGTATCTGTATAAAATGTGTGTATATGTATATGTGTGTACATGTGTATATATAGAATATGTATGTGCTCGAGTGTGTATTTGTATGTACATGCATGTGTGTATATATGTACGTTTATATAATATGTGTACATATATATATATGCTTATGTGTGTAATGCATGTGTGCACATGTATATGTGCTCGAGTGTGTATACGTGTCTGTGTGTATCTATATCTGTGTGTATGTAATGCATGTGTGTACATGTGTATGCATATGTGCTTGCGTATCTGTGTACATATGTGTGCATATAAATGTATTAAATATCCATGTACGTGTATATGTGCTTGTATGTGTGTGTATATGTATAATGCGTGCATGTGTGTGTATATATGTTTATGTATATATAGATCTAGTAAGTGTACATATATATATATATATATATATATATGCTTGTATGTGTGTGAAATATATATATATATAAAATGTGTGCACGTGTGTTTCTGTGTTTGGGTATATATAGATATAATGTGTCCATGTATATGTGCTTGTGTGTGTACATATACATGTATATAAATATATTAAATATCCATGTACTTGTATATGTGCTTGTATGTGTACAAGCTCATATATACACACACAAATTTTCACGTGTGCACATGTGTTTATTTGTGTGTGTGTATATATATATATAAAATGTACATATACGTCCTTGTGTGTACATATATGTGTGTGTATATAAATATTGAAAATGTGTGTGTGTGTATGTATACCAAAGTGCTGGAGACTGTTTAGTGCCTTACAAAATGTGTAAGACTGAGTGATTCTCATCAGAAACTAATTTAATCAGCATTGCTGTGAAGAGATGTTGGTGTCTCTCAGACAATTTGGGGGAATATGTTTTCCGAAGTTGTGGTTGCTTTCTGAAGGTTTATTGCGTTGAGGTCTTACACACACTTGTGGACTTGGAGGATGAGAACAAGGCCATTCGGCCCATCAGTTCACTCAGTTAGTTCATGACTAATCAGTGACTTAACTTGATGTCACCTCCCTGAGAGGCCTTAAACGACAAAATCCCACTGAGTTCTGTTTTGAAAGCTCCGATTCTAGTGGGGGTGTTAACCTGGCCAGACCTGGCCGGTGAGCGTTGGGTTAAATGTCTTGTGTGAATTCTGTTTCTGTGCAATACACACCAGATAAAGCTGGTGATATCCACCTCTGGCCACCTGCAAACATTGCATTCATATCCAGTGTTTAACAATGAGTCCTGAAGTTTGAGAGATTGGGAGCCACAGAGCTTCCTCGCTCATGTGTTACTGAAGACTCTGTTGTGTTCTTCGCTCTTGCTAATTTTCCATAATGCTCAGGTGTAACCTGGCTTCTGGATTATAGGAGCTTTGTTTATTTAGTCATTAAGCATCTGTTGGGTGGAAACATCAGGTAAACTTCCCCTGGGTCGAGTGACAACAGCTCATCATAAAATGGCGGGGGGAGGGGGGGGGTTGGCGGGCAGCGGGTGGTGGTGGCGGGCAGCGGGTGGTGGTGGCAGTGGAATTCAAGTTAGATAGACGCACTGTGCTGAAGCCAGTTTTACCCCAAGTCCCAATATCAGCAACATGCATTTATACAGCACCTTTCAGTGCAGTAAAACAAACACTTCACTGGAGCGATTATTGGATCAAATTTGACACAAAACTTCTTCAGGGTCTAATTGTATTTTATTTATTATTGTCACAAGTAGGCGTACGTTCACACTGCAATGTGAACAGTGGCACAGTGGTTAGTGGATTTTCACACTAACTTCATTGCAGTGTTAATGTAAGCATACCTGTGACACAAATAAAACTTTTAAAAATTCCCTAGTCACCACATTCCGGTGCCTGTTCGGGTACATGGGAAAATTTAGCATGGCCAATGCACCTAACCAGCACGTCTTTCAGACTGTAGGAGGAACCCCTCGCTGACACGGAGAGAACGTGCAGACTCCGCACAGGCAGTGACCCAAGCCGGGAATCGAACCCGGGTCCCTGAGGCTGCAGTGCAGACCACTGTGCTACCGTGCTGCTGTCGGTGTAGGTGAACAGAAGCTTGGTCAAAGCTTTTTAGGAGGAGGTTAATGAAGGAGAGAAGGAGGGAGCGAATTGCAGAGCTTATTGACGTGGCAGCTGAAGGCATGGCCACCAATGGTGAGATGGGATTTAAGGATTCGAATTGGAGGGATTTGAAAACTAGGCTGAGAATTTTAAAATCTTAGGAAATGTCTGAGACAAGAGGAGATGGTGATAGGACAAGTAAAGAAACAAAAGATGGGTCTGGAAGAGGTGTAAATGGCAACAACAGAATGAGTACCAGCACCCGCTGTCTGTAAAATTAGTGGTGATGATCTAAACTTGTTGAGCTTGATGTTTGGTCCAGAAACATGCTGTTACTTGAAGCAGTGCAAAGATGTGCAGGTGAGGTTGATTGGCCATGCTGAATTGACTCTAGTGTCAGGATTAGCAGGGGTACGGGAATAGGACCTGGGTGGAGTTGTGGTTGCTGCAGACTTGATGGGCCTAATGGCCTCCTTCTGCACTGTAGCGATTCTATGATTCATTTTGTAATCTCAGGATCTTGGAGCAAAGGTCTTTACAACCAATTAAATACTTTGTAGTGTAGGCGCTGTGAAAGCGCAGGAACAACGGCAACTCATTTATGCACAGCAAGCTCCCACAAACAGCAATCGATCTAGTTGGGGCTTTTGTTTGAGGGACAAATAATGACTCGTGACACCGGCTCTTTGCTTGTTTTCTTCAGGCAAATTTGCTGATTTCTGAAGTAAAAACAGAGAATGCTGGAAAGACTCAGTGGGTCTGGCAGCATCTGCAGAGCGAGAGACAGAGTTAATGTTTCAAATCTTCTTCCTCCCCTCCTTGCAGCCGTGATTGGTTGAGAAAAAGACCAATGGGGTAATTGTAAAGGATGTGAAGAGTGACTCACTCAAACTGTGCTGTTACCCATTCAAAATATCTGGCCCATCGCTCACTGGGATTGGATGAGCGTTTTGCTGAGTATATAAGTCCCGTTTGGTGTTGACCCGAGGGAGGAATTTTTCCCCTCATCTTTTGGAAAGTGTTGTAGGAGTCTTTAGCCCTCACCATCTAGGGCACGAACCTCTCTTGATGAGGTGGTGAGGATGTTACCCACTGAGTCAATCTGGCAGCTGTTATAGGGTAGACATCCATTTCAGTAACATTACAAAAACTTACAAAGTGTAACCTTTCTAACCAACAGTACGAACTGGCTTAGCTGGCAGAAGGTACTCAGTTCTGAGCTTGGTGCCTTTTTTTTATTCATTTGTGGGATATGGGCATCGCTGGCTGGCCAGCATTTATTGTAAGAAGTCTCACAACACCAGGTTAAAGTCCAACAGGATTATTTGGTAGCAAAAGCCACTAGCTTTCGGAGCGCTGCCCCTTCGTCAGGTAAGTGGGAGTTCTGTTCACAAACTGGGCATGTAAAGACACAAACTCAATGGGAAGTCGCTCCAGCAGAATGATTGACAGCCAGTGTGGGTCCACCCGGGCAGATTGTGATGAAGCAGCAACTTGCTGTGGATTCGCTGCCATTGGGGACATTGGGCTGAGCAGAGACTGATAGCCAAGTTCTGCACACATGAGGACGGCCTCAACTGGGATCTTGGGTTCATGTCACACTATCTGTAACTCCCACGACTTGCCTGGGCTTGCAAAACTGTCCTGTCTGGAGACAATACACATCTCTTTAACGTGTGCTTAACGCTCTCTCCACTCACATTGCCTGTACCTTTAAGACTTGATTACCTGTAAAGACTCGCCTTCCAACCATTATTTTGTAAATTGAGTTTGAGTCTTTATATGCCCTGTTTGTGAACAGAACTCCCACTTACCTGACGAAGGAGCAGCGCTCCGAAAGCTCGTGGCTTTTGCTACCAAATAAACCTGTTGGACTTTAACCTGGTGTTGTGAGACTTCTTACTGTGATTACCCCAGTCCAACGCCGGCATCTCCACATCAGCATTTATTGCCCATCCCTAGTTGGCCAAGCACAATTGAGAGTCAACCACATTGCGGTGGCTCTGGAGTCACATGTAGGCCAGACCGGGTAAGGACGGCAGATTTCCTTCCCTAACATTAGTGAACTAGATAGGTTTTTATGACAATCGACAATGGTTTCATGATCATCAGTAGATTCTAAATTCCAGATATATTTTTATTGAATTCAAATTCCACCATCTGCCGTGGCGGGATTCAAACTCGGGTCCCCAGAACATTAGCTGAGCTTCTGGATTAATAATCGAGCGATAATACCACTGGGCCATCGCACCCCTGATGAGTCCCTTGTGGCCAAACCAGACCTTTTTTTAAGATGATGCCTTGACAGGAATAGCTGAACAAATGCCACAATTACTGCATTAGGTTTAGATTCAGATCTAGAAAAAGCGTCAAAGTTCATTTCATCGCAGAAGGACAACAATAAGTGAAAAGACAGCAAAATAACGCTGGCATGACCTCCGTCATCAGTGAGTCAAAAGCCTTGCTCCATCTTGAGAAGGAAAAGCCCCTCGAAGCTGGCCTCAAATTTATTCGGTAGATATTGTGGAGAAGTTCAGTATGTGTGCCAGATTTTAGCCTCCTATTTCCTTAAGGATTCCATAACAAACAATGTACATGACTCAGCAAGAAACCCTGTGAGTTCACTGGGATCTTATCCTGATTGTCCTGGGTCTGATGAGCATTATTATTTTTTGGAGCCAATGAATGAATCACTCTCCATTGTTAACAGTATGTTAAGTATGTTATTAAGATACACAGGTGAAGGGCATTGTTAAGTTAAATATCTAGAGTACTTCTAAAGAGTCATAGAATCATAGAGGTTTACAGCATGGAAACAGGCCCTTCAGCCCAACTTGTCCATGAAGTGACCAAGGAGGTGGATGGGGGCAAGGCAGTGGACGTGGTATATATGGATTTTAGTAAGGCGTTTGATAAGGTTCACCATGGTAGGCTTCTGCAGAAAATGCAGATGTATGGGATTGGGGGTGATCTAGGAAATTGGATCAGGAATTGGCTAGCGGATAGGAAACAGAGGGTGGTGGTTGATAGTAAATATTCATCATGGAGTGCGGTTACAAGTGGTGTACCTCAGGGATCTGTTTTGGGGCCACTGCTGTTTGTAATATTTATTAATGATCTGGATGAGGGTATAGTTGGGTGGATTAGCAAATTTGCTGATGACACCAAAGTCGGTGGTGTGGTAGACAGTGAGGAAGGGTGTCGTAGTTTGCAGGAAGACTTAGACAGGTTGCAAAGTTGGGCCGAGAGGTGGCGGATGGAGTTTAATGCGGAGAAGTGTGAGGTAATTCACTTTGGTAGGAATAACAGATGTGTTGAGTATAGGGCTAACGGGAGGACTTTGAATAGTGTGGAGGAGCAGAGGGATCTAGGTGTATGTGTGCATAGATCCCTGAAAGTTGGGAATCAAGTAGATAAGGTTGTTAAGAAGGCATATGGTGTCTTGGCGTTTATTGGTAGGGGGATTGAATTTAGGAGTCGTAGCGTTATGTTGCAACTGTACACAACTCTGGTGCGGCCGCACTTGGAGTACTGTGTGCAGTTCTGGTCCCCACATTACAGGAAGGATGTGGAGGCTTTGGAGAGGGTGCAGAGGAGGTTTACCAGGATGTTGCCTGGTATGGAGGGGAGATCCTATGAGGAGAGGCTGAGGGATTTGGGATTGTTTTCGCTGGAAAGGCGGCGGCTAAGAGGGGATCTTATTGAAACATATAAGATGATTAGAGGTTTAGATAGGGTGGATAGTGATAGCCTTTTTCCTCTGATGGAGAAATCCAGCACGAGGGGGCATGGCTTTAAATTGAGGGGGGGTAGTTATAGAACCGATGTCAGGGGTAGGTTCTTTACCCAGAGGGTGGTGAGGGATTGGAATGCCCTGCCAGCATCAGTAGTAAATGCGCCTAGTTTGGGGGCGTTTAAGAGATCCGTAGATAGGTTCATGGACGAAAAGAAATTGGTTTAGGTTGGAGGGTCACAGTTTTTTTTTTACTGGTCGGTGCAACATCGTGGGCCGAAGGGCCTGTTCTGCGCTGTAATGTTCTATGTTCTATGTTCTATGTTCTATGCCACCCTTTTTTTTAAAACCCCTAAGCTAATCCCAATTGCCCGCATTTGGCCCATATCCCTCTATACCCATGTAACTGTCTAAACACTTTTGAAAAGGCAAAATTGCACCTGCCTCTACTACTACCTCTGACACCATCACCCCTGGCAGTGCCTTCCAGATACCTATCACTCTGTGCAAAAGACTTGCCCCTCATATCTTCTTTGAACTTTCCCCCTCTCACCTTAAGTACATGCCCCTCTAGTATTAGGCATTTCAACTCTGGGAAGAGGATTCTGACTGTCAGCCCTATCTATGCCTCTCATAATTTTATAGACTTCCGTCAGGTCTCCCGTCAGCCTCCACTGCTCCAGAGAAAACAACCCTAATTTGTCCAGCCTCTTCTAATAGCTCATACTCTCTAATTCAGACAGCATCCTGATAAACCTCTTCTGCACCCTCTCCAAAGCCTCCACATCCTTCCTGCAATGTGGCGACCAGAACTGAACTCAACATTCGCATCCCAAGCCAAAACTTGTTTGTGTTTCTTATTTATCTTCCCGAACCCTCGATGAGTTCTGCTACTATTAAAGTACTTGCAGTGTCTGACAGGACAGAAGCAGCTCTGATGAAGAGTCATCCAGATTCGAACCGTTGGCTCTATTTTCTCTCCACAGATGCTGTCAGACCTGCTGAGATTTTCCAGCATTTTCTGTTTTTGGTTTAGAAGCAGCACTGAATGTTGTGGGCATGTAGGTGAATGTTACGTGAAGATTCCGATATTAGCATTGATGGAACAATGTGTCAGAATGTAACAAAAACAGTCACCCCACAGTCCGTGGCTAAGTCCCATCTCACCAATGTCTTGTTGTGTTTCAAGCTGCTCGTTAACTTTCTGTCATGGATTGTTTTTGCTCCCGTTCTAGCCTTGGGCTTTGTAGAAATGCCACCAATACGATAATTTTAATTAATTCTTCATTAGTTAGAAGCACCTGTTTTCCAAAGCAAGAATCCCATTGGGCCTGTGCTGATGGACGAAATAGGGACCGGATAGGTGATGAGGTCTCTGGGTGGAGATATTGTCACCTTGACTTTTCTGCCTGCTTTCAGTGACTGTGGGGATGTATACGCAAACAGACACTTGAGAGAGCGGGGGAGGACGCTGGCAAAGAGAGCACCAAGCAAGTTCCTCGGCCACCTCGCTTCGAAATCCTCCCCTGCTGACTTTCAGAACTCTGAAAAATGCACAAAAAAGGCTTGTCGCTGGAAGAGGCGCTTCGCCTCCTCTTACGGATATCAGTACTGCAACCTCAAACCCCTCCTGCGAATTTCCGCTACCACTTCTTTCCCACCAGGAGTAGCACAACAAGAGCGACAACTTACCTCGAGGTGGCAAGCAGCACACCCTTCCCTTTGCATTGGGGTGACAGTTCAGGTACCCTCTTCTGTGTGTGAGCTCTGTGTTGTAAGCAACTGACAGTGGTACAAATTTGCAAAAGGGTTGTTTGGCGGAGAGGCGCGAGGGTCGGATCTCACGTTGAGATTGGAGTGTGTGCGAATGGCTTTCCTGCGTGAGGTTGAGCCATGATGGTTCTTGTATCGCTGACAGTTCAAGTGAAAGCGATTTGCCAAAACATTTCATCCTGATGCCCATTTAAAGAGAATTGAATCGGACCCTTTGTTAATTTAATTCATTGATTTAACCGGGGGAAACACCAGTAAATATAACCAAGTTCATTTGTACATGGACACAAATGGGAATCGAGTTACTATTACTGAGTTGTTTGAACTGTGGTTTCTGACTGAGTGACTACAGAAGGTGGCATTTTTAAGTGATGCAGTCGACTTGTGTGTTTGATGCGTGGGTCGATATCCTCTCATTACTGTCTGTTGACTCAGTGCTTCTATGATTGAATCTTTTGACATTTGCGCAAAATGGCTTTCATGCATGGGCTGTTACGCTTCATTACTGAACGCCGCATGTTAATTCTTTTTTTGGCTTCTTAAATAAGCATAGTCTGACAGTGAGGCTCGGCAAGTGTGCAATTTAGCAGGCGAAATGGGAACTTATTTTTCATAAGAGGTTATTGCGCAGGTCACCCACCCATTGTTTAGAAATAAGGAAAATAAAGCAAGCTAAATGTTGACTTGTAGTTCCGCTGCTCCACGGGCAGATTCCTGATAATCACACAGATAAATAGATTTGTGTCACACTGTCCATAAAAGGAATGCCTGAATTTTGATTTATGAATTTAAAAACAAACAGTACGATCGTCATTTATATAGCACAGTTCCCTAAGGTTTCACACAGTGCGGTAAAGGTTGACCATGGCCTGTGTTTCACTCATTAAACAGTGCATGTCAATGGGCGGCGCGGTGGCACAGGGGGGTTAGCACTGCTGCCTCACAGCGCCAGGGACCCGGCTTCAATTCCCGGCTTGGGTCACTGTCTGTGTGGAGTTTGCACATTCTCCCCGTGTCTGCGTGAGTTTCCTGTGGGTGCTCCAGTTTCCTCCCACAGTCCAAAGATGTGCGGGTTAGGTTGATTGGCCATGCTAAATTGACCCTTTTGTCAGGGGGATTGGCGGGGAGAATATGTGGGGTTACAGGAATAGGGCCTGGGTGGGATTGTGGTCGGTGCAGACTCAATGGGCCAAATGGCCTCCTTCTGAGATTCTATGAATAGCACACAGGGGTGTGGATAGATGAAGAAAACCTATTCTCACTGCTGGAAGGACTGAGAATGGGTGGGCTTGTGTTTAAAGCAATTCGCAGAAGAAGCAGTGGTGACTTGAGGAACAACCTTTTCATGTAGCGAGTGGTTAGGGTCTGGAATGCAATGCCCAAGGGTCCAAAGACAGTCTGTAACTTCACGAACATTTTGTTGTGTGACCCGCGGCAGTGACTGAAGCCATTGGGTGGCATTCTCCACCCACCCCGCACCTCGGTGTGTCTTGTGGCAGTGGAGGTGGCTCGTCACTGGTTGCCAGTGGGATCTTCCTGTCCCGCCGCGAGGTCTATGGCATTTTGTATGGCTCACCGGCCTTGCCACTGGGAAACGGGCAGGAGGGGGGTTCACCTTTGGCAGGACCAGAAGATTCCACCAGTGGGAAAGGTTGCCCCACCGCCCCCCCGCACCCCACCATACAAACTCTGTTCTGTTCCCCAGTTGACAACTCCATCCATTTTCTGGCCATTGCTTGTGGTTAAAGCAAGTTGTTTGTAAGCCTGGTGTCACGTTTGACTCTGGCATGAGCTTCTGACCTTTACCACTATGGCTACTTATTTCCAACTCCATTATATCACCCAGTTTTGCCTCTGACTCTGCTGCCCTGCTGCTGAAATCCTCATCCTTGCCTTGGTTACCTCTGGACTTGATGACTCCAGCCCTTCTGGCCAGACTCCCACATTCTACCCACTGTAAGCATGTAGCAACCCAAGGTTCTGCTGCCCATGTCTTAATGAGCACTAAGTCCTGAATGCCTGTCAGCCCAATGTTTGCTAACTGATATCGACTTCTGGTCAAGGAACACATTGATGTAAAAATCCTCAGCCCTGTATAAATCTGTCCATTGCCACGCCACTCCCTTTCTCTTAATCTCCTCCAGCCCCACAACCCTCCAAGATATCTGTGCTCATCCAAATCTGGCCTCTTTCATTTCTAGTCCTTTCGGTATCTTGTCTGCTTTCTTGCATCTTTGTAGAAACTTGATGTCTGTGTCGATATGCGCGATCTTCTTGGAGATCCTCGAGGATCTCTTTCATTTCTACAGTGCAGAAGGAGGTCATTCAGCCCATCAAGTCTACACCAACCCACCTTTTTATCCTACCCAGGCCCTATCCCCGTAACACCACATATTTACCCTGTTAATCCCCCGAACCTACATATCTTGGGGCAATAAGGGGGTAATTGACTATGGCCAATCCAACTAACCTACACATCTTTGGGAAGAAACCTGAGCACCCGGAGGAAACGCATGCAGACACGGGGAGAACATGCAAACTCCACACAGGCACCAAGGCTGGAATTGAACCCAGGGCCCTGACACTATGCCACCGTGCTGCCCCCCTTGTCCATCCCCAATTTCCCAATTTGAAATGCTCCAACAATGGCAGCCATGCCTTTGGCTGCCTGGGCTCGAAACTCTGGAATTCCCTCCCTAAATCTCTCCATGTCTCTATCTTTCTGAGCTCATTCAACATGCTCTTTAAAGGCCTTTTTTTGATCAAGAATTTTGGCAGCTGCACTCATGATGCAGGCTTTGATGTTCAGCCTTTTAATTGATCACTTCATCTTTATCCTTCAAGTAACAAGAGCGTGTGATTTTAAAACCTGTGCGATCATTAACACTCTCAACTCATGGCTCCTTATGTGTACTGTAAGAAATCTCACAACACTAGGTTAAAGTCCAACAAGTTTATTTGGAATCACGAGCTTTCGGAGCGCTGCTCCTTCATCCGGTGACTCTCTTTACATAAGGTAGAATCATAGAATCTCTGCAGTGCAGAACGAGGCCATTTGGCCCATCGAGCCTGCACCGTCAAGAATCCCACCCAGGCCCCATCCCCATTATCCCATGTATTTGCCCTGCTAATCCCCCTGACTCTAAGGGGCAATTCAGAATGACCAATCCACCGAACACGCACAGCTTCGGGGAGGGGCAACCACAAATGACTGAAAAATGATCCAAAGTAGTTTCAGATTGGAAGTTTTTCTTGGGAAGTTAGTTGTTGTTCCCTGAAGCTGGACCTGTAGGATGTGAAGACATTAGAGAGGCTTAGAGAAGGTTTACAAGAATGGTCCCAGGGATGAGGAACTTCAGTTATGAGGATAGGTTGGGGAAATTGGGCCTGTTCTCCTTGGAGAAGAGAAGGTTGGGAGGAGATTTGGTAGAGGTGTTCAAAATCATGAAGGGTCTGGACAGGGAAGACAGAGAAATTGTTCCCACTGGTGGGAGGATTGCAAACCAGAGGACACAGATTTAAGCTGGTTGACAAAAAAGACAAGATGTGGCACGAGGAGAAACATTTTTTCAGGATGAGTGGTTAGGGTTTGGAATGCGCTGCCTGAGAACATGGTGGGGATACATTCTTTTTGATTTGTTTTATTAATGTCACTTGTATTAGTATACAGAGAAATGTATTGTTTCTTCCACCTTATACAGACAAAGCATACCACACAGAGAGAAGGAAACAAGAGAGTGCAGAATGTAGTGTTACAGTCATAGCTAGGGTGTAGAGAAAGATCAGCTTAATGCAAGGTAGGTCCATTCAAAAGTCTGATGGCAGCAGGGAAGGAGATGAGAGGGAATTAGATTATCTGAAGAGAGAAAGGGTTTGCAGGACTACGGGGGAGCAGGGTTGAGCAAATAGCTATTAGAGAGAACTATATGGTGGACATGTCAACCTCCTTCTGCGCTGTAACCGTTCTAATAGCTCTGCCTCTAATCCATGCAGGCCAGGCTGCTAACACCAGTGCTAAGGGACAAAACTAACAAGTCAGGAACATGTTGGGTGACCTGGAACCAATGTAGGTTAGTGAGCACAGGGGCGAGGGGTGTGTTTTTGGAGAATGGGGGATGGCAGACCAGTCTGGAAAAGATTCAAAAATTCTTCTATGGAATTTGAATATGGAACAATGGAGGGTTTAAAAAAGAACATATGAATCAGGGTTTGGACAAGATGATGAGCTGAGGGAGGGTATGGAAAGGGACGGCATTGAGGGGATGGTAGAAAGTACTCTTGGTGAAGAATATGAGTTCAAAATCTACAGTTGAAAGGGGACCGGGCTTATGAAACAATCTGGTTTCTTAACTTGAGTAATACTGACCAGAATTCTCCACCCCGGCCGAGGCGTGCCATTCAAATGTCGGTGGGACTGGAAGATCCCATCACCTGGAGGGACTGGAGAATTTTGGCTATCATGTTGTATTGCATACCCTAGCCTGTGGAAATACGATTGGTTTGATAATGAAGAGTTTGTTGCATGCTGACCTCTCGGGAAACAGTGGGAGAGAAAATGGGATTCTGGTTAGGATATTCTCCTGGTTTGAGAATGGACAGTTGGCCATTACATGTGGAAGAGGCTCAAGGAGTGAAATGGCCTACTTCTGTTCTGTGTCCCTGTCAGAGCCAAGCGCAGAAAGCACTGGACAGACAAACATCATTGCTGTGCACAGGAGACATGCGTTATAAAATATCCTTGGCCATCAGGAGCTTTGCGAGGCCTGCTCTAAAGCAAATTATTTATTGCCCAGTGAAGTTTATTTCCTCTTAGTAATGTATCTTTCTTGTTCCTTAAATACCACTGACAGAAGGTAAACATTTTTGATTGTAACAAAGCTTCTATGATCGACCAAAATGGGCTGAGTAATGGATTGGTGATGATCTGAGTCCCGAAGTTATGATAATCTTGGTACTGGGCAGCAATCGCTTCAGTGTGAGAAGTAAGAAGAGCACAAAACAAATAGCAATCTTGATTTAACAGCCTTTCCTATCTTTGTAACCTTTTCCAGCCCAACAACATTTTGAGATAAGTGTGCTCCTTCAATTCTGAATTCCTGTGCATGGTTGCTCACTCAAACATTGGTGGTCATGCCTTCAGATCTTGTAACTTCATTGCAGTGTTAATGTGAGCCTTACTTGTGACTAATAAATAAACTTTACTTCATCTTTGGACACTGAAATTTCCTGCCTAAACTTCTCCATTTCTCTCTCTTTCTCTGGCGAGCTACCACAGAAAGCAGTTGAGGCCAAAATAGTATGTTTTCAAGGAGTTAGATATAGTTCTTGGGGTGAAGGGCATCAAAGGATATGGGGGGGGAAGTGGGATCAGGCTATTGAGTTGGATGATCGGCCACGACCATCAAGCAAGAGTAGGCCATTCGGCCCTTCAAGCCTGCTCCACCATTCATTTTGATCATGGCTGATCATTGAATTCAATATCCTGATCCCGCCTTCCCCCCAATGCAGGGCAGAGTAGGCTCGAAGGGCCGAATGGTCTACTCCTCCTATTTTCTATATTTCTGGGGAGTGCAATGATTGTTCATTAGACTGGCCCCTGGGGTGAAGTGACTGCCCAGAAAATCATGGATTTGAGTGCCCAATTCAGAGACACGGAGCAATATAATCTACGCTGACACTCCCAGTGCCGCATTTTTGCAGTTCTATATTTGCATGTGATGTTAAACCAAGGCCTTGTCTGCACTTTGAGGTGAATATACTAGATTCCACAGCCACTATTATCAAAGCAGAACAGGGGGGATTCTCCACTGTGCCAATATTTACCCCTCAGCCAACTTCAATCCAATTCAAATTCTCTTCCCAGTGGTGAACCAAGGCAAACTTTCACCTGCTTCCATAGCTAGTTATTCCCGGAACAAATTGCTAGTCTGTCACCAGGGTCTTAAAACTCGAGGGGCACCATTCTGCATCAGACATGGCTGACCATTAATCTTTCCCGCTCTTTCTGGCGGCCATTGGCGTGTTGGAAGGATTCATAGGTTGATACATAACCTGTTTGACCGTGTTATGAATGCACCTTCCTTGGCCATCAACTTAATCATAGTGCTTAATCATAGAATCTACAGTGCAGAAGGAGGCCATTCAGCCCATTGAGCCTGCACTGACAACAATCCCACCCAGGCCCGGTCCCCATAACCCCACATATTTACCCTCCTCTTCCCCCTGACACTAAGGGACAATTTAGCATGGCCAATCCACCTAACCTGCACATCTTTGGATTGTGGGAGGAAACCGGAGCACCCGGAGAAAACCCACGCAGACATGGGGAGAAAGTGCAGACTCCGCACAAACAGTGACCCAAGCCAGGAATCGAACCCGGGTCCCTGGTGCTGTGAGGCAGCAGTGCTAACCACTGTGCCACTGTGCTACCTTCATTGTGAAAGAATATAAGGTGCTATATAAATACAGATTCTCTCCTTTCCACTGAGTTCCAATTATGAGAACCAATTTGAAGGGCTGAGAGCCAAGGCACAGGTTAGCGCCAAGTCTAAAGGGAGAGGGAGAGCTGACTAGGGAAATCAACAGGTAGTGATTGTACTGAGGCCTTCAGGCTCAAGGCATCCAGTAGTTAATTTTAAAGGCTCAGTTGACTGCACTTATAGTCCCCTGGATCATCAGCAGCACCTGAGAAAAGGAGTCTGAGGGTCAGAATTGCTTTCGTTCAAATAATCATCGCTGTCCTGGTGCACGCGATCATCAAAAGCAATTGAGGGAAGATCCAGAGTGACAGTAGGGTGGAATCAGCACCGGCAGTGGACAAGACGACTGTCCGAGAAACTTTGGACCATTAGCAACACAGTGTGTGCAAAATGAAGACCAGTGGGGGCTTTTCCCGTGAAGAACTCCTTTGCATCATGTTTCGGATGACAGTACTGCGTCACCGCTCCATCATTGGATGGGTTAACACGGATTATCCATGTGTGAAGCGACCTGCGGTAACAGTGAATTACTTTGGAATCCTGGGCAGTACTGCGTTCCCTATCAACATGACTTCTGCCTCAGGTAGTTTTTATGTTGGGTGACTGTTGTTGCCTGGTGACTGGCTCTGTGCCTCTGGATTTGAGGTGTGTTGGAGTGCTTTAACCCAGCGATAGGTACCACAGACAAAATCTGGCTTCAATCCAGTGCTTAAGTTTTCAGATGTAACATTCACTCAAGGGAAAAGCTCAAAAGCAGTCACTAAAGTTAAAATGCTTTATATTTCTGATAATCTTCTGTGACAGCCTGTTCTCTGATTCCTGCTTTGCAGGATTTTCCTGGCTGAGTGATTCGAGTTGTGGTGCTTACTGACGCAGTTGATACCATCTTTCGATTTTTATCCTCATAACATATCTGGTGAATACACTTTTGTATAAATTGTGCAGTCTGTCTATCCCACAGAAGTGTAGATGTAGTGTAGTGTAGAAGTGCAGAAGTAATCGAGTATATTCAGGTCAAAATTTTTAAAAATTATTTCACGGGATGTGGGTGTCACTGGCTAGGCCAGCATGTATTGCCCATCCCCAATTGCCCTTGAGAAGCTGGTATCATCTTAAATGGCTGCAGTCCCTGAGATGTAGGTACACCTTATGTGCTGTTAGGGAGGAAGTTCCAGGAATTTGACCCAGCAACAGTGAAGGAACAGCGATATATTTCCAAGTTAGGATGGTGTGTGGATACTGAGGAAATTGAAGGAAAATATGGGCATAGAAATAACAGAAGATTAGCAATGATCTATTGGATGGTAGAACAAGCTCGAGGGGCTGAATGGCCTACTTCTGAGGCTATTCACTGCAGTGCACAACATTTTGAAAAATTAAACTTGAAGACTTTCCTCTATCTCAAATGCGGAAAGCCTTGCTTTTTGCATGTTTGAGTTATTTTGTGCAAAGCTTGTTCATTGCAATGAGAGATGTTAATGTTGTGAATGGAAACACGCACTTATATCGGTTTCCCAAACCCATTTTTTGTTCCTGGAACAGGTCGCTAGCCTGAAGCCAGAGGCTGTCATTTGAGGGCCAGCACTCCACATCAAGCATGGCTGACCAGGAGACACCTCCCACTCTGACTGCCTGCCAACAATGGGCATATCAGAAGGATTTACAGGTTGATAAATTGACCTGTTTGGCCACATTGTGAAGGCACCTTCCTTGGTCACCAAGTCCTGAAGTGGGACTTGAACCCAGAGTTTCTGGCTCAGTGGCAGGAACCCTACCCACTGCGCCATAAGCCCTCCGCCCTATCTTGTTGTCTGAATTCAATTCTCCAATTCAGGTGTAGACAAGCCTTGTGAGTTGTTTGTTATCTTTGATGTTCCTTGGAGCACTCCTTCTTGAACTCTCCAGTGGTATTTGCCAGTTTCCATTCTGTTCAGTGCCTGTTCCCTCCACTTGCCACCTGTCCCATGGAATAATGTAGTCACCTGTCTCTGATTGGATGGACACACCTGGTTTACTGATACAGAACTCCCCTGGGGGTAAAAGCAAAACACAGCGGCTGCTGAAATCTGAAACAGAAAATGCTGGAAAATCTCAGCGGGTCTGACAGCATCTGTGGAGAGAGAATGGAGCCAACATTGCAAGTCTGGATGACCCTTCGTCAGAGCTAACAAAGGGTCATCTAGACTCGAAACTTTGGCTCTATTCTCTCTCCACAGATGCTGTCAGACCTGCTGAGATTTTCCAGCGTTTTCTGTTTCTGTCCCCTGGGGGTAAGTGGCATCAGGTGCAGTTGGAATGGGAGGGCTCCCAGCATCACCCAGCGACATCAGAACTATCAGAGATACACGTCGGCAGAACCAAGGAGAAGCTCACTCTCTTCGAGGTATTCCTTGCAAGGTTCGTTCTACGATTTGGAAATATGTTTGCGAAAGGACAGTTCACCCAAGAGGAACTGTTTTGTCTCCTCATGTTGCAGCAATCTCTTTCCAACTCACTCGACATTGTTAAGTTTAAGATTGATAATCGTTGTGTGAAGGGTCCCACAACGACTGTGTCTGAGTTTGGTACCACCGAAAGCATCACGTTTCCTTTCAGCATTACCTATAGCTCAGGTAAAGACATTGTTCCTTCAATATTCTGGCCAGTGTTGTGTGCTGTCAAAAGTCTGTGTGAAACTCAGTCCTAATGTTTAGATGATTAGCCAAAAGCAGAGCAAAATGTATTTTAAACGTGATTCTAATTTAGTATTTAAAAAAAAACCAATTCTGCATCAATTCTCTTTACTGGATGACGCACCGAGGCAGGATGTAGTTCCCATGCAGATGTTCAAGTCCTGTTACCACACAGGCCATCCCATTGAACTGAGCATTCAGTGAAAGTGCCCAGTCCGTGCAAACCCTCGGCCCATCCTCCAGCGTACTAACCCTTCCTCCTTCACGTTATCACACCTATCTGGTTCTTAAACTTAAAGTCAGGTGTCATAGAGTCAAAGAGCAATACAGCACGGAAACAGGCCCTTCGGCCCAACCGGTCCGTGCCAACCATGGCACCCTCCCAGCTAGTCCCAAATTGCCCACGCTTGGCCCATATCCCTCTAATCCTTTCCCATCCATGTCCTTATTGAAACGCTTTTTAAATGTTGCGATTGAACCTGCCTCAACCACTTCCTCTGGCAGCTCTTTCGGATCAGCTGCTGTCCTTGAATTGATTTATTTGTAACCCCCTCTGTGTAAGGCAGCATTTCATGAGGTCTCGTACCCACATCGCCCTGTGTCCAGTTCCTACACAACCCCTTTACCCGTGCTTCCTTCCCCTGTTGTCCCAGCATACCTAACATTATTAATCTGAGCTTAAACTTTTTCTCTTCTCCGGCACAAACCCCTTTCAAACAGCTTCTGCAAAAGCCCGAGCTATTCCACATCAGTCTGGAGTCTGCTGCACTGTCTCTGATGCTCGAACACTCTGATGCATCTCTCTCCATGTGGAAGAAGGTTACTTCAATTTGCATAGATCATTGGTGACGGCACATTGGGAACGTTACGTAGGGCAGCCTGGCTAATTCAGCAGCTCCGAGACTGGGAGTTCAAATCCCAACAGGGCAAGTGAAGGAAGCCAACTGGATCAAGCTGGTCGATTCATGGGCTGGCAATAGGTGAAAGCTGCTGCGATGTTGTGAAACTCCCATCTCCTTCTGGAATGTGCTGGCCGGAATTTTACCGCCCCGCCCGCCACGGGGATCGGAGCAGGCAAGGGGCGGACAATGGAAAGATCCATTGACCTCGGGCGGGATTTTACGGCTTCGGGATGACCGAGGCCGTAGATTCCCACCCAATGTCCGAAAGGGTGGTGGAAGCAGATTCCGCAGCAACTTACAAAAGGGAATCAGATAAATACTGGAATAGGATTTTGGGGAAAGAAGGAAGGGAGTGAGTTTCATTGGATGGCTCTCTTAGGAACTGATTCAGACAAAATAGGCTGAATGACCTTCTCCATTGGTGA
This sequence comes from Mustelus asterias, assembly GCF_964213995.1. Classification (NCBI taxonomy): domain Eukaryota; kingdom Metazoa; phylum Chordata; class Chondrichthyes; order Carcharhiniformes; family Triakidae; genus Mustelus; species Mustelus asterias. The sequence continues at coordinate 85,503,026 of NC_135817.1, forward strand.
ATTAGGATTAATTATCACATTTAACACACCAATCTTTTTGGCAAACCAAGTAAACTAATTCAGATTAATGAAAGGATAAATGAAAAGGGGCAGCTCCCAAAAAGGAGGGGAACCGTCCGAAACAAAAGACAAAGTGGAAAGGAAACTTAAAACATCAAATCAAAATGCGATTAAAGGGGTCAATAATGTACCTCGGCCCCTGCGGTGCCCAGCGGGCACAGAGAGCATTAACAGTGCCCTCAGACACCGCATGTTCCCTCTCCAGAGCCAACCGGCCGCAAATGTAGCCGCGGTAGAGGGGCAGACAGTTGGGTTGGACGACCCGCTCGGTTGCCCGCTGCCTGGACTTGTAGATGGCAAGCTTTGCCAAGCCCCAGTAGCAGGTTCACGAGGAGGTCCTCCTCCTTCCCCGTCCCCTTGCGCACTGGGTGTCTGTAAGATCAGGAACGTGAGACTGAAGTTCAAACAAAACATCAACGGAAGGTTTTTGAGGAAACAAAAAAAGGGTGTGCAATCTGTAACATTGAACGTGAATGTGGCTCACGGACTCCACAAGGTTCATATTAACACACCTGGGCCATACAACCATTTGTTGGATACTGGTGATTGCAGTTCAGTTAAGTGCATTAACAGTTGCACTCCTGGCTACCTCCTTGAAATCCTTCTCGTAATTAGGGCCTCTCTTGAAGCCTCGCTGTCTGTAGCTCTGCAGATGAAATTTCCCAAAATGCTCTGAAATAGCAAAGGCTTGGTTGGCAAATAGGCAATGGACAGATGTCGGTGGGTGACTGGAGTGTCGTTGTCATGATGTTCCAAACCTCGGAGTACGCTTAAGAGTTGAACTTGAGTTAGTCTTTGGCCAACTGTAAGCTGGGTGAATTTTCATCATGAGTTTGTCCGATACAGCCAAGAATATCTCGGCTTTCTGCGGTGCAACTCACAGCATGTGGCAACAAAAATGATCAGATAAACAAACATGGGATAAAGAAACCTTCCATCCATTTGGAAACCCGAGAGGTGCTTCTGTTATTGCCTAGGGTTCAGGGGCTGGGTGCTCTGTCTTTAACCCACTTCCTGCAGTATACAACTGTGATTCAGACGACAGCTTCCATTCGGAGATGCTGCTGTGGAATGTCGCATGTTCCTGACTTGTCATAGCAGCTTTACAACATGTGTTAATCGCCCTTTGTTTTGACAGGACATCAGAGCACAGATTTCAGTGTTCCAGGAGAACACACAGGTTCGAAAGAAGCTTATGCTGCAAAAACATTCCATGTGCCTCACAATCACGCGGGCTTGTCTCTGAGCTTGTCTTTGATGTATTCTCCTTAGTTTTGAATTTCTCGAGGTTTTGGTGATTTGCAATGAAAGTGTCGTACTCGTCCATCCGCCGAACATTATACAACAGGCTGGAGAAACTCTCCTTTCTCAGAAAAGTAATTTGACCCTCAAACTTTTACTTGGCAAACTTACCTCACCAAATACCTCGATCGATGTCGGAAGCGTCACTCTCTTGCTGACGTTTTGCTGAAATCTCCTTTTCAAACCACTTCAGAAGGCTGGTTTCTAAATCGTCTTGTTTCTCCCCATCAAACGGGGCTCGTCAAGGTTCACCTCCAGGCTGGGAGTTTTAATTTGAATTCCTCGGTTCACAGTCCCATACCGTTTCCTTGTTGTTGATAAATCCTCACCAAATCACTCTGCGCCTGTCTTAATTAACACAGGTTTGCTTTCTTCCTGTTCGGTATCATCCATCAATAATTAATTCTGTGGACAAATGATTTGAACGGAGCTTTTAAGTGATAGATGCATGTGGGTTCAGAGATAGTGTGAATGTATCAGGGTGCTATTACTCTTAGGTAGGTCGAGACAGTGCTTGCTGCATTGTGTACAGATGGACTTGTCCTCCTGGGATTCGGGTGTACGATTGTTCTTCCCACAGTGAACTGTTTTCATTCAGTTTTTTGTTATCTAGCATAACTACTGCTGCAATTTTTTGTAAGGCGATAAACGTGACAACAGGCCATAAATTAGCCACATTTTACCTTTTTTTTTAAGTTAACACCTGTATTCCTGTAGCACCTTTTGCAGCCTCAGAATGTTCCCAAAAGCACATTGGAGCCACTTTTGAAATAGGATAGATCGCAGCCAGATTGCTCACATTGCAATGTGAGAAAGACCAATGGCCAGATGATCGCTTTTTGTGATACTGGTTGAAGATCGGAAGAACTTAGATCCCTAGAATACCTACAGTGCAGAAGGAGGCCATTCGGCCCATTGAGCTACACTCTGATTAATCCCACCCAGGCCCTATTCCCGCAACCCCACGTATTTACCCTGCTAGTCCCCCTGACACTAAGGGGCAGTTTTGCATGGCCAATCAACCTAACCCGCACATCTTTGGAGTGTGAGAGGAAGCCGGAGCATCTGAAGGAAACCCACACAGACAGGGGTACAACACGCAACTTCCCTCCTTCTCTTCCATTTTGTAATGTGGGACTTCTGATATTCAGATTCCTCATATTTGCTGCCCCGTGTGATGAGCCTAGACTCGAGCTCAATATTCCAACTCAGGCATAGTTAGGCATCAGTTCTGCTATGAGACTAGCGAAGTATTGAATGTGAGTGCAAAACTGAGTTTGAGGGAGATAGTAGTTCAGTGGTAATGTCACTAGCTTAGTAATTAATCATAGAGGCCCAGACTAGTGAACAGGGTTCAAATCCCACCACAGCAGCTGGTGGAATTTAAATTCATTAAATAAAATCTGGAATATAAAGCTAGTCTCAGTGATGACGGAAACAAAACTATCATTGATTGTTGTAAAAATCTGGTTCACTAATGTTCTTTAGGGAAGGAAATCTGCCGTCCTTACCCAGTCTGGCCTATATGTTACTCCAGAGCCACAGCAATGTGGTTGACTGTTAATGGCCCTCTGAAATGGCCTTGCAAGCCACTTAGTTCAAGGACAGTTAGGGATGGGCAATAAATACTGGCTTAACGCAACAAAACATACACATCCTGAGGTTGAATAAATAGGACCACTGATAGACTTGTTGAAGTAAAGCTTTCCTGTATCCGGGGAAACAACTGAGCGGGGAAGGAAATGAGACCTTTTTTTGTTGTTGGTGAAATAAATTATTCAGTGTTACTTGAATAAGAATTAGTGGATCTGCTGGGCAGAATGGCAGGCTAAATCATCCGACTTACCTGTGTATGTGGAACCTGAGAAAGCTATGAAACAATTCGGGTTTCTCATTATGTCCAAGAAAATACTCAGATTGATGTGTTAGCAACAAGCTGCTCCTTCCAGTCCCCCTGAGAACCTTCAAAGAATAGCAAAGCAGTATAATAGAAGACTTACCCCGAGTCAGTGGACCATCCAGTGTTCAGTTAACAAGTATTTTACTTATTAGTAATATTTCATTATTTTTCACTGACAGAAACATGGCATGTGTTTTCACAATGGGATTAAGGATGTTTGCTGGGATTGAAAGTTTTTTGTTTGGCTTTGATGCAAGCAATGTCTGCATTTTCATTCACAACCATTGTGCATTTGCCTGGAGCAAATTGTAGAGTTTGGATTTTATTCTTGGAGTTTTTAATACTGGTCTTGATCATTCAGAATTTGGAAATAATTATAACTGAAAAGTGCCAAAGTAAAAAGATTTTCTACATTTCTTCTGCGCTTCCCAAATCTCACTTCTCAGTAACATTCACCTGATACTCTTCATTGGTTGGCAACTATTTGGCAAAAGGATTGCCTATACTACCTTTACTTCCCCCCACCCCACTCTCAGCGTGAGTGTTAGAGGACTAAAAGTACGTACCTCAGCTTTCCCTGGTGTTTATTGTGTGTTTTCCCAGCCGTGCCCCGAAACAACATGACTTACCTGTCAACACTTAAACAGGAACACCTGGTTTCACTAGCTCGTGGGTTCCCCTGAGTGAAAGGCAGGGCTCCCATGGCAAGCGATGGGAGGGATCAAAGACTTCTGGGTGAAGCTTTTCTTTTAGCCTTGCCTTGCAAGCAGCACAGGCAGCGGCATAGAAAGCACCTGGAAGACGAGCAGCTCAAGTCTGCACCTTGATCGTTGATATACACCTTGTACTGTCAGCTGGAGCTTGGCTGAAAATGTTCAGTAAAGGGACCTTCTCGAAGGAAGAACTATTTTGTATGATGCTCCTCCGGATGTCGATGTCAAATCCCTTCCGCTTGAACAGGTATAATCCACGTTCATGCTTGAAGACCGTCACAACACCCTCTTACTCTGAACCCACTGAGAGTGTCACCTTCCCGTTCACCATTGAAAATGTCTCAGGTAACTAACTTCAGATTAATTTTTCCATTGCCTCCTCTTGCACTGGTATTATTTTCTAGAGGGGGGTGTTGTCCCACTGATCCTGTTGCCCCGCTCCCCCTAACACCACCCCCACTCCTAACCCATGTCATGGGATGTTGGTCAAGTGTGTCCATTGGCAGGCCAGCTGATTGCTGAGCTTAATCCTGCCCTGGCCCAACTTCTACATGTGTGTCAACCCCAGATGAGATTCATGGTCAGTTGACTTGGCACATTTTTAAAAATACATATTCTTTCATTGAAGGTGGGTATCTCTAGCTCGGGCCAGTGTTTGTTGTCCATCTTTAATTACCCTTCAACTGAGAGGCTTTACTAGGCCATTTCAGAGGGTAGTTAGCAGTTAACCACATTGCTGTGGCTCTGGAGTCACATGTAGGCCAGACCAGATGAGGACAGCAGATTTCCTTCCCCAAAGGGCATTGGTGAACCAGATGGATTTTTACAAAAATTGACAGTGATTTCATGGTCACCTTTACTGAGACTGGCTTTATAATTCCAGATTTTATTAATTTAATTTAAATTCCACTTGCTTCCATGACTGGATTTGAACCCATGTCCTCAGACCATTGGTCTGGGCCTCTGGATTACTAGTCCAGTGACATTACCACTGTGCCCTCACACCCTTCCAGACATACCAGACCGGAGACTTCCTGGTCTGTGGTTAGAAATCAACTTTATCAAATTATCCACTGAAGGAACCTTATGCAGTGTCTGTCATGTTGCAGGCAATACATTAAGACAATGTTTATTTTAAAATAAATATTAATTAATGGGCATTTTAGTTAGTAAATTCACATTTGGACTGTTCCTTTTTTCATGTTTTGATGTAAATCCTTACCCTTCTCTGTGTGATGATTGGCCTGTTACAAAAACTCCAAATTTTTCAAGTTGTTCCTCTTTTCAGAGATGAGGCTGTTCTGTAAATCCCATCTGAACACTTGCATAGATCTGGTGTGAGGCTCCATTTAAATCTTATCTCTTCAATGGCTCATCACATTGTATATTTTTAATATAGTGTCCTTGGAATTATTCACAACATCCCTTGTCTTCACAAATAATCTTGGCCCAGTATCTCTTGGGAGACTCCTTGCCAATATCAGACAGCAGCAACTCTGAATATAGAGTTGTCTACTCTGATTGGGTGTTTTCCTGGAGTTCTCTTCACATGACCTCTCACCTCCAATACCCTGCCCTATTTTTAAAAATCAAGCTCTCGATAGCTTGACAACCCATAAATTGGATAGTTCTAAGTATCTGAAAAACGCACGTGCCATCTTCAGTATTCCCATCGTTTTTCTGCGGGGTTTTCTCATGGTAATCTTTAAGTGATTGGTCATTACTTCCTGGATCATCCAGGATAATCCTGGAGGATTACTGACCCTCTACGTATTCCCAGACTGAACATTGGGAACTATGTCTTTCATAGGAAACAGGAGTGGGAGTATGGCTTCCTGTACCGGCATCACAATACATCCAATGTGCTGCTAAACGGGGCAATCAAATGCCAAATATTATGCAGGAGAAACAGAAATATCAGCTAGAACATCCCTCAATCTGTTTATTCTTTATATATCGCGCAATAACTTCAAACTTAATGACCTCCGAAAAGTATCCAGGAGATTTCCAGCTGAATATTTAGTTATTCACTGAAGGAAAAGCTGTCTGCAATCTTGGTAACGACTGAAAGTAAATGAAGCCCATTAATCAACAAGGATATGCTCACTATAAAATAGGGCTGGGGAGAGCGGCCAGAGTTGTCTCAGCCATCTTCAGTGAATGTCTCTATTGGAATCTGCCTCAACTTGTCGCCTAACCTTCTTTCAACTACGTTCAGGACCTATAGGACCTCACAGGCACCGATCTGTAAATGCTTCTATTGATCCTTCTCTGTGAAAACCTTCAGCAATAATTCTTCATCGATGGATTCTGTGGACTTGACATAGTTAAACCTGAAGCGTTGATGGAAGACAACAGCAAAGTAAAACTTCCTCTTGTTGCTTTTCTAGTCAGAGCCTCATTGGTATATCATCCTTGCTGGATCCGGTAGCTCCAGCACTACCCTCTGGGCTATGTCTCCATGAGTATCACTCTGACCTCTTACCTTTGATGGTTTTGGGGTTTAAGCCCCACTCCAGAGACTTCAGCATGTTTATCTTGGTGAAAATGCTGAGTGGGCGCTTCCTTTTGAAAATGACATTAAACTGAGACCCTGTCTGCCATTTTAGGCGGATGTAAAAAATTCCACAGCCGCTATTCGGTAGAGAAGCATTTGGAGTTCTCCACAGTGTCCAATGCCAATATTTACCCCACAATCAACCCCAACAACTTATGTCATCAATAAAACAGTTAATCTAGTCACTGTCGCGTCTCTGTTTGTGGGAGCTTGCTGTGCACAAATTGGCTGCTGAGTTTCCGACCATGCATTAGCAACGACACTTTTAGTACCTCATTGGCATTTTCAGACATCCTAATGTCTATCCCACCACCAACGTCACATTGAAACAGATATCTGGTCGCTGTCATGTCACTGTTTGTTGGTGCTTGCTGTGCACAAATTGGCTTCCTACATTTAACAGCGACTACACTGGAAAATTATTCATTCTAAGGTCGTAAAAGGTGTTACATAAAGGCACATCATTTCTTCTTTTCTGTCTGGATGTTTCACCGGAGCTGTATAACAGTGCCTATAAAAAAAACACATCGACCAACTAAACAAAAACAACCGATAAGACAACCGATGTCTTGTCATGAATTATGGAAGACACAGATGTACTGTGAGTACCGTGAGTACCGTGAGTACTCCTTGTTTTTCCATTCTGTGTTGTTTTTTTGCTTTTATTCAGCTTGTTCCCGCTGTTACCTTGTGGAAATGCATGTACTCCAGTAATTAAGATTTGTTGGATGGGAACACCTGGTTTCTGTAGTAGTGCTCCCTCAGGATGGTAGCAATATACTTGGGAATAGGCACATTTGATTCCGAGGGGATATCATCTGAAGTTGTGCTTTCTGCCGCAGCTTCAGACTAATTGCACCGCACGTGGGGGGGGGGGGGGGGGGGGGTGGGAAACATGCACAGGTGTGCATGCAAGAGAAGAGAGAACAGCAATAATTGCCCAAGAGAGAGATCGATGTTCAGGGATTCATCCAAACATAGGCCTGAGAGAAAGCAATATTGGAAACTTTGAAAAGCTCCCTTGACAAACTATGTTGTCATCCAATGTGTGTTTTCTCCCACTGATACATCTATTAGAAGTTGGAGAATCACACAGCACAGAAAAAGGCCATCCAGTTCATTTCACCTGTGTCAACTCTTTGAAAGAAGTAACCAATCCCCTGCCCTTGCCCTTCCATCCTTCCAATGCTGCCTTTGAAAGTTTTATTGAATCTGCTTCCACCAGCCTTTCCGGAGGTGCATTCTTGATCATAACAATTTGCTGCATTAAAAAAAATCTTTCCATCGGTCTGGTGGTTCTCTTAGCAGTTCCTATAAATCTGTGTCTGCCACAAGAAGTAACTTCTCCTGATCAAAAGGCCACATGATTTAGGATGTGTAATACGTCTTCAGAGGCGGAAGTCCCTTCACCAAAATCCCTTTATTTACGAACTCTAACAGCAGTACACAGAGTGCGAGAAGTCTACCTTCGGGAATGCCAGAGGAACTGACACTCCCGGTTAAATGCAAGGAAAAGACTCCCTGATTGGCCCATCAATTGACTCCTGAATCAGGGAGTTCATATTCCAATAGGCCAATCTCAATGGCCTGATTGAAGTCATTACTGGACACCTCAATGAAATCTCTTCTTGATTTTAAGGAGAAGAATGCCAGTTTCTCCAGCCTCTCTCACCCCTGGTACCCCTGTCTCCCTCTGTTCTCTCTCTCCAAGGGGCCTTGACATTTGTTCGAAGAGCAGTCTAATAATTCGGGAGATTGCCCTGACTTTCCGCTTGTGACAATTTCCAAATCTCATACGGTGCAGTGGTCTCCATTGACCCCTTCCATTAACGATTCCAATTTTTGTAGCTGACTCTTCTGCTACTTTTAAAAATTTCACCAGGGTCTGCCTCCCACACAGGATTGGTGCTATTTCTTATCCGTGGCTTTTTCACATGGTCAAACTGCCTTTCCTCCTGCATGTATCATGAACTGTCAGCAAAGAACTGGAAAGCTCTCATTATCTTATCAGGGACCGCATGGTGGCACAATGGTTAGCATTGCTGCCTCACAGCGCCAGGGACCCGGGTTCTATTTTCCGGCCTTGGATGACCGTCTGTCCGTGCAGAGTCTGCATGTTCTTTCTGTGTCTGTGTAGATTTCCTCTGGGTGCTCCGGTTTCCACCTACAGTCTGAAAGATGTGCAGGTTAGGTGGATTGGCCGTGCTAAATTGCCCCTTAGTGTCCTAAGATGTGTAGGTTAGATGGGATTAGCCATGGTAAATGTGTGGGGTTATGAGGATAGCGGGGGTGAGGGCCTGGGTAAGATACTTCTCTGTCTAAGAGTCAGGGCAGACTTGATGGGCCGAATTGTGTGCAGTATTGGTCCCCTTATTTGCGGAAGGATATATTGGCCTTGGAGGGAGTGCAGAGAAGGTTCACCAGGTTGATACCAGAGATGAGGGGTGTTGATTATAAGAACATAAGAACATAATTATGAGGAGAGACTGAGCAGATTGGGTTTGTATTCGTTGAAATTTAGAAGGCTGAGGGGGGATCTTATAGAGACCTATAAGATAATGAAGGGGCTGGATAGGGTAGAGATGGAGAGATTCTTTCCACTCAGAAAGGAAACTAGAACTAGAGGGCACAGCCTCAAAATAAAGGGAGGTCAGTTTAGGACAGAGTTGAGGAGGAACTTCTTCTCTCAGAGGGTGGTGAATCTCTGGAATTCTCTGCCCACTGAAGTGGTGGAGGCTACCTCGTTGAATATGTTTAAATCACGGATAGATAGATAAATCAAGATAGATAACATATGGATGTTATCTATCTTGACTTCCAAAAGGCCTTTGACAAGGTGCCTCATGGGAGACTGCTGAGTAAAATAAGGGCCCATGGTATTCGAGGCAAGGTACTAACATGGATTGACGATTGGCTGTCAGACAGAAGGCAGAGAGTTGGGATAAAATGTTCTTTCTCAGAATGGCAACCGGTGACAAGTGGTGTCCCGCAGGGTTCAGTGTTGGGGCCACAGCTGTTCTCTTTGTATATTAACGATCTAGATGACGGGACTGGGGGCATTCTGGCCAAGTTTGCCGATGATACAAAGATAGGTGGAGGGGCAGGTAGTATTGAGGAGGTGGGGAGGCTGCAGAAAGATTTAGACAGTTTAGGAGAGTGGTCCAAGAAGTGGCTGATGAAATTCAACGTGGGCAAGTGCGAGGTCTTGCACTTTGGAAAAAAGAATAGAGGCATGGACTATTTTCTAAACGGTGACAAAATTCATAATGCTAAAGTGCAAAGGGACTTGGGAGTTCTAGTCCAGGATTCTCTAAAGGTAAACTTGCAGGTTGAGTCCGTAATTAAGAAAGCAAATGTAACGTTGTCATTTATCTCAAGAGGCTTGGAATACAAAAGTAGGGATGTACTTCTGAGGCTTTATAAAGCACTGGTTAGGCCCCATTTGGAGTACTGTGAGCAATTTTGGGCCCCACACCTCAGGAAGGACATACTGGCACTGGAGCGGGTCCAGCGGAGATTCACACGGATGATCCCAGGAATGGTAGGCCTGACATACGATGAACGTCTGAGGATCGTGGGATTATATTCATTGGAGTTTAGGAGGTTGAGGGGAGATCTAATAGAAACTTACAAGATAATGAACGGCTTAGATAGGATGGATGTAGGGAAGTTGTTTCCATTAGCAGGGGAGACTAGGACGCGGGGGCACAGCCTTAGAATAAAAGGGAGTCACATTAGAACAGAGATGAGGAGAAATTTCTTCAGCCAGAGGGTGGTAGGTCTGTGGAATTCATTGCCACAGAGGGCTGTGGAGGCCGAGACGTTGAGCGTCTTCAAGACAGAAATTGATAAATTCTTGATTTCTCGAGGAATTAAGGGCTATGGGGAGAGAGCGGGTAAATGGAGTTGAAATCAACCATGATTGAATGGTGGAGTGGACTCGATGGGCCGAATGGCCTTACTTCCGCTCCTATGTCTTATGGTCTTATAGATGGATTCCTGATCGGTAAGGGAATTAGGGGTGATAGGGATCAGGCGGGTAAGTGGAACTGATCCACTTCAGATCAGCCATGATCTTATTGAATGGCAGGGCAGGCTCGAGGGGCTAGATGGCCTACTCCTGCTCCTATTTCTTATGTTCTTATGTTCTTATGAATGGCCTCTTCTGCACTGTAGGGATCTTTCCAAGATCTATGGAGGCTGTGCTAGCTTGAGTCGCTGCTTCTAAGGGGAAGGAACAAAAATTCTCAATTACTCAACGTTTTATTCGTGGTTATCGACATTTCAAAGATGGGATTGGATTCCCTCTGAACCTTGGTTTCAGACATGAAAGTAAGTTCAGCTTGGAGAAGAACCAGGAGACCAAATTCTTGATGCTAGTAGCTAATTCTGTCTCCAGAAATGCATCAACATCAGTTTGGACAGCCAGTGCTCGGAACAATACTCAATATTCCAAATGTGGTCTCACCCTTGATCTATGCAATGTTCAAATGCCTTGGATGATAACTAATTAAAGTTGGTTCTCAATCTCAGAGGTCCCATAATTTGCCCCTCGTATTATGAGTCTTGCTCTCTTTTAAAAGCCGCAGAAACATAATGCATATCCAATGCCTTCTGAAAACCAAGGTCACTTAATACCTAATTTGATCTCTAGTTCAGGAAGTCTTAGTGGAGTCTGCATTAAAGGGGGTGGGGGGAGGGGGGGCTGGAGAAACAAGCTTTAGTAAACTTGTACCATTGACTTCCAGGAATTTGGAAAATAGATACTGGAGGACATTTGTCTCATCAAGACAGGGAGTGTCTCTTCACATTTTTAGACTACCACAAAATCAGCGGAATATTTAAAATGGATCTGCCGTGTATGAGGGAGCTCACGGCGAAACTGTCACGCTTAAAAAGCACAACCAGTACCACAGTCAGCACCAAGCCTCCATATCAGTTCACTTACACCCCAGGTAATATCTTTGCATTATTCTCCTCTGCCTCTGATGGGTACCCCTGGTGGTCATTGAGTGAAACTGCAGGCCGAAACTTGGACAAGTTTGGGCACTTGCCTTCTGTGGACAATCGACTGGTGATTGTCCTTTATTTTCTAGTTTGACTGGTGTTCCTAGTTTTGTGTTCAGATGAAGTCATCAGGCAGTTGTCATACGCTGGGAAGGGTTTGGGGGGGGTGTGCAGGACGGTCGCACTTATCATTGGTGTTGTGCCCAGAGCAGAATTGACCACAACAATGCAAAAAGATGAAAGGCGGAGGTGAGTTATGACCTGGTGCCATGGTTTTTACAATCTTTCATAGTGTTTAGGCTTCAGCCCACCTGAGTTAAGCTCTGTCCATTGAACAGGGCATTCCCCCTGGTAGAAGTTGTGAGATTGCATCAATTTGCGTTGGATCAGGAAAACTCCAGATTGCGTTCATTTTCTTAGGCACACAGCCATGTCTTAGAAGTGTTTTCAATTCAACATTTTGTACCATGTTATAAAGGGAGTATGGATCAGAGCTGGTTATAAAGATGTTTTGAATTTGAGTATTTTGTATTCTTTCATAGGATGTGGGCATCGCTGGCTAGGCCAGCATTTATTACCCATCCCTAATTGCCCTTGAGAGGGTGGTGATGAGTTGCCTTCTTGAACCACTGCAGTCCATAGTGCTGTTAGGGAAGGACTTCCAGGATTCCAGGGCCTGGGGGGATTGTGGTGGGAACAGATTTGATGGGCCGAATGGCCTCCTTCTGCACTGTATGGAGTCAATGGATTCTATGGATTTTGACCTAGCAACAGTGAAAGAATCCCTGCAGTGCAGAAAGAGGCCATCCAGCCCATCAAATCTGCACCAACACTCCAAAAGAGCATCCCTCCCAGGGCCCTCCCCTCCACTGCTCTCTGGAGAAGAGAATTCCACAAATCTTTCGGAGAAAGGAAATTTCGCCCAAGTATACCTCAGGTAAGCATCAAACTCAGAAGCAAATGGAAGAGCCTATAGCGGTAATTCCACTAAGAACCATAGAATTCCTGCAGTGCAGAAAGAGACCATTTGGCCCATTGAGTCTGCTCGGACTCTGAAAGATGACCTCATCCAAGCCCATTGGTTGCCACTGCCAGGACAGGACAGAGAGCAACGTAGCGATATGCCCTAATATTAGGGTAACCTAATTAATGTCTTTAAAATTATGATTTTGATTTGATTTATTATTGTCACATGTATTAGTATACAGTGTTTCTTGCACGTGATGCAGACAAACCATGCCGTTCATTGAGAAGGAAAGGAGAGAGTACAGAATGTAGTGTTACAGTCATAGCTAGGGTGTGGAGAAAGATCAACTCAGTGCGAGGTAGGTCCATTCAAAAGTCTTGACAGCAGCAGGGAAGAAGCTGTTCTTGAGGTCAGTTGGGACGTAACCACAGACTTTTGTATCTTTTTCCCGACGGAAGAAGGTGGAAGAGGGAATGTCCGGGATGTGTGGTGTCCTTAATTAAAGGATTTGATTGGTGAGATGGAGACAAGAGTCAGGATTTTCCTGCCCTGTTTTATGATGGGTGCCACCGCAGGAATGCAGTGAGCCAACCTGAAGTCCATTGACTTTCGGCAGGACTGGAATATTCCACCGATGGTCTTTTCACTCGCGTGAGAGTAAGAAACCCGGGGCCATGATAAATCTGAGAGGAAATTCAAGAGAAATGCCTTTGCCCAAAGAGTGGTGAGAATGTGGAACTCGTTACCGCAGGAAGCTGAGGGGAGTTGTATTTATGCATTATAAGGGGAAGACAGATAGGGACCTGAGGTAAGTAAGAATAGAAGGAGGCTTACGTGGAACACAAACCTTGATGTAAACGATGTGGACTGAATGCGTTTTTCTGTGTAATGTAACCTCAGCTGGAACATCTGGTTAATACGTCCTCTCGATCGATCTTCCTTTCTCTAGCAAGGGCACCTTGAGTTATCTCAGTTAGATTGCATAAGTTCTCAAGTCATTTTATCGCTCCTTTCCGTACCTTCTTCAATGCACAAACATCCTCCGAGAAAAAAGGGAGCACAGTGTTCCGAATGTGGCCTCACCAATGATCTATGCAAGGTTCCAATTAACTGGGCTGAAATTGAGAATGTTTTTCTCTTGACAAGTTAAGCCTCAATCTCCTGTGGAAGTTTCACATGTGGAACACTATTGAATACCTTGTAGGAATGGAATTAAATTAGATCTACTGCATGGCAATTGGCCTCAAGTTCAGGGAGTCAACTAAATCTGTATGTGCGGTATATGTGTGAGCAAGAGAGAGAGAGATATGTCTTAATAAAAATCTGTGCTGTTGATTTCTAGGAGTTTGGAAAATAGATACTGGAGCATCATTGTCTTATCGAGAGTTAGGGTGTATCGACACATTTTTAGACTACTATGAAATCACTGGAATCTTTAAAATGGACCTTCCATGTATGAAGGAGCTTTCAGCAAGGTTGGCTCGGTTAAGAACCACAACCACCCGCACCACAGTCAGCACCAAGCTCCCCGGTGGGTTGACTGAGAACCCAGGTAACGCTTTTTGCAAATTTTCCTCCTTTGTACAATAGCCAGTGGCCACGCTGGTTATTTCGGGAAAAAGAATAAAGCGGAAGTGACCAACGAGGGTAAGGATGTTCTGGCCCGTCACTCGAACTTGGCTGAGATCAATAGTTTGGTTACTGAGACGAACAAAATCTTAACTTTCAGTTAGGATCGATCCAAAAAAAGGCAACAGCTTGCAGGTGGACAATGAGATGATGGGTCCGATTTTACCACTTTCATTCTAAGTGCTGAATCTGGGCACAATTCAGATCCGACTTGGAGAATCTGCTTTCAGGCGCCCCCCATACGCACTCAGCCTGAAAGAAATATCTCCAGTCCCATTCACGCTGTGGGCGGGGCTTAGTGTGGCCGAAACGATCGGAGCTCTGAACTGCGCATGTGCAGTTGGAAAAAGAATTTGAAAAAGCGCGCCTGTGTCAGATCGCTCGCGGGCCGCAGAAAGCGGAGAAAGCGGCTCGGGAGCGACAAGCAGGAGTGATGGCCCCCACACACATCACCATCCCCCTTATCCACCCCCCCCCCCCCGCTACCCACACACATCACTGTCCCCCTTATCCACGCCCCCCCCCGCTACCCACACACATCACTGTCCCCCTTATCCACCTCCCCCACTACCCACACACATCACTGTCCCCCTTATCCACCCCCCCCCACTATCCACACACATCACTGTCCCCCTTATCCACCTCCCCCACTACCCACACACATCGCTGTCCCCCATATCCACCCCCCCCCACTACCCACACACATCACTGTCCCCCTTGCCCCCACCCCCCCCCCTCCACCAGAGATCCATCTGACGCCCCCCCCCCCCGCCCACTGGAGATCCATCTGCCCCCCTCCCCCCCCCCCCCCAACCTTCCGCCACCAGTGAGCGATCGGGCCTCCCTCCTCCCACCCAGACAACGATCTGGCCTCACTACCCGATTCAGACTTTTATTCAGCAGGTCTATTACGGCGTAGTTCCGGATCGGCGAACGCGGTGGTAAAGGGGGAAATGCTGATAAAGTTGGGCGGGCAGTTCATTAATTCAATTTAAATGCATGCAAATGCATTTAAATCGCCGTTGTGTCCGTTTTGGGCACGAATTGAATCGCCGCCATTCCCGGGTTTTGGTAAAGTGGCAATCTGCGTGGACGCGGATCGTGTTAATGGCCTCACACCCGACTTTACCACGTTTTCACGCCCGTAAACGGGCGCGACGCAATGGTAAAATCGGGCCCGATGAATCTGATGATCATCATGAATGGCGGAGCAGGCTCGAAGGGCTGAATGGCCTATTCCTGCTTCTATATTTGACACATGTTTCTATGTATAATGCCTGCTTGCTTTCTATAGTCTTTGTTTGAATTTTGTCCAGTTTAATAGTCCAACAGTCATAAACGACAATGTCATTATAAAAGTTCACACATTCGCCTGCAATATTAGCAAAGGATATGGTACGGATCACAGAACAGGGGTTATTTTTTCCACCTCACTGTTTAATTCACTGTTGGACATAACCTGCTTTGCTTTTCCTTTCCGATTTGCTTTTGCGTTTTGCAATTAAATCTCCTGATAGATTTGTGTTCCGTACTTTCTTGAGTCTCAAATATTTTCTGTTTGGTTTCCCTTGTGGGAGAGACTCGAACGAGGGCACACAATTTCAAAATAGGACGTCTCCAATTGAAGACAGAGATGAGGAGAAATGTTTTCTCTCATAGGGTTGTGAATCTGTGGAACTCTCTCCACAGAAAGAGTGGTGGAGGCTGGATCATTGAATATTTTGAAGGCTGCATTAAGATAGATTCTTGAATGACAAGGGAGTCCGAGGGTAAGGGGCTAGGCAGGAAACCAGAGGCCACAATCAGATCTGCCATGATCTTATCAAATGGCAGGGCATGCTTGAGGGGACCAATGGTTTATCTTACTCCTAATTCATATGTATGTGTGTTCCCACTGTTAAAAGGGGTAATTAATGAGGACAAGTTGAATAGACCAGGTTTGCCTTCTCTTGAGAATTAAAGGATAGGAGGTGATCGAAAGCAATTAAAGGATTTGATAGTGTGCACTGAGAGAAGCTATTTCCTCTGCTGGGGGAGTCCAGAATGAGAGGTTATGACCTGCAAATCAGATCCAGGTCATTGAGGGGTGATGTCAGAAAGCACATCTTCCACACAAGGGAATAGCCTAGATTTCACTGAGGCTGCAGTATTTCAGAGTTCACTTGAACAGGTAAGATTAAGGGGCCAAATGGCCTACTCCACATCGCTCTGTTCCCAAGGATGTTACAGGGTGGCAGTCAAGAGTGAACATCATAGAAATCCATGGCCTTTTTCTGGTTTGTTTCTAAGAATTTCACCACGTGTGAAATTCACTTTGTGCTGTATAAATGGAATCAGATACCATCTCAGTACATGGTGAACGGTGTAACATTCATATGATTCAGTGTCTCAAGCAGTCATACACTTTGGGAGCTAACAGATTGCATTTTTTAAAAGGGTCTCAGACGATAAGATTTCCTCATTAGACAACCTGTCTCACCTCAACCCTAATAGAAGTTCCTGATCCGAGAGGATTCCCTCACATTCTAAACTCATGAAAAGTCATTATTCTTATTAAGAAATTGACTGTTCAGCCAATTTGAAAACTCAAAGCAATGTCTGTAAAAGATCATCCCGTGAGCTTATTTGTGCATTCCTTCCCTAATGGCATTGTGGGTCAACCCACAGAACATGGACTGCAGCGATTCAAGAAGGCAGCTCACCACCACCTTCTCAAGGGCAGCTAGGGATGGACAATAAATGCTGGCCAGCCAGCGACGCCCATGTCCCACGAATGAATAAAATTCCAATTAAAAAAAATTAATTCCCAGGATATGAGCATTGCTGCCCATGCCAGCATTTATTGCCCATCCTTAATTGACCATGAGAAGGTGGTGGTGAGCTGCTACCTTAAACTGCTGCAGTCCATGTGGTGTAGGTACACCCACAGTACTGTTGGGAAGGGAGTTTCAGGATTTTGACTCGGCGACAATGAAGGAACGGAGAGATATTTCCAAGCCAGGATGGTGGAGTGGTTTGGTGGGGAATTTCCAGATGCTAGTGTTCCCAGGTATCTGTTGCCCTTGTCCTCCTTGGTGGTGGAGGTTGCATTTTCGACAGCTGCTATCAAAGGAGGTTTGGCAAGTTGCTGCAGTCCATTTTGGAGATGGTACGCTCTACAGCCACTGTGCGTCAGTGGCGGATGGAGTGAATGTTTAAGGTGGTAGATGGGGTGCTGATCAAACAGGGTACTTTGTCTTAGATGGTGTTAAGCTTATTGTGGGAGCTCCACTCATCTAGGTAAAGAATGAGTGTCCTATCACAATCCTGACTTGTGCCTTATAGATAGTGAACAGGATTTGAGGAGTCAGGAGGTGATTACTTACCAAAAGATTCCCAGCGTGTGATCTGCTTTTGTAACCACAGTATTTATATGGCTAGTCCAGTTCAGTTTCTGGTCAATGGTAACCCCCAGGTGGGCGGTTCAGCGATGGTAAATGCCATTGAATATCATGGGGAGATTCTCTCTTGCTGGGATCCACCTCATTCCTGGCTTGTGCCAGTTAGATTTAACTGGTTAATCTGAGTTTAACCTCATATTATACAAGGTAATTATCCGAGCAACTCATCTGGACAAACTGTGGAGGTGAGTTCAAAAAAAAGCTTTGACGTAGCCTGCTTTTTAAAAGAGATGTTGATGGTGAGACTCCTTAAGCAATTGAGTTGTTCACGTCTTATTGTGCTGTTTTACACAGAGAATATTTCCGTGCTCATGAATTGCATCAAGCATGTGATTGTACAGGTGACTGATTTTCTAAATTTCGAGCTGAATGTTTAGCCTTTCCATTTTTGAAGAGACCAATCGAGTCAATGGAATTATTCCTTGCTCCCAATGAGGAGCCATGTTTGAAGGTGTCATGATTGATTGCTAGGTTGGTCATATGACACAGCTGTTTCTCTGAATTACATTTCCTCGGGGCCTGACTTCCCTGGAAGTGCGAGATCATTAAATTAACGGAGGTTGGGTCAGTGTTAGGCAGCCTGCTAGCTCAGTTGGCAAGGCGGAGATCATGTGGCTCAGACTAATGCCAACAGCACAGTGTTCGATCATTGTTCCAGCTGAGATAGATCTCGGGGTCCCTATTTCCCCACTCGCACCCCACCCGTAGCGAATAAATCGCGGCATTTTGCTGTGGTTCCGCAAATAATAATCAGAGGCGGCACGGTGCCAGAGTGGTTAGCACTGCTACCTCACAGCGCCAGGGACCCAGGTTCGATTCCCTTGGGTCACTGTCTGTGTGGAGTTTGCATGTTCTCCCCATGCCTGCGTGGGTTTCCTCCGGGTGCTCCGGTTTCCTCCCATAGTCCGAAAGACGTGCTGGTTAGGTGCATTGGCCATGCTAAATTCTCCCTCAGTGAACCTGAACAGGCGCCGGAGTGTGGCGACTAGGGGATTTTCACAGTAACTTCATTGCAGTGAAAATGTAAGTCTACTTGTGACTAATAAATAAATAAAATTTAAACAAAGACCTGCCTCTGTGGTGAGAACTCAAGGAGAGGGACTGTAATCAGAGATTTGTCCCATGTTGCCATTCCAATCCCCGCTGAAGGTTTGTTGTTTTCAAGAAAGGAGATGAGATTTAATCAAATTAAAAATCGCCCATTATCCCAAACAGCTTTTTAAAAGTGCAGATCACCTCCCCTCTCCGTCTTTCTGCAGAATCACGTTATACTTTCAGATTTATGAAAGCACCACATTCTGCTGAAAGGTCTCCAACGGCTGCATTGGGATATTCCAGATGTGGGCTCCTCCGGTGATCGAGAATAACCTAGATCTGAAGTCCAGTGAGAGTTCTGTTCAGGAAGCCAGCTGAACACAAAGGGAACCGGTGAAGGCAGCTTCATGATGTCCACATATGGCCATCTCCCTGGCTCTTCAGCCGGGCTTTCTCCAAAGTTAAGGTCAGAGTCCGGGAGAGCGTCCATTGGATTTCAGGTGAAGGTTTGGAGAGAGACTGGGAAAGCCACTATGGAATATCATAGCCCTGGAACCATTAATATTCACATTCTTTCAATCCACATCGATTTTAATTAGCCTTGTTGAGAACATTGATTTCCATTGACTGAATGTTTCCAGTTTATGGTCAATAGTAACATTTAAAAATAAATCATTACCATTGCTGAAAAGATCCCATTGTACAGGGATTTGATGCACCCTTTGAGTGCTACTTTGCATTAAAAGCACCTCAGCCCTTTTGTTGATTTAATATTATTAATCTTCTTTGACCTGTTGTCCATTTGGAAGTTATAGAGGACAAGGTGGCTTGTTGACAACAAATGACCAAAACACAAAACTGATTAGGAAATGTAGTCATTATCTCACACAGAATCTTTAGAGCTGAAGGAGACCATTCAGCCCATCGTGCCTGTGCCAATCTTTGAAAGAGCTAACTAATTAAGCCCACTCCTCTGCTCTTTCCCCATGGCCCTGCACATTTTCACTCCTTCAGATAGTTATCCATAGAATCTCTACAATGCAGAAGGAGGCTATTCGGCCCATCGAACCTGCACTGGCCACAATCCCACCCAGGCCCTATACCCATAACCCCACATATTTACCTTACTAGTCCCCCTGACTCTAAGTGGCAATTTAGCACAACCTAATCCGCACATCTTTGGAGTATGGGAGGAAACCGGAGCAGCGGGAGGAAACCCACGCAGACACGGGGAGAATGTGCAAACTCCACACAGACAGTCACCCAAGCCGGGAATCGAACCCAGGCCCTTGGCGCTGTAGCAGCAGTGCTAACCACTGTGTCATCGTGCTACCCAAAATCCATTTAGAAAGTTAATTCAGCATTGAATCTGATTCCATTGCTGTCTCAGGCAATATCTTAAAACAAATATAATAAATAAAAATAGTTTTCCTCATCCCATGCAGAGCTAACTTCTTTAAATTTGTCACCATTGGCGATCGGGGCGGCACAGTGGCACAGTGGTCAGCACTGCTGCCTCACAGCGCCAGGGACCCGGGTTCGATTCCCGGCTTGGGTCACTGTCTGTGTGGAGTTTGCACATTCTCCCCGTGTCTGCGTGGGTTTCCTGTGGGTGCTCCGGTTTCCTCCCACAGTCTGAAAGATCTGCTGGTTAGATGCATTGGCCCAAAAGGTGCTGGAGTGTGGTGACTAGGGGAATTTCACAGTAACTTCATGACAGTGTTCATGTAAGCCTCACTTGTGACTAATAAATAAACTTTAAACCTTACTTTATCACCCCTCTCCTTCCTCCAGCGGCCAATTCCTTGTTCACTCTGACAAAGCCCCCATTAAAAGTTCTCATTCATAGACGTTTTTCCCCCGCTTTTAATCAGCACTAGGTTTCAGGCAGGTTTAACTGTAGCGACTTTATTTTTAATCTTCCTTAAAAGCCTCACAGGCAGAGCTTTTATCAAGTGCCTTCAAGCAATGCCGGTTAATCCTGTGCACTGGGTTTGGGTGAGCAGAGAAGGTGAGTACATGGGGTACGCTTCATAAACTTGTACTGTTGACTTCTAGGAATTTGGAAAATAGAAACTAAAGGGAAATTGACTCGCCAGGACAGAATTTGTATCTCCGAACTTTTAAACCATCATTCTATCTCTGGAAAATTTAAGATGGACCTTCCATGTATAAAGGATCTGGCACCAAAGATGTACCCAACTCAGACCAGCACCGCAGTTCCGTTCAGTTTGAGTAAGAGCCCAGGTAATGTTTTTCTTCCTCTCCTTCTGCGCCCCTGGTCTGGAGCCCTCGATTCCTTGGATGATATTTTTTGACGTGAATGCAGTGGAGGATGATGTAAGGCATTGTCCTGATGATTTGGGATTAAAAGAAGGTATCGGGGAATGTTCACTGCCGAAAGTGATTATTTGAGGTGATATTTTGAAATAGGAACTGCTCCCAGCCAGAGCGTCGCCAACAAGCAGTGAGCTGAGGAACGCTGGGACTTTTTCTATGCTGTTGATGATGATATGTGGTTGCTATTGTTCCCTTTTGCTTGCTTCAGGATGATGGTTGCAATCTTGGTGGAAGTAGATTTATTGAAAGGAGTTGCTTCCTGTTGAAAGCACTGATCTTTCCAGTGTAGAACGCTGCAGCCTGACTGTTAAAAGAAATGGGTGAGGGGTCAGAATGGGTTGTGGAATCATCGAATGGCTACAGCACACAAGGTCATGTTGCCCAATGTGGACTTTAATTAGAAAGGAAAAGAACATTGGGCCCTAACTTCCAGTGCAGTAACAATTGAGTCGGATTGCCATTCCACTGGAAGGTTCATACTTGAAATCCAACCACACCCGAACTTTCGACTCAGGAATCCGGGCGGGGAGGAATCTAGGGTGGGAAAGATCTGGGCAGGGAGGGATCTGGGCTCTGAGGGATCTGGAGCAGGCGGGTTCTGGGCCGGGAGAGATCAGGGAGGGAAGGATCTGGGGTGGGTGGGATCTGGGCCAGGTGGGATCTGGGGTGGGTGGGATCCGGGCCGGGAGGGATATGGACAGTGCATTGTGCTCCTGAGGCCTAGCATCGAGGGTTGTAGAGTCAAATATAAGTAAGTTACACCCACTTTGGGAAGTCCAATTGTATCGGGCCTTGGGCCTGGGGAATGCGATCAAGCCTTGGGATACTGTAGAGTGTCTGGTTGGATTGGGCCTCTGCTGGACATGGGCGGGGGTCGAGTTGGGCAATGCCTTAGGAACGGGAACTGCGGGGGTGGGTCAAGCCTTTGATGCGAGGGCCAGTTGGGTCGGGCATATGGGGTGTGGGGTGTTTGCAGGATTTGGTTTTGAGGACGACTTGAGAAAGTTCCTCTCAGGGGTGTGAGGGAGACCCGTGTGGCGGCGGGGGGGCGGGGGGAGAGTTTCGAGGAGTGGGGGGCTGGCCCATCCCTTTGAGGGCTGGCAACCCAGGAGTCCTTGGGGGTGTGGATGTAATCTCATGGCTGGATTGGTGTGGGTCTGTACAATAGTAACCCAGAAGCTAGAGGTGGTTTCTTACGACTGTTTCTGGGTAACTGTTGACGCAGCAAAGTCAAACCACCCGAATGGTTCCCAGTGCAGAACAGTTGCCTATTGGAAATTTACGCCTCCCAGGCAATTGCCTTGCAAACCTTTCCTGGGAACTTGCAGGGGTTGCGGGGGTGGGGGAGAGGGGTCCTCAGCACAATTTTGTGGGTTCCCCCCACCCCCTAATCAGTCGATGCCCTGCAGCTCAGAAGTTTTGGCTCATTGCGATCTGCTGGTGTCCAGTGGCAAATATTCCTCCCTCAACAAGGCTATCAAAAACACATTAACTGTTCATTCTTTCATATTTGTGGGAAGCTTCCTGTTTGTAAATGACTGTCATGTTCAGCTGCAGAGCAATAGTGACTGCTTTTCAAAGTAGCTTGATGAATGTGTAGGGATTTGCGATGTTTCTGAGAGATGTGATGAAGCTTTATAGAGCACTTTGACAACAGCAATGTGGTTTTGTTCCGGTATTCAGTCCTTTCTTACATTGAGTTCCCTGAAGTCAAGTGAAATAACACGTCACTTAATATAAATTTGCATCCTCATTTAGTACTAGCTACTTATTGTTAGTGTCACCTCTCATACACTTATGTCGAAGATTACAATATCTTGTATTTATGTGGCACCATTAAAGCAGTAAAAACATTCCGTGAAATGTCACAAGAGTGTCCTCAAACAATACGTGACACTGAACTCGATAAGGGAATGAAAACAGGTCATTGATGTTGGGTTTTAAGGGAGCGTGTTAAAGAACCAGAGAGAAGTAAAGAGGCAGAGAGAATCAGGAAAGTATTCTCGAGTTTAGGATCTAGGCGGCTGGAGGCACAGCTGTGGCCGAGCCACCTCGGGTGGGACAATGGTAGAGGCTGGAATTGGATAAGCATGGATATCTTGAAGGATGTCACAGGGAAAGGAAGGAATTAGGTCATGAAGAGATGTGAAAACAAGGATGAGAATTTTGAGAATGAGGTGTTACTGGACCGGATGCAAGTCAGTGGACACAGAGGGTGCTGGGTGAATGGCACTTGGTGTGAGTTAGTCAACAAAATAAAAAATATTTGATT
Source organism: Mustelus asterias (assembly GCF_964213995.1). Taxonomy (NCBI): domain Eukaryota; kingdom Metazoa; phylum Chordata; class Chondrichthyes; order Carcharhiniformes; family Triakidae; genus Mustelus; species Mustelus asterias. The sequence goes on from NC_135817.1 coordinate 85,526,248, forward strand.
AAGGTTGGCCTCGAAAGTGATAGTAATACAGAGAGCTCAGAGCACAGAAACAGACCATTCAGCCAAGTCAGTTCATCCTGGTGTTTTCTCTTTTTGTTTACAATAACCCATACTTCTATTTACAATAATCCATACTGTTCCCAAACCCGATCCAGCCCTTTTCCTTCACCCAACCATCCAATCTGATCAATATTTCCACAAAAACCCTTGAAGTGAATCCCACAGCCTAATGACTCTTTCCCTCTGAGCGAGAGTGGAAGAGATCGCCCTAGTGTCCTGTTCAATATTTGACTCTCAACCGCCTTCATGGAAAAATAGATGATGACCTGGTCACAATCTCATTGTTCATGGGATCTTGCTGTGCGAAAACTGCCTGTCATACTTGAGGTGATTCCACTAGCAAAAGAGTTTATTGGTTGTGCAGTAATTTGGAACCAATTGAAAAGATGTGGATAGTCTTCTATGAATAAACAATCTTGCTTTTACTTCAATCTTTTCAAACACAACTGGTGACCAAATGGTAAGTGGAGAAAAGCAGATCTTGATTAGTTGGTGATTACCCCGTTATGCCTTCCTTCCCGCAGTACTGAGCATTGTAACAGTGCTGCGTTGATTTGATGAGAAACAATATGTTCAGTAGATGTTCAGTATATCCCAATTGAAGTAATTAATTTCTTTAATGTATTGATATACACCTCTGTTAATGAAGTTTCTAATTGATTGGATGCTTCTTTGTGAAACAGTTAATGGGGGAGTCTCAATGTCTCCCTGCCATTGCCTTTGCTGTCACAACCAACACAGGGCCAAAGCTTCCATTTCCTCACCTTTTTGATTAATTTGCTAGCACAAGGATATCACTGGCAAGGCCAGCATTTATTACCTATCATTAATTGGAGAGACTGTGGTGTATTCATAATATCACTGGGCTAGTAATCTGGAGGCCTGAGTTAATGCTCTGAGGACATGGATTCAAGTGCTGGAATTCAAATTCAATCGATTAATAATTCTAGAATCCAAAGCTAGTCTCAGGAATGCTGACCATGAAAATTATCATTGCTTGTTGCAAAAATCCATCTGGTTCATTCATGTGGGGAAGGAAATCTGCTGTCCTTAACTGGTGTGGCCTACATGTGACTCCAGACCCACAATAAGATAGAGTCATATTATAGCATTTAAACAGGCCCTTTGGCCCAACTTGTCCACGCCGCCCAGTTTTTACCACTAAGTTAGTCCCAATTGCCTGCGTTTGGCCCATATTCCTCTATACCCATCTTAGCCATGTAACTGTCTGAATGCTTTTTAAAAGACAAAATTGTACCCACCTCTACTACTGCCTCTGGCAGCTCGTTCCAGACACTCACCATCCTGTGTGTGAAAAAATTGCCCTTCTGGACACTTTTGTATCTCTCCCCTCTCACCTTAAAGCTATGCCCTCTAGTTTTAGACTCCCCTACTTTTGGGAAAAGATGTTGACTATCTACCTTATCTGTGCCCCTCTATCATAGAATCATAGAACCCCTACAGTGCAGAAGGAGGCCATTCAGCCCATCGAGTCTGCACCGATCACAATCCCACCCAAGCCCTATCCCCATAACCCCACATATTTACCCAGCTAATCCCCTGAAACTAGGATCAAGTTAGCATGGCCAATCCACCTAACCCGCACATCTTTGGACTGTGGGAGGAAACCAGAGCACCCGGAAGAAGTCCACGCAGACACGGGGAGAATGTGCAAACTCCACACAGACAGTGACTCCAGGCTAGAGTTGAACCCGGGTCTCAGGCACTGTGAGGCAGCAGTGCTAACCACTGTGCCAATGTGCCACCCTCTATAAGATCACCCCTAAGCCTCCTAAGCTCCAGGGAAAAAAGTCCCAGTCTACCCAGTCTTTCCTTATAACTCAAACCATCAAACCATCTGTCTGAAATGGCCTAATAAATCATTGGTTCCACCACAATTAGGGATGGGCAACTCATGCTGTCTACCCATCCTCCTTGGCTCCTCAAACCCCCATGACATCCAAAGTCCCTCCACTCATCCCAATAGCCCTTTAAAACCCCTATGCCAACCTGGTGCCAGTTCATGCCAACCATGTCTTTCACCCACCACCCTTTACTCATGCCCCATTCAAGGCACGGTTACACAGTGGTTAGCACTGATGCTTCACAGCGCCCGGGACCCAGGTTCGATTCCTGGCTTGGGTCACTGTCTGTGTGGAGTCTGCATGTTCTCCGTGTCTGCGTGGGTTTCCTCCGGATGCTCCGGTTGCCTCCCACAGTCCGAAAGACGTGCTGGTTAGGTGCATTGGCCATGCTAAATTCTCCCTCAGTGTACCCGAACAGGCGCTGGAGTGTGGCGACTGGGGAATTTTCACACTAACTTCATAGCAGTGTTAATGTAAGCCTACTTGTGACACTAATAAATAAACATTAAAAAAAGTCAACTCACCTAGTATCCACCAATTGCAAACATAAGGAACCAAGCTAAAATAAAATAACGTGTCTATTAATGACATCGCTATTTAAAAGAAAATATTCTCATTAATCAAAAATACCTTCACCTAATCTCTCAAGAAAACACATTTTGTATTCTATAATCACTTCTAGCTGTCAATCAAGCTGATCATTAAACAGACAAAAGCAAAATACTGCGGATGCTGGAATCTGAAACAAAAACAGAAAATGCTGGAAAATCTCAGCAGGTGTGACCGCATCTGTTTGGGAGAAAATAGAGCCAATGTTTCGAGTCAGGATGACCCTTCATCAGAGGTTGTTGATCATTTAACAGGCACCACGCTGTGATAATGTTTGTTTGTAAAATCAGTCAAGCAGCACAAATCCTATAATAAGAACCTTCAGGCTTATGTCAACAGACAGATTGAAACATCAAGCTTTTCTTTAACATCACATTTTTTCAAAATGTAAACACCATGAGATTTAAATCCCTGAACAGCTTTGACAGTTCCAATGAAGTTTGGCAGTTCTTTGACAGTTACAATGAGTCTATGCACTTTTTATGAACAATAATATCTGCTTTCAATATCCTCGATGGGGTGTCTTATCTATCCAAAAGGATTCCTTACCTCCCTCCAGAGGGTACCTTACCTCTCTGATGTCCCAGGACCATAAACAAAAATGTACCATACCCCTCTGAAGGTGCAACCTAGTCCAATATGCACACTTTGGGTCTCAGACCAAAATCTCACTTCTCCAATCCCGCCCCCACGAAAATGTTTGGGGATGGGACTTTATTTCCAGGTTCATATTTGTGGCAAATGTTTAAGCCTCTCATTGCGAAAGGAAGAGTTGGGGATGAAGTAGGTCATGAAACAGCTCAGTTGGTCAGCAAACCAAATCAGTCTAAACACCAGGAATAGTGGAGTACAAACTGGGAGATGTAATGCTTGTATAATGATATAGTCTGACCTCTATCTGATAAACGTGCCAGGTATGGTACTGGAGGCCGAAGGTTCTAACTCCATAGTAGTGCAGAGTAAAGCCCTGAGACTGGTGGCCTAACATCACATTGCTGAGGTATGAGAACGGGCTGGAGAAAATTGAGCTTTTCAGCTTAGAAAAATACTTTGAGTACTTAGTCATAGAGTCATCGAGGTTTACAGCATTGAAACAGGCCGTTCGGCCCTACTTGTCCATGTTGCTCTTTTTTAACCACTAAGCTAGTTGCAATTGCCTGCATTTGACCTATATCCTTGTACACCCATCTTGCCCATGTAACTGCCTAAATGCTTTTTTAAAGACAAAATTGTACCCGCCTCTACTACTACCTCTGGCAGCTCGTTCCAGATACCCATCATCCTCTGAGTAAAGAAATTGCCCCTCTGGACCTTCTCCTCTCTCATCTTAAACCTATGCCCCCTAGTTTTAGACCTCCCTATCTTTGGTAAAAGATGTTGACTATCTAGCTGATCTATGCCCCTCATTATTTTATAGATCTCTATAAGATCACCCCTAAGCCTTGTACTCTCCAGGGAAAAATGTCCCAGTCTATCCAGCCTCAGCCTGTAGAAAAGGTAAATCCATGGCGCACAGTAAATAGACAGCAAGATCAGAGAAGACTAAACCACAGGCAAATTTAGAATAAAGAGCAAAATTGTACATATAGAATTTAATGTGGTATCTCTGCAAGGCTAGCATTTGTTGCCCATTCCTAATTGCCCTTGAACTGAGTGACTTGCTCATTCATTTTAGAGAGCAGTTAAGATTGAGCCATATTGCTGAAGGTCTGGAGTCACGTGTCACAGGGTAAGGGCTGCCGATTTCCTTCCTTCAATTACATTGCTCAACCAGATGGGTTTTTACAACAATTGATAGTTTTGTGGTCACTATTACTGAAATTAGCTTTAACTTCCTAATTTTATTAATTGAATGGCACGGTAGCACAGTGGTTACCACTGCTGCTTCACAGCGCAAGAGACTTGGGTTCGATTCCCAGCTTGGGTCACTGTCTGTGTGGAGTTTGCACATTCTCCTCATGTCTGCGTGGGTTTCCTCCGGGTGCTCCGGTTTCCTCCCACAGTCCAAAGATGTGCGGGTTAGGTTGAATGGCCATGCTAAAATTGCCCCTTAGTGTCCTGAGATGCGTTGGTTAGAAGGATTAGCGGGTAAATATGTAGGGATATGGGGGTAGGGCCTGGGTCGGTGCAGACTCAATGGGCCAAATGGCCTCTTTCTGCACTGTAGGGTTTCTATGATTCGATGAATTTAAATTCCAGCAGATGCCATGATGGGATTTGAACCCATATCCCCAGGACATGAGCCTGGGCCTCTGGATTATTATTAGTCTAATAGCATTACGATTGTTCCATTTGCTTCCCTTGGATAGGTGTCCAACTAGAGTTAGAGTAATAGTGGAAATGTTACCTGCAATTATTGCTTATTACAGTTTGAATGGAGAGCAGACTATAGTGAGCTGATAATCATGACTGTTTTGGTACACCCATCGTTGCTGCCCCCAACTCCAAACGATCATCACTTTTCAATTCTGGAGCTGTTTCTCATTCCAAGCCTAATTTCATTGTCCCGAATTCATAATAAGCCTTTACTTTCTACAAAGCCTCACATGTGGAACTCTATCAAAAGCCTTCTGACCAGCTCAGTAAATTAAATCTGTTGAATAACCCTCAGCTCCCAAATTGAGTGACACGTTGTATTTGTACACAGGCCGCAACATAGTAAACCTGTACTATTGGCTTCTAGGACTGTGGGAATTGTTTCATAAAGGACGTTTGCCTCGAAATGAAAGGTTTTGTATCGAGAGTCTCTTAGATTACCATCACTACGCTAAAATATTTACTATGGATCTTCCATGTGTCAAGGACCTCGCAGTGAAGATGTTACAATTGCAAAGCACAACTAGCTCCACAGCCAGCACCACACTTCCTTTCAGTCTGACAGAGGTTACAGGTAACATTTTGTATCTTTCTTGTTGTGTGCCTGTGTCTCAGTCCAACGGGTGTGTTGGAGAACAGCCAGGTTCTGTGGAGAGCATGCAGTTGATGTTCTTTCTACCTTTTGCATTGTTTAATTTCCTCATTTTGAAAAAGAGCAACCTAATTCATGTCAGCACCGTGAAAAGGGTGGACTCTGTTGTGTGTACTTGGATGCCAACTTGATTGTGTGTATGGCTTGGAGATCATCATCAGTGAGGTGTGAGGCTTTTCACTTTGGATCTGAGATTAGAAGAAACAAAACTAATTTCTCGGCACAGAAAGTAATCGACAAGGCTAGTGAAATATTGGCCTTTATAGCAAGAGGAATAGCGGACAAATAGAAGGATGCTGTTCTTTAGTACCGTGAGCCATCATCAAATATTGGTAGTGTTAATCCGGAAATATCTTTCCCAGAAACACTGAAGCTGGGGTTCAGTTGAAAATTTCAGAACTAAGATTGTTGGATTCTTTTCTAAACAAGTTTATTAAAAGATGTAAAACCAAGGGTGAGGGTTGGGGGAGGCGGCGGGGGGGGGGAGGGGGGGGGTGGTGAGGGATGGGCGGGGGGGGGGGGGTGAGGGATGGGCAGGAGGGGTGGGGGGGGCATAAATGGAGTTAATATGTAGATCAATCTTGATCTAATTGAATGGTGGACTGGACACAAAGGGTTAAATGACCTCCTCCTGTTCCTGTATCATTAAAGGATAGTTACCTTGCACAGAGAGACAATGGGTGGAATTTTATGGTCTCACTCGTCCCGAAACCGTAAAATCGTGCCCGCGGTCAAGGGACCTTCCCATTGCCCGCCCCTCACCTGCTCCAATTCCCGCGGCGGGAGGGGTGGTAAAATTCCGGCCTTTGTGGCAAAGTAGAGGCTCAGGAATGAACCTTTCTTGTGTCTGGGACCTGTCATAGAAGCAATGATGACTGTATGTGAAACTATAACTGGTAGCACACCTGACTCCCAATCACTTCCACGAATCCATTTTTATTCTGTAACAGACGTGGGTGTTGCTTGCAAGGCCGACATTGCCCATCCTTAACTGCCATTAAGAAGGTGATGGGAAGCAGTTTTCTTGAAAACACTGCAGCCCATTTGATGTTGGTGCACCCACAGTGCTGTTGGAGTGAGGTCCAGGATTTTGATCCTGCAACAGTGAAGGAACAGTGATATTTTTCCAGTTCAGTATGTCAAGCGGCTTGGAGGGGAAATTGCAGGTGGTTGATTGCGCATACATCTGCTGTCCTTATCCTTCTGAGTAGGAGGTTTGGAAGGTGCTGTTGGAGGAGCTTTGGTGAGTTGTTGCAGTGCATCTTATATTGATTGAGGGAGTGGAGTGATGGAGGGAGTGAACGTTGAAGGTGATGGATGGGGTGCCAATCAAGCGGGGCTGCTTTCTCCTGGATGGTGTCAAGCTTCTTGAGTGTTGTTGGAGCTGCACTCAACCAGGCAAGGGGAGAGTATTCCATCACACTCCTGACTTGTACTTTATAGATGGTGGACATGCTTTGGGGAGTCAGGAGGTGAGATACTTGCTGCAGAGTTCCCAACCTTTGACCTGCTCTCATAATCACAGTATTTGCTTGACTATTTCAGTCTGGGTGAGGTCAAAGACAACATTTTGGGGTCTACCATTGCAGTCCTATAATATCTGTATTATTTACACACTTCTTTGAGACTGAGCCACATATTTGTCCAATATATATCCTTGTTTTCAGTAGACAATTGGGAAGTAAATCTGTTTTGCATCTATTTCAGATAGGAGATTCCAATTTGGGAGCGAACATTATGAAATCAAGGTGTGGAGTTGTAAAGTGTTAGATTCTGTCAGGAAGCAGTCCGGTTCTGTTGCTGATGTTTGATTGGTCTATAGTTGGATCTAATGTAGGTCTGTAGTTGGATATCATTGGGCTACATGGCTGCCATTGGTTTGCGTGCGTTGCAGAAATATAGTTCCTTGGCTGTGAAATGCTTTGGGATGCCCTGGTGAAAGGCAGTTTATAAAAGCAATTCACTGGAAAAATGTTGACAATAGAGTCAGGAAGATGTGGGAATGTTCCTCCTCATAGTTTTTATTCTGCGAGCGAGTGAGCAGAGAGCGACTGGGCGAGTCAGTATTACCTACATGTATTTAATCTGATGGACACGATGGTTGAAAATGTCCCTATAAACAAACAAGTGTTCAGTGCGTATTTTTGGAATTGTATATTTTTGATTGATATTCAGCCTGAGGGTTTTTGCCATTGACTTTCTTTGATTGAAGGGAGTGTTGAAATGTCACGCCTAACTTTTGCACTTGGCTCCATCCTCCCCAGCTGCTGTATCGACTCAAGCAACTCTTTGGATTGCTTGAAAGTCATAGCTGTGCCGTGGAAAGGTCGCACTCGTTCGATTGGCATTAATGGCGATCGTCACTTGAGAGCTTTGCTCTTTGAGAATGCATTGTTGAGAGCATGGCTGATGTTAAACACTAGGGTATTTCAAATTCCAGAAGGGAAACTTGAAATGCCAGCTCTGAACTGTATTTTGCAATTCGCTATAATGTGAGGAAAGATGTGAAGACCCAGTGGAGGATGTCCCAGATGCTTTTCTGGTGACTTTAAACAAAATAAATGTTTATTCAACAGTAAAACACAAAAAAGCCAACTAGGAATACACTTAACTACTCTAATGGTTATACCCAGTATCTTCAAATTTACCTCGTTCCAAATCCCTCTATTTTCCTAACTCAGTGTTCACCCTCCCCAAACAACAACCCGTCGGTTTCAAAACTATAGGCAAAATCCAGTAGTTACCACACCAGGCACCTTTATCTTTTGGGGTTAATTCCAACTTAAGATAAAGCAACTGGTTTCTCAAACAGGCCTTTCTCCAGGCTCAGCTTGTTGGGAGTCGACACAGCCTCCTGCTGCGGGGCTGTGTTCTCAAAACAGCTCCTTGCATAGGGTGAGCTTGCCTCTGATGTACTGTTTTTTCTCTTGCGATACTCCCTTACCTGAACTAACCCTCTCAGAAGTCACTCTTAATGGCCTTCATTTTGTGAGTTCACCTTTTGGAATGAGGCATGGACAGGGTGGATAGTCAGAGGCTTTTTTCCCAGGTTGGAAGTGTCAATTAGAAGTGTCAAGTTCAAGGTGAGAGGAGGACAGTCTAAGGGAGATATGCGGGGGAAGATTTCAATGCAGAGAGTGGTGGGTGCCTGGAACGCACTGCCAGAGGAGGTGGTGGAAGCAGCATTTAAGAGGAATCTGGATGGATACATGAATAGGGAGGGAAATAACGGGTTATGGACTGAGTAAGGGCAGAAGGTTTTTTTTTCAGTTTAGTTGGGGCATCATGATTGGCACAGGCTTGGAGGGCCGAAGGACCTGTTCCTGTGCTGTACTGTTCTTTGTTTTTTGTAATTGTGAAATTCACATCTCATTTTCTCCTTTGAACTTCTATAACCTTTTCTTGAACCCTTGACATTCTATGCTCCATTGTTACCAACTTGCCCTAGATAAACATCTGTTTACAGTCTGGCTGAGCTTATCAACATCTCAAAACACTAGTTCCAGCAACGTAACCAACCTGACTCTACTACAGTTTCCATTTTTAGTTTTTCTAAATGTAACAACCACTAGAACACATTCCAATTACTGGACCTCTTTTTTCATTTGATCACAATTTCCTAACAGTATTTGCACTACAAGTTTAAATTGGGCGTGGGATGGCTCCAGCTATTTTTGGTTGAACTGAGAGTACGATTGATTATGTTAGTCTTGTTTTCAGTGATGTTGGGTTTGGAACCTCACTACATTTCCATGTGCAACATCCTGATCAAGAATGTTCGGCCAAATGACCTGACATCTGGAAGATGAATAAAAACAGTCCAGTTTAAAAGGATTTTGGTTTGAATGGATTGAAGAGTGATCAGTGACCCATTGCTCCATGTGTCTCGCTCTTGCCTCTGAGTCAGAGGGGTGTGGGTGCAAGGGGGCAGCACAGTGGTTAGCACTGCTGCCTCACAGTGCCAAGGACCCGGGTTCAATTCCGGTCTTGGGTCACTGTCTGTGTGGAGTTTGCACATTCTCCCGTGCGTGTCTGAATGGGTTTCCTCTGGATGCATTGGTTTTCTCCCACTGGCCAAATATGTGCGGGTTAGGTGGATTGGCCATGGTGAATTTGATTTGATTTATTATTGTCACGTGTATTAACATACAGTGAAAAGTATTGTTTATTGCGCGCTATACAGACAAAACATAACATTCATAGAGAAGGAAAAGAGAGAATGTCGTGTTACAGTCATAGCTATTGCCCCGCGGTGTCCTAAGATCTTACGGTTAGGGGGATTGGCCATGGTAAATATGGGGATAGGATGGGGGAGAGGGTCCTGGGTAAAACACTCTGTCAGAGAGTCGCTGCAGACTCAATGGGCCAAAGGACCTCCTTTAAATAAAAAAATGCCCCACTTCACAGTCCGAAGCCCATAATCTGGTGTTATGTTTCAGGCCAGAAACTCCAAAGTGTTTTATGGAGTCTGCCTGAATCATAAGTTTTGCATCTTGAATTTGGCTAGGATAAGCATGATAGGTTTCACTTCAGGTATGATTCAAATGACCCACTAGGGAGATTTTGTCAAATAAAGTTTATTTAAGAATATAGTTACCATGTATAGTAAGAAAATTAGCAATAACCTTTATCAATTACAAACAAAAACAAAGCAGCCACAATAATGTATAACCCGCAACAACTACATCTAAAATGTTCCAATCAGCCATGGTAAACACTTTGCTGTGTTTAACCCTTTAAACAGGTTCAACACAGCAAAGACTAAAGCTCACGTGATATTTTAATTGAGTCCTTTGGATGAATTCGGCAGCTCTTTTGACACATCCAGAATGGTTTGAAGTCAGAACAGCTTCCCAGGTAGACTCTGGTCAAGCCACCAACAGCAGATTTTCTACTCCAGGAAGGCTTTCAGCTAACCCGAAGGATTTCCAAAACCAGAGAGAGAGAGAGACTTCTTTTCAGTTTGCTGTCCCTTCTAAAACCCAAACTACACAGGAGCTCAAATTGAAAACAAAAGAGCTCCTGTCAACTGAGCTGCCAACTAGTTTTTCTCCTAACAATGCAGAGTCAGAAACATGTTATGGTTCAGGTCAGAAACTCCCAAGTGTTTTATCAACCCCGCCTGGATCATAAGTTTTGCCTCTTGAACTTGGCTAAGATAAACATGATGTGTTTCACTTCACGTAGGAGTCAAATGACCCACGAGGGAGCTTTTGTCAAACAAAGTTTATTGAAGAATATTGTTAACATGTATTGTGAGAAAATTAGCAAGAACTCTTGTCAATTACAAACAAGAATCAAAACAACCACCAGAATGTATAACCTTTAACAAATATATTTAAAATATTCCCATCAAACAAAACGCTTGCCATACACAAAACCCTTGAAACAGGTTCAACACAGCAAAGACCAAAGCTCACATGATATTGGAATTGAGTCCTTTGGTTGAATTGTGCAGTTTTCTTGATAGACTCGGAACAGTTTGAAGTCAGAACCGCTTCCCAGAACCCCTGGTAGATTTTGGTCAAGCCACCAACAGCAGATTTTCTGCTCCAGGAAGGCTTTCAGCTAACCCGAAGAATTTCCAAAACCAGGGAGAGAGAGAGAGAGAGACTTCTTTTCAGCTTGCTGACCCTTCTAAAACCCAAACTAAACAGCAGCTCAAACTGAAAATGAAAGAGCTCCTGCTAACCAGTTTTTCTCCTCACAATGCAGAGCCATAAACATCCCAATAAAAATAAACAAACCCCTGTTTAAGCAGCAATACAAAGACTCCTCCAGACAAACCGGTGCCATAATGAGAAAACAACTGAAGCCAAAAAGGGCCTGCTTACAACTGAAGAAAGCATGATATAGATTTTTAAAAATCTCTTGAAGGTACACTAATGTCACACTAAGTTGACACTGCCAGTGCAGAACTAAGGGAGCACCCTGCTGATAGTTATGCAAGATCCCATGGCAGAATTTGAAGAAGATCATGGGAATCTCTGTGGTGTCGAGACCAAGATTTATATCTCAAACACGTCACTAAAACCAATTATTAGGCCTTTGCTGTTTGTGAAAGCTTGCAATGTGTGACTGGCTGCTGTGTTGATTGCATTACAACAGTGACCACACTTAATGTAGATAAAAACAAAATAATGCGGATGTTGGAACCTGAAACAAAAACAGAAAATGCTGAAAAATCTCAGCAGGTCTGACAGCATCTGTGGGGAGAGAATAGAGCCAACGTTTCGAGTCTCGATGACCCATCGTCAGAGCTGGCTCTGATGCTGTCAGATCTGCTGAGATTTTCTAGCATTTTCTGCTTTTGTTTCAAAAACATTTTTCTTTGATTGTGAAGAATGTGCTGAAGTTGTGAAAGGCACTACATTAAATGCAGGCTTTTTTCTCTCCTTACCGATGAAATAATTAATTAATTAAATGGGGAAAATTCTGGGTCCTGTCTTTCATTTGTGTTTGAGTTAGCTGATATGACTTGGTTAAGGCAGGGACAAAAGGGGCCTCAAACACTCCAAATTACTGTTCAGCGACCTCTGTCCCAAAGGTGCAGGATGATTGATGAGGATCTGAACGATTTGGCTATTCAGTTGCCCGTGGAAGAGATACATTGAGAGTGACAACTCAAGCAAGGTAGCCAAAGACTGCCGATACCTGCCAGCGCACGCTGTAGTGGGAGTCTCTGCTATCCTTGCTTGTAGTTGAAGATCGAGATTATGTTTCCTCCTTATGATCAAGTTCTCAATGTATCTGAATCCATAACTCAGACCCGTTACTCCACCCACCATGACAGTCATCTCTGAACCTCAACTGTTTCTATTAATGTCCACAGTCTCACTGTCCAAAAAAAGCCCTGCTCCTTCTAATACTTTCCGATTATCCTCATAATGTTTTAAATGATCAATTTCCAGGATTTGGACATCCCTGGCCAGACCAGTAATTATTGTCAATTTGAGAATGTGATGGTGAGCTTCGTGAGATGCCTGTTTCCAGCCATGAGCCTGTCCTGCTTGTCTCTCTGATCTGGCATGCTTCCTGTTTCCACCCTCTTGCAACCTTGCTGGAACTCTGAATGTGTTCATTCTGCTCCCTGCCAGCTTTGATTAGTAGCCGCTTCATTTATTATTTGCACCTTGAAAGTTCTGGCCCAGTGCAGCTCACCAGAACTGTTTCCACCTGTGCCTTCCTTGCCAAGTTATCCCTGGGGTATCTGTCTCTCCAAAGCTCTGTCCCTCTCTTGCACCATCCTGATCTCTCCACATCTTCTGCTGAAGATCCCCGTTGTTGTTCATGATTTTCCTTCGGACCCTGTGCGAAGATTTGGCAATGGTAATACAAAGTATTACATTGAGGAATGAGCTTAACCCACTCTGCTTTGTGGGACTGGGGGTGAGGAAAGGGGAATGGACAGGCAGTTAAAATCACCTGTGGACGGTTCACTTTAACTGGACCTTTTATTTTAAGCCATGAAAATTGGAACCCAACAATGTCAGTAGAACCCTAACTAATGTCAATTCAGAATGGTACACTTTGAAGTTAAAAGTAAAGGCCTTAAAAGGCAAGTTATAGATTTCTGCATATGATGAGGCATGGTACTGCAAGCCCCACAAGGTAAGTGCGACCTCTGGAATTCAGTCTCCCCTCCCTTCCACCATCAACACTACACTTCCCCCAGGTTCTGCCTCAACCCCCAGCACTTTTTACCCTTCCCAAGGACACTCCTCCAGTTTCCTTCTGCCCTTCCCCTGATTAACCCAGATGATAATGGACAATGACTGCCCACCTGACCCAGTCAGTCGGTTGCCATTCAATGTCTGTTTTTGTTGGCCAGATGCGAAAGAGGCCCAAATGTTGAAACAGCCACTGGGTTCTCAACCTGATGCCAGTGGAGGGGTTTTCTACTCAAGCCCCAACCTTTATACCTACCCACCCCAAAGTTCTCCCTGCCCTTTTCCTACAAGCTCAGTTGAAACTGCCATGTGGGGCTTTCCTTTTCCCCCCTTTTGTCCCTGTCAGCAGTCGCTATCTCCTCAACACCATCCACTAAACTCCTACATGTCTCAATGACCCCAGCAACTTGTCATCGCCCAGTGCTGTTTGATTGTCCTCCATGAAAAGATCAGCCATGATCTTATTGAATGGCGGAGCAGGCTCCAGGGGCAAAATAGCCTACTCCTGCTCCTAGTTCTTACGTTCTTTCTTTGAATCTTCTGTGTACAACTTAAATGTCTTGTGAAATCCATAAGAACCTCTTGCACTTACATAACTCTTGCCCGCTATATTGGTAACAAAGCTAGTTTGTACATGGGCAATGACTTAGTAAACTTATATTATTGGCTTCCAGGACTTTTTGAAATATTACGTAAACGCCGTTTGTCTTGGAAAGAGAGGTTTTGTATCCGCAATCTTTTAAGCTACCATTCCTACTCTAGAAGCTTTGATATGGATCTTCCATGTGTGAAGGACCTTGCAGCAAAGATAACCCAATTGCATACCACAACCAGCACCACAACCTGTACCACAGAAAGCACCACACTTCCTCTCATCCTGACTGACCTCCCAGGTAAATCTTTGCATTCTCCTCTTGTGTGCGGATTTTGCGGCCAGTGTTTGTCTACCTGATGGTGCTGTGTGAACAATTATAAAAAAGTTTATAGACTAGACGAAAGGATAGTAGAGGAGACCTAATCCAGGGGCTTTAAATATGAATTAATCACTAATCAATCCAGTGAAGAATGCAGGAGGGACCACGTCACCCTTCAAGGGGTGAGAATATGGAATGCACTATCACAGGGACTAGTTGAGATGAATAGCAAAGATGCATTTAAGGAAAAGCTACATAAAGATATAAGGGAGAAAGGGATGGATGCTTCAGCTGACAGGGTTAGATGAAGTAGAATGGGAGATGATTCATGCGAAGAAGAAACATTGACAGAGATTTGTTGGGCTGAATGGCCTGTTTTGCGCTGTTCATTCTTTTAGAAAGAGTAGCAGCAGACTAGTTTTAAGAAGCGGAGAAAAGGTTTTCTTGATGAGGCTGGAATTTAATTGGAATTTAACTTCAATATTCAGAGAGTGGGTTTTGAAGGCAGACAGTTGGGTGGTTCCGCTGCTGTGATTGGGAAACCTTGCTGGCACGTCCCAAGTGTCATTATTTCACTTGTGTGACATGGAAGAGGTATGGGTGCCATTAATGTAAGATGGAAATCGATTGAATTGTTTTCTGCTGTGCCGCACATACTTGTAAACCACAAGATGCTCGTTTGTACTTTGCATGAGTGGAAAAGGAAAGCAGGCTGCTGATAAGTGAATGTGAGTGAAACTGTTGAATAAAAGACAGGCCATTAATATTTGGATTGAGTTCAATTTGCCAGAAAATAGTCAACTGGGACTGTTCACTCGTTCCATCAAAGTTAATCTCTTAACGATACTAATGATTCTTTCATTCTGTTTTCCACTATAATAGGGGAATTTGTATGATGAAGGAAGATTGAACTGTCTACAAAAGGTGGATACCTTGCATTTTCATTATTAGTTTCGAGTGATGCGATGCATTGTGCATTGACATGCCTTATGCAGTCTTCAAATCCCGCCCATGTGACATTAATCTTTCTGCTGCTGGATTACTTTATTTTAGTGCAAAGCTCGGAAAGAAAAAGCAGTGCTCACATTTGATTTATTTTTATTCATTCGTGGGACATGGGTGTCGCTGGCTGGCCAGCATTTATTGCCCATCCCTAGTTGCCCTTGAGAAGGTGGTGGTGAGCTGCCTTCTTGAATCGCTGCAGTCCATGTGCTGTGGGTTGACCCACAATGCCGTTAGGGAGGGAACTCCAGGATTTTGACCCAGCGACTGAAACGGAACGGCGATATATTTCCAAGTCAGGATGGTGAGTGGCTCGGAGGGGAACTTGCAGGTGGTGGTGTTCCCATGTACCTGCTGCCCTTGTTCTTCTAGATGAAAGTGGTCGTGGGTTTGGATGGTGCTGTCTAAGGACCTTTGATGAATTGCTGCAGTGCATCTTGTAGATAGTACACACTGCTGCTACTGAGCGCGGTGGTGGAGGGAGTGGATATTTGTAGATGTGATGCCAATCAAGTGGACTGCTTTGTCCTGGATGGTGTCGAGCTTCTTCAGTGTTGTTGGAGCTGCACCCATCCAGGCAAGTGGGGAGTATTCCATCACACTCCTGACTTGTGTCTTGTAGATGGTGGACAGGCTCTGGGGAGTCAAGATGTGAGTTACTCACCGCAGTATTCCTAACCTCTAACCTGCTCTTGTAGCCACTGTGTTAATGTGGTGTGTCCAGTTGAGTTTCTGGTTAATGGTAACCCGAAGGATATTGACAGTGTGGGATTCAGTGATGGTTACACTATTGTACAGAACAACTAATAATGGACGAAATAGCCCATGCTGGGGAATTAACAACTTGCATTTGTATGGCGCCTTTTACAATTAAAAGATGTCGCAAAGCACTTTCCAGAACTGAACCACTTCCAACGGTACTATGAGTTTGCAAGCTTAAGTGTTGATGAGGGCAAAATACTGCGGGTGCTGGAAAAGATGCTGTCAGTCCTGCTGAGTTTCTCCAGCATTTTCTGTTCAAGTTGAAATGTTGGGTTACTTTTTGCAACGGAATGTGAGGGATCCAGCTTTCTTTGCAAAATTAAGTTGGAAACAATGATGGACTCTTTTTTCATTTGAACGTAATACCAGGGCTTAGCGATGTGCTGCTGCACCGAACTGAGTTGATGATTGTTGTGTTGTGTAACATGGAATGGGATGAACCCTTGTTCTATAGCTTGGTTGCAGTGTGAATATTTGATGGTTGATTCATTGTTCAAACCTCTGTGGCTTTTTTGCTTTGAAAGACTAGTTTTTTTGCTTTTGAAATTCTCCATCTCTGCATCATTTCCCAGCTGCCCCAGGAAGCCCAAGGGGATAGATCCTGGCTGAGAAAATAGAGCAAAAATCTCTGTCCGATCATGGTCTAGTTAGAAATGTATGGACATCAAGCATGGAGTGAATCAAATTTGCTCCCTCATGGTCAATGCTTGGCTGACACTCACTTTCTAGATTGATGTATTGAGAAAGGAAGCTTAAGCAAGACATCAAGTGGTTTCTGGAAGTGAATGTGAATAATATCCACATTTCCCCCTGTGTGAGAACCAGAGCCTTATTTGGTAATCTATATTATTAACTTCCAGGACTTCAGAAATTGCTTCAAAGCAGACAGTTGTCTTGGCGAGAAAAATGGTGTACTCGGATTCTGTTAGACTACCACGATGCTGTTACTTCGCACGGTGTGGTATTTAATATGGATCTCCCGTGCGTGAAGGATCTCACAGTGAAGATACTTCAGTTACACTCCACAACCAGTACCACAGTCAGTCGCACACCTCTTCCTTTCAGTTTGAGTCCGAGCCCAGGTAACATTTTCCCTCTCTTTTCCTTGGTGAGTGCATGGGTTGTACCCAATTCTTGAACTGGGAGGCTCTTCATAAACAAAGGCACGCCATTTGGTTGCCTGCACCTCATTCTCCGGCCAATTAGAGCAGAGTTGAAGATCATTCTGCGACCTGGACTTGGCGCCATGTGAGCAGTGACCCCCTCCCCCACATCGAGAGGTCTGATGATCTCTTCCTCCAGCTCTATGGAAATTATTATTTTTTTCGAAAAGCCACCTATCTCTTGTTGGTGACCATTGAAGGGTCCTGGAATGCTGTGACTGACAACAACACATTTCACAATCAGGTCTTTCACCAAGGGTTAGGTCCCTCATTAATGTATTTGCAGAGGTTAGGTGACCACTGGGACACCTACTCAAAGTGGTCCCCACAATTCAATGGAATCGACTCCTGTCCAGATTGGGATCAGCGTATCCCACCATTAAATGAGTCCGCATCATGCTGGTTTTGCCCTGCGTAATACATCTTCGGAGGCAGAAGTCCCTTCACCAAAATCCCTTTATTTACAAACTCTAACAGCAGTACACAAAGTGCGAGCAGTCAGCAGTCTACCTCCGGGGGTGTCAGTGCAACTGACACTTCCAGTTAAGTACAAGGCAAAGACTCCCTGATTGGCCCATCAATTGGATCCAATAGACCAACTTCAATGGCCTGATTGAAGTCATTGTACCCTGAAAATACAGAAGCAACACATCTCAATTTCTGCCTGCTTAGAGTACTGTGTACAGTTCCATTGGATGAAGCACATCAAAAGTATCCAATGATTGGAGGCAGAAAAGAAAAGAGAAAGCAAAGCAATAAGCTTAAATCTGCAGAGGTTAAGTTCAGATGGTTTAGGAGAAGGTTCAGGAGAGGTAATTTAATAGAGGGGCTGTAGTATACATTGTTGTGCCTGGTACCTTCAGGAGCCTATAGTTTTTCACTGTATTCTCCATGGCAATGTCTCGGCCAATCAGAGTTGGCTTTCTAACCAATCAACATCCTTTTCTCCTGTAGTATAAATTGTTCTGATTGTTTGAAATTTGGTGTTCTTGCATTTGTCCTGATGAGTACAAGACGAAAAGCTTCAGTAACGTGTTTCTCTTTTCAGCGATATTCAGATTCAATGCTACCAAACAGCTATTTGTAAACCTTTGAAATTAACTGGGCCAGGATTTACCGTTATTGACACTGTAACGGTGTCTGCCTTTAATTTGACTTATCTTCCTTCATATATGTCGGTTTTAATGTGGTTTTGTGTGGCAAATTAGTGGCAGCATGAGTTAATACTGGCACAGAGAGGGGAAACTTGAGTCCCAGACCTGAGTCAAACGGGCAAGCAACTGGGCACCTTCGAACCAATCAGATTCAAGGATTGTGAAATTACTAGTGCAAGAACTAAGAAGGAAGTGTAAGTTCGAGAGGGTGAATTCAGTGTAAATCAGAGACAGAAAGAGAAATAAAGAGAGGGAAAGAAATATTGCACTCAGATGGAGAGGAAAAAGAGACAAAGGAAGAGTAAAAAATAAATTGTGAATGTGACATTTTTAACATCTTCATGAACTAACACCTGAAAGAATGAGATTGTCCAATTGTAATAGTTAATTTTCAGAGCCAGAGAGATTGACTGACAGTAATTAACCATGATCACATCATTGAAAGTGTACAAATGTTTGACATAACAAGACTTGACTTTCTTGTGGCAAATTTAGTTTGCACTTACAGCCCAAATGCAGCAACTTCACTCTGTTCAATGTATTTCAATGGTGACCCAGACAGTGGGATGCTGTTTTCAGGAGGTAACTCCGAGAAAGATTTGGGATCTTTGCCATGGAAGCGCACGTCTGCCTTCTCATGATGTGGTTACACCATTTACACTTTGATAATGGCGAGTGCCATTTGCCTCACCATTATGTTGAGAGAAAAGGCTGGGACAATTATTCTTGGACCACAGCGGGAGAATGATGAGCGATCCTCTATAAAAAAACAGGAGCTAATTGTTACAAGCAGAAAATATCTGCGCTTGGAAATTAAACAGTTTTCTGGTGATAAATGCCTCCCACTTAATTGTTGGGATTATGTATGATTAATGACTGTGAGGAAACTAATTATTTATTTTAATTGTGCAAAGCCATCCTGAATCAGAAGCGAAAGCAAAATACCGCGGATGCTGGAATCTGAAACAAAAGCTGAAAATGCTGGAAAATCTCAGCAGGTCTGACAGCATCTGCGGAGAGAGAATAGAGCCGACGTTTCGAGTCTAGATGACCCTCCGTCAGAGCTTTATTCATGGCTCAATCACAGCTCTGACAAAGGGTCATCTAGACTCGAAACGTTGGCTCTAATCCCTCCCCACAGATGCTGTCAGACCTGCCAAGATTTTCCAGCATTTTCTGTTTCTGAATCAGAGGTGGGTTTCTTTTCCTTTTGAGGTAATGCCACGACGCGGTATTATGATGGCCGTTTAACAAGCTAACTATTTTTCTGGTGCGTTGGTCAGTCAGTGGGAAGGAAGCGATTTAATTACACTGTGGAGTGTTCTTCTGATCAGTCGCGATCAAGTACACTATCTCTCTCCATTTGATTGGAGTGTATCTGATTGCTTTTCTTTGAATGGTATCTTCTTTCTACCTCTCAACTTTCAATCCGAGTTATTTGTTTTAATTTCCCCGCTACTTGTTGCTTTGTGACTTTCCCGGGCAGAGGTTGCGAGCTGAAGATCTCCTTGTCTTGAGGTCATCATTAGTAAGAGCAACTTAGATTTACAGAGC
Source organism: Mustelus asterias (assembly GCF_964213995.1). Lineage (NCBI taxonomy): Eukaryota > Metazoa > Chordata > Chondrichthyes > Carcharhiniformes > Triakidae > Mustelus > Mustelus asterias. The sequence goes on from NC_135817.1 coordinate 85,545,969, forward strand.
GCCTTTAAACGCAGTAAAATGTCCTGACGTGCTTTACAAGAGTGTCAGCAGACAGGTATTTGACACTGAGCCACCTGAAGGGCCATTAGGACAGGTGAGCAAAATCTTGCTCCAGGTGCTCGGACCAGCCTAGAGGAGGAAGGAGAGACAGAGAGCAGATTTAGGGAGAGAATTCCAGAGCTTGGGAGCAAGGTGACTGAAGGATGAATGTTCGTAACATGAAAATTAAGGGTGAGTCATTTGCAATATTGGTGCACTCTCTTAGTACCCTGTGGCCAAATACATTGTTAGCATTGATTTTAATGCGGACATTGTGAAGGGTCGCTCCGTTTATTTATTTATATCATAGAATCATAGAAACCCTACAGTGCAGAAGGAGGCCATTCGGCCCATCGAGTCTGCACCGACCACAATCCCACCCAGGCCCTACCCCCACATATTTTACCCGCTAATCCCTCTAACCTACACATCCCAGGACTCTAAGGGGCAATTTTTTTAACCTGGCCAATCAACCTAACCCGCACATCTTTGGACTGTGGGAGGAAACCGGAGCACCCGGAGGAAACCCACCCATACACGAGGAGAATGTGCAAACTCCACACAGACAGTGACCTGAGCCGGGAATCGAACCCGGGACCCTGGAGCTGTGAAGCAGCAGTGCTAACCACTGTGCTACCGTGCCGCCCCTCACGATTCACACACGATGCAAATGATCCGAGGCATTTATGGGAATTGAGAGATTCAAATACATCAGTACATACGCATTGTTGTTACGGAAGTGTAAGCGAGGGGAAGGTGGTAAGCATTTGTTAGAAGGCATCACAGAGAAATTAACTGATGGCTTCCAACGGTCTGGGTTAATGAAATCAGCTACATCAGCTGATTTTAAAAAGAAAGGAAAATCCCAAACGGACGTTCTCAGAGTCCTTCCCTTAGTAATCTGTGCTATTGACTTCTAGGACTCCTGAAACTGGGCCTTAACAGACGATTGCCTTGGCGAGCAAGTCGCTGTATCAAGATGCTTTTACATTATCATCATGCCTATACACGGCATAGTGCGATTTATAATATGGATCTCCCGTGTACACAGGATCTCGTAGAGAAGATGCATCGGTTGCTACCCACAACCAGCACCACAGTCAGCACCACAGTCAGTCGCACACCACATCCTTTCAGTTTGAGTCAGAGCCCAGGTAACATTTTCTCTCTCTTTTTTGCCTTGTTGTGTGTCCTGTTGCACCAATTGGGAAATTCCTGTCTGGGAACAAAAACATGTGACCGACTGCTGGAAGTTCATTCACTGGCCAATGGGAGCAAAGCTGAAGATACAATGAGATCTATTGAGGGGACATGGTGAAATGGAACCTCACTGTGCAGAAAGAGCTAAGAATCAAGTTCTGGTGGAGGAGCATTGAAGATCTGTAGGTGGCATGTGGTTGATTTGCGATATTTGTTTTTTTAACTTGTACCTTTAAATTAAGACTCATTGTTTTATGCTGTAATCTGTGGAGCGTGTTATGGAGAAGGATTGAGCGCATCCAGTGTAAATCATCTATTTACATCTGTGGCAGCTTTAGTGTGCCCAGTTTTGTTCTCCATAATGTTGATGTCCAGAGGTACTTGGTGTGCTTGCACAAGGAACTCAAGGTTAGAATTCTGGTAGAACAAGTCATTAGGAATGTCGATCTTCGTTGCAAGGAGGTTGGAATACAAGAATAAAACAAGTCTTGTTACAATTGCACAGAGCTAAGGTGAGACCACCACCTGAAGTACTGTGTGCAGTTTTGGTCTCCAGGTGTAAGGAAGCACCTACACACTTTGGAGGCACCATAATAATGGTTCTTTAGCTTAGTTCCTGGGATGAATGGGCTGTCCTATGATGAGGGGCTGAGTAAATTGGGCCTTTACTCTTTAGAGTTTAGAAGAATGAGAGTTGATCTCACTGAAACATACAAGGTTCTGAAGGGGCTTGACAGAATAAATACTGAAGGGGTGTTTCCCTGTCTGGGGAGTCCAGACCACAAGGGTCTCAGTTTTGTTTAGGATTAAGATGAGTAGAAATGTATTTAGAGGATTGTGAACCTTTGGAATTCTCTATGACAGAGGGTTGTAGATATTCACTTATAAAGTATATTCAACTCAGAGATAGAAATCTCTTTGATCTCTCAAGGAAAAATGGATATGGGGAGCAGGCAGGAAAGTGGAGTTGAGATAGAAGATTGACCATGATCATCTTGACTGGCAGAGCAGGCTTGAGGGGTCTTATGATTCACTCTTCTCACGCTAAAACACGGACTACAATTGTTAGTTGATGGACGCCCTCTGCCTGTCTGTGACTAGTTTGGGCTCACATTCACCTTCTCGACCTGCCTTGTGACAGGTTTGTGACTGTTACCTCTGATGCTGCGTTGACATGAATCAGAAATGTGGGAATATGCAGATTCCCAAATTTCCTTTTTTTATTTTCTTCCACTTGGATGTTGACGCAGCTCAGAGGTAATTGATAGTTTACCAGAACACGAGAAAGTCTGGGGCTATTGGCATCGGACTGGCACTGTGAGGGAAGCACAGGCTGAAGATGCTATGATCAATTCCCCTGCATGCGTGGGACATTCACGGAGATCGTTACAAACCGGAATGATGACACTTAAGACGAATGACATGAATATTTACCTCACCTCTGATCTGAAGATTTTGCCTTGGACTTCTGAAAGGGTGTGCATTTTTCACGTCTTACACAACCTCACTGACATTCAGTTCCTTTGATCTTGGACCTGTCCTATGATCAGTGCCAAAAGCTGATGCTGCCTGTTTTGCTTCCCTTGTCCATGTCAGAACACATCTCCCAGTGGCTTGTTGTGGTTTGTTTGTATGCAATAGGATGGTCTATTGTTCCATACAGAAAAGGCCTCAAGTAGTTAACCTGCAGTGGTTAACATCCCATTGTAGGTTAGACATTGTAAGTAGTCTCACAACACCAGGTTAAAGTCCAACATTTGGTAGCACGAGCTCTCGGAGCGCTGCTGCTTCATCAGGTGAGTCTACATACTGTGTCTACCCCAGTCCAATGCCGGCATCTCCACATCATAGGTTAGACTTTGTATGATCTAGCCCCACTGAATCTTGTATGGACAGCTAGGTTTCATCCCTTTTCTATCTCGAGTTATCTTATATCAACAGAAATGAGCTAAGACTATTGGAATTGGCTCCAAAGCCCCTGAGTCGGGGGAAGGGTATTAAAACATTTTCCGTGCCGAGTCAACAGAAGCCACCGTTGAAAATCGTGGAGATGGGATGTGGATTTGACTTAGTTTTGTTTCTGCTTCCTATGGTTGAATAGCTTGCACTGTGCACTGAGAATTGACAATCAGATGATGTATCAAATGAGGACGACAGGTAACCTGTGGAACACAACTCTATCTGCAATATTCGCAGATGTCATGTTTTGGAAACCTTTTGGATGTAATAATTACATGTTCCATGTGTGAACTCCCCATCAGCCACACCAGTGAGAATAGTTTGCGTTCATTAATAATCAAATTCTTTGAGATCCATCCCAAAATCAGGTTAGAATTGTTTGGAACAGCTACACATTATTGTCAGTGGTTGGTTATTATGCTAATACAAACGCTTTCTTACCTGCCCAGAAAGTAGTCTGTTCATTATGTTAGGTAACTGTCAGGTTTCAGGTACCTATGCATTATATGTAATGTGATTAATATCCATCTGAAATTTCAGCAACTGTCCTACTTAACTAATCCCAGATCTCTTAAAGGAGAACTTGAGAACAAGAGCAGCCCTTCAGGTCTATTCCCCCATTCTGTTCGATCACGGCTGATCTTCATTTACTTGCTTGCATGTCTCAGGATATCTCTTTCTCACTGACCTTGAGTTTGAAAATTTTAAGTTGCCCGGATTGGGGGAGAGAATTGGAGTCATAGGGCGGGATTTTCAGGCCTTGCTTGCCCCGAAACTGGAAAATCCCGCCTGAGGTCAACGGACCTTTCCATGGTCCGTCCCTCACCCGCTCTGATTTCCGTGGAGGATAGTACAGTAAAATTCACCACATAGAGTTTTACAGTGCAAAACGGGGTCCTTCAACCCATCGTGTTATGTTGGCAATCAAGCACTTATCTATTCTGAATCCATTTTCCATCACTTGGTGTATAGACTTGTACACTGTGGTGTTTCAAGTGTTCATTTAAATGCTTCTTAAATGTTGTGAGAGTTCCCGCCTCTACCTCCCTTTCAGGCAGTGAGTTCCAGATTCCCATCACCCTCTGGGTGAAAACGTTTTTCCTCAAATTCCCCCTAAATCTCCTACCCCTTTCCTTAAATTTATGCCCCTGCTATTGGCCCCTCTACTAAGGGGAAAAGTTTCTTCCTGTCTGCCCTATCTCTGCTCCTCATAATTTTGTACACCTCAATCAGGTTCCCCCTCAGCCTTCTCTGCTCCAAGGAAACAACCCCAGTCTAACCAGCCTCTCTTCATAGCTGAAACACTCCAGCCCAGACAACATCCTGGTGAACCTCCTCCACACCCTCTCTAATTCAGGGACCTATTGTCATGCATCCCAAGGTCCCTCGGGTCCTCTGTACTTCCCAGCATCCTACCGTTCCTTGCATTTGTCTTCCCAAAATGCATTGCCTCACACTTTTCAGAGTTAACTTCCATTGGTCACTGTTCTGCCCATCTGCCCAGCCCATCTATATCATCCTGTAATCTAAGACTAGCCTCCTTGCTATTTACCACACCACCAATTTTTGTATCATCTGCAAACTTACTGATTATGCCTCCCGAATTCACATCTAGATCATTAATGTGCACTCCAATGAGCAGAGAAATCAGCACTGATCCCCGCAATACACCACTGGACACATGCTTCCAGTCACAAAAACAACCTTCGACCATCACTCTCTGTCTCCTGCCACTAAGCCAATTTGGGATCCAACTTTTCAAATGGTCTTGGGTCCCATGGGCTTTTACCTTCTTGGCCAAACGCCCATGTGGGACCTTGTCAAGAGCAGTACTGAAGTCCATGTAGACTACATCAACTGCACTGCCCTCATCTACACACCTAGTCACCTCCTCAAAAAATGCAATCAGATTTGTTAGACATGATCTCCCCTGAGGTTTTGCTGCCAGTGTTTTTTCATGCCCTCTTTTCACTCTCCTACTTTCTTTTTTAAGTACCCCCTGCACTTTCTGTACTCCTCTGAGGCTTCCACTGTTTTCAGCCCCCTGTATCTGCCATAAGCTTCACTTTTTTGTTTATCCAATGCCCGGCTTGGGTCACTGTCTGTGTGGAGTTTGCACATTCACCCCGTATCTGCGTGGGTTTCCTCCGGGTGCTCCGGTCTCCTCCCACAGTTTGAAAGACGTGCTGGTTAGGTGCATTGACCCGAACAATCAGCGGAGTGTGGCGACAAGGGGAATTTCACAGTAACTTCATTGCAGTGTTCATGTAAGCCTTACTTGTGACTAATAAATAAATAATATAAACTATATTTCCCTTGACACCCATGGTTCTCTGGACATGTTGGTCCCACCCTTTACCTTTATGCGGACATGTTGGCATTGCAGTCTTGGTATCCTTTTGAATGACTACCATTGCTGTGATGTGGATTTTCTCACAAGTAGATGCGTCCAATCTGTTTTGGCCAGATCCTGTCTTGCCCTATTAAAACCAGCCTTCGCCCAATTCAGAACCCTTATTTCTGTTCCATCTTTATCCTTTCCATTACTATCTTAACTCTTACTGTGTTATGGTCACTATCACCGAAATGTTCCCCCACTGATACTACCACTACTTGCCTGGCGTTATTTCCTAAAATTAGGTCCAGTACCACCCCCTTTCTTTAGGACTTTCTATGTGCTGGCTCAAAAAGCTTTCCTAGATGTATTTTAAGAATTCTGCATCCTCTAAACCTTTCACACTTTGCCAAACCCAATTAATATCGGAGGAGTCGAAATATCCTATTACTGTAGTCGGGGTTTAATACCCTATTGCTCCAGATTTTCACCACACTGTGTGGAAAAATCCATTGCAACTTTACTCCAAAACAGATGATCACTCATTTTAATAATGTGTCTCTTTGTTCTGAAATCCCCTAACAAAGGAAATATTTTCTCTGTATTCTCTGCACCTACTTTATTTCGCACTCAATCCCTGACCATGGCCAAATATCTATGTGTCTTCCTTTCATTCAGATATTATTGAAGTAGAAACAGTGGATTCAGAAAATACTTCTGTAGAATCTAACTAGTCACTGCCTCAAACAGATCTATTGTACTTGCCCTGTCAATTTAAAGGTTTTAAAGTTTATTTATTAGTCACAAATAGGCTTACATTAACACCACAATGAAGTTACTGTGAAAATCCCCGAGTCGCCACACTCCGGAGCCTGTTTGGGTACACTGAGGGAGAATTTAGCACGGCCCAATGCACCCTAACCAGCATGTCTTTTAGACTGTGGGAGGAAACCGGAGCACCTGGAGGAAACCCACGCTGACACAGGGAGAACGTGCAGACTCTGCACTGACCCAAGCCGGGAATCAAACCCGGGTCCCTGGCACTTTGAGGCAGCAGCACGAACCACTGTGCCACCGTGCCCACCTAGAGAATCCGGGACAGCAAGCCAGTTCAGAGAAAGCAAAGAGGGAAGAACAACTGTGTGTCTTCTCCACACAACTCAGGTTTCAACCCAACGGACCTCCTGCATCTTATTCTCATGGGTCTTAATCATCCTTGTAAACTAAATGTACAGGAATTGTCTGCGCAAAAATGAAACAAATTAATATCTGGTTCAGTGACGGGTCTCCATGTTAATGAGAGCCATGTTAATGAGAACTACATCTATCCATTCAATAAACGTGGATGTTCACTGGCCCTGTCTGAGTAATCTATACTGTTGACTTCTAGGACTTCGGGAATTGTCCTTTAGCAAACGTTTGTCTTGGCAACAAAGGCGATGTGTTCGATACCTTGCTGAGTACAATTACTACAATGCAGGGTTTGAGATGGATCTTCCGTGCGTGCGGGATCTCACAGTGAAGATACTTCAATTATTCCCCACAACCAGCACCACAGTCAGCACCACAATCAGTCGCACAACTCCTTCTATCAGTTTGAGTCAGAGTCCAGGTAACATTTTCTCTCTTTTCCTCATTGTTTATATGTGTCGTACCCAACCGGTGACCTCGGGAGAAGAGCTGAAGATATAATTTACTAAATGGCGCTTGTGTTTCTTGTGGGTGAGATGCAGCTCACAGTGGCAATGTGCTCGGAACCAGGTTGTGTTGTGTGGAGATGACACACGGTTGCTCTTCCCTCTTTATTTCTCTGAACAGACTTCCTGTCTTGGGTTCTTTGGGAAATATTTATTGACCAACAAATGGCCGACAACCGCATGGGAATACTGCACGGGATTTGGGCAGCACAGGGTGCATTATTACAGGAAGTAGAAGATTAGGCAATGATTGAATCTGCAGAGGGAGGGATGAGGCTGTAAATATCGAGGAATAGTCTTGGAACAGAGGCAATGGCTGCTCCCACTCAGTAGCTGCATCAGAATGAACTTACAGATGGTTCGTGACTGTTGCATCAAAATGTTATCCAACTTGTTATGGAGGAAGACAAACAGATATTGCATTGTGTGGTTGCATTACTGTGCATTAGAATTAGACAAGATGTTTTCTTTATTGTGCAGTAACACCAACAGTTGAATTTTATTTGTAAAAGTCAGGGTGAGTTTGCCTACCACGGGCCAACTCATCCCTTGTGCATTTGATGGTAATTGGGCCTTGTGACTTGTGGTGGATCCAATGCCGCCCCCCCCCCCCCCCCCCCCCCGCCCCCCCATCAGAGACGGGGGTCTCGCCTCAGAGAACTCTCTTGTCCCAACAGTGCAACCAGCCGTGCTGACCACCACTGGAATTGCAGCCATTCGCCCAGGAAAGAGGAGCCATGTAGCTGGATGAAGGTTATTCTTTACAAGGCCAGACTGGCAGACTCTCGCAAGGGGGTTAGAGGAACAGACAGTGCAGGAGGGGGAATGCAGAAGGAGAAACACCTTGTGGGGCAGCGGTGGGGTGGGTGGTGCTCTGCTGGGAACAGGGTGCTCAAACAGGAGGCATTCCACAACACCCCAGCACAGCCATGATGCCACCAGGTTCCACCTCCTTGGCACTGGCCTCTCTAGAGATGGAAAGAAATACCAGCAAGGAGTGGGTGGAAACCCTTGAGTTACCATTTTGGGTCTCAATTCACATGTGAGCATTCCATTCAACTTGCCACTGCAAGTAAAATACCACTGGGAGTAGGCCAGGGTGGGCAGGTGACAGACACTGCACTGTTGCCATGGATTCCAAATTTAAGTTCCATTCCCTATCCCCGCATATTACTCCCATCCCTTCACCCAAGGAGAGCATAAAATTCCAGCCAGACTCTGTGTGGGACACTGGTATCTGATGTCTTCTCTGTGACATTTTCACTGACTCTATTTGCTTACCGACCTCTTATGCTTGTTTCTGGAACAGTGCAGCGGCTGAGCTGTATGAACTTCCATGTGGGATGATTTTACCAGAGTCTGGGCTCCAGTTAAGGGATAAGTTGCTGTAATATTTTGCTGTGTGGATGTGTGGTGGCCTCATTCAAGGAAAGAGACTGGGATGGGGGAAGGAAGCAGTTTGACTCCAGTTGGTATCACAATGAAACCATCCAGAATTAGAAGATAAAGGTTGGTGGAAAGGGTGCTGAGAAAGGTGGCGTGATCTGCGTGGTGTTAACCGTCTTTGCCTACTTGTTCCAGGCAGGTGAGAGAAGGAATAACCGGGGCCATTGCAGGGCGGGAATGGGAAGGAGCCTCCTCCCCGGTGTCAGACACAGCTTGGGGCTGGGAGGAGCCCTCAGGCAGCAGGGGCTTGGACACCGGCAGCCGGGCAACTCACTGAGAGAGGGCAGTGCCAGGGTGCACACTGTATCTGGACTGCGATAGCCTGCACTGCACAATGAACATTCATTCACCGACAGAGCAAGGGCACTGTCTTAAAATGAGAGGCAGGGCGACACGGTGGCACAGTGGTTAGCACTGCTGCCTCACAGCGCCAGGGACTGGGGTTCAATTCCCGGCTTGGGTCACTGTCTGTGTGGAGTTTGCACATTCTCCCCGTGTCTGCGTGGGTTTCCTCCGGGTGCTCCTGTTTCCTCCCACAGTCCAAAGATGCGTGGGTTTGGTAGATTGACCATGCTGAATTCCCCCATAGTGTCAGGGGGACTAACTAGGGTAAATACATGGGGATAGGGCCTGGGTGGGATTGTGATCGGTGCAGATTTGATGGGTCAAATGGCCTCCTTCTGCACTGTAGGATTCTATGATTCTATGAATCAATGAATTTTCACCTTCACTATCTCCGTAATAAACCGTGGAGCGGATAGCTTGGCTGTTGAGGAGCAGGATGATATGGAACTGGAAATCAAACTGGAACCCAGACTCTGATAAAAGCATCCCACAGGGAAATTTATAAAACTCAGTCGCTGCACTGTTCCAGAAGCAAGAACCAAGTAGAGTCAATGAAAATGTCACATATAGAAACTACCAGATACCAATGTCCCAAACAAAGATTTTGTCTGGAATTTGATACTATGACAGATGTGCACTATCCTGGTTTATTAATCAAGCAGTGAATGTGGATAAGACCCTGTGAGAGGGTATCGTAGCTGGGTGATGATATAACAAGGTGGACATCAAGCGAACTCTCTGTTATACACCCCACCTGAGTCATAGAGTCATAGAGGTTTACAGCATTGAAACAAGCCCTTCGGCCCAATTTGTCCATGCCGCCCTTTTTTGTACCACTAAGCTAGTCCCACTTGCCCACATTTGGCCCATATCCCTCTACACTCATCTTACCCATGTAATTGTCTAAATGCTCTTTAAAAGACAAAATTATACCCGCCTCTACTACTGCCCCTGGCAGCTCGTTCCAGACACTCACCACCTCTGTGTGACAAAATTGCCCCTCTGGACCCTTTTGTATCTCTCCCCTCTCACCTTAAACCTACGCCTTCTAGTTTTAGACTCCCCTATCTTTGGGAAAAGATGTTGACTATCTAGCTGACCTGTGCCCCTCATTATTTTATAGACCTCCCTTGTGTTGACTTCAATGGAACAGAACATGAAACGTGTATAGAAAGGGCACCTCGTTCCATATCTGCCATTTGATAGAATCACTCAAAGTTAAAATTAAAATTGCTATGCACACGGATTGTCCAGTATGATGCTGGAGGTAGTTTGTCAACTGTCCAACCCAGTTGTTGAAATGATTTGTTTGTTGCTACTGTCAGGTTTGCAATCATACTCTGCAGCCAGGAGGTTTCACCCTGAGTCTTTTGGTGTATGAAAAACGTCACAACAGCTCTGTGTGATTTTTGAGATTGCGCTCAGTACAAGATGTGAGTGACAGCTCAGAGACCCTTCTGATGTGTCTTTGGAACAGTGGATGGCTGCATTTGAAAATCTGAAGCAAAGCTGAGTTAGGTTTAGGATAAATTGGACCCATTTCCTTCACTGTTCTTTTTAAATGTGTTCCTGGGCAACGTGCGGCACTTGATATCCAACATTCATGCAAAGTCTTGGCACTAATGGTGAATTATCGCCTCTCTATGTACACACAGTAATCTGAACGGGCTGTGGATCTGTAACCTGCAAAGTTTCTTACTTTTTTTTTACTGGAGTAATTGGTGGTCTATAACGTGTTAGAAAACCAGAGTCAGGAGTAACTTATAAAATTGGCTTGTTGTGAAATTTTCTCAATGTTGTATCAGTTACAGGAGACCAGATAGGTGGAAGGTTTCTTCTATGTAGAGAGTGACATAAATGGCTCCAACAGTCCTTAGCTAAAGAGGAGACAAAAGATAAATCTCCGCAGTTTTCCTATTACTATCCAGCAAACACAGTTGGAAAGTGCTGTGCGTGGAAGTTGACTAGAGACATGACTCAGATGGTGCTCACCTCATGGTTGAATAGCTTGACACTATCCACATGCTTGGCTGATCCATCAGCAGTGATGTTTCCTGCTGCAGTGGGCACATGTGAAGCCCACTGAACCCCGACATGTCAAGGATGTACTGGAGGGAAACAGGCTCTTAGCAAGGCCAGCTTCAGCGGAGAAGTGGAGAGAGACGGAACAAAGCTGGATGCCTACACCTGCCAGTCTGTTTTTAAGGACTTGAGAATTAAGCCTTGCTGTGTAAGCAAATTAAGCTTTTGGATCCATCTTCATAATGTTGAGCCCAAAGCTCGGTCCTGTCTCATAGTCATAGAATCCTTACAGTGCAGAAGGAGGCCATTGGGCCCATTGAGTTTGCACTGACCACAATCCCACCCAGGCCCTATTCCTGTAAGGGATATTTACTCTGTTAATCCCCTAACACTAAGGGTCAATTTAGCATGGCCAATCAACCTAACCTGCACATCTTTGGACCGTGGGAGGAAACCGGAGCACCCGGAGGAAACCCACGCAGACACACGGAGAATGTGCAAAATCCACACAGACAGTGACCCAAGGCTGGAATTGAACCTGGGTCCTTGGCGCTGTGAGACAGCAGTGCTAACCACTGTGCCACCGTGCTCATCTCTCTGAACCTTCTTCTGTCCGTCAGAGAAACATACGTTGGTGGTAATTGTGAATTTGGGCCCCAGTGTGAAGTGGAGCAATATCAGATAAGCCTCCTGTTCCACATCATTCCTGAGTTTCAGCTGCAGTGAGGGTCATGGAAATGAAATCCAGGAGAGATGTATAACAGGCGGTTAAATCACTACTGACTGATTCACACCATTCCCCCAAATCAAACATATAGCTTCCACAGTGACACACATTGGGTAAGGATAAACTCCCTACATTAATATTTCAATCCTGCAAGATTCATTCCAGCTGCCTTGTTAAGAGTGGCTTCAAATTGATTGGATGTTTCCATTAAATGTACACATGGCAACTCTTTCCTTTTCCTGCCTGTTCCTCGAGTAAGCACCTTTTAACGTTTCTTGTAACCATGTGAAGTATCTATCAAATTAGTGCCCCACATAAGACCCATTCCTCAGCCATCTAATTGTTCCAGAATTTTCAGCCAGTTGCCCATTGCCCACCTGACCAATCTTGTGCCAAGGCACCCTCAGAAATGATGCCCATTCACCAGCAGTTTAGTACCTCCAAGGACCATGTCTTAGTAATCTGTATTGTTGACTTCCAGGATATTGGGAATTACTACGTAGCAGACGGTTATCCTGGAAAGAAAAGCATTGTGTCCACAGTCTTTTACAGTACCATTCCTACAATAGAGACTTTGAGATGGATCTTCCGTGCGTTCAGGATCTCACAGTGAAGATACTTCAGTTACTGCCCACAACCAGCACCACAGTCAGCACCACAGTCAGTCGCACACCTCCTCCTTTCAGTTTGAGTCACAGCCCAGGTAACATTTTCTCTCTCTTTTTCCTATTATTTGACTGTAGTTTGCGAAATGATTCCTGGATCCATTCTCTGACCAAGGTAAAGTCTGCCATTGGGAACAGAACACCACGTTTCTAATGTCTGAAGCTTACAGGTGTTAAGTGAATGTGGTGGGATGAATTCTGACCACAGGATAAACTAGTGCAGTCGGAAAGAACTGGGAATGAGGTTCCTTTGGAGGAGTGGTGAAGCTTTGTAGATGGCACCTGGTTGATACTATCTCTTTGCTTTCTCTTGGCTGAGTGCGGCTGTCTTAGTTTCTCTGGTACTTGTGATATATTCATCTATCTGCGATGCAGGACTGTGGAATGTTTAATATAGCCAAAGCCCACTGGAAGTCTCTTGAGCTGTTGACATGCTGCGTCAAAGACGGAGTTAGAAGGTCGATCAACACCTTTATCAAAGGTGTAGGTTTTCACGGCTGGTGAAGGGAAGGTGGAGGAATGGAGGAAGATAATTTCACAGAATTGGAGTTGGCAGCTGAAGGCACATTAACCCTCAGCAATGGATGCACAAGGGGAATGCAAAAGCCGCCTCCTTTGGAAGCCCTGTATATCGCACTTGATATGTCCACATGGTCATGTGGCTTTGCAGAATATTGGGAAATAGGACTGATAAATGACCGAGTCCGAGACGAAGACAATGGGTGGGATTCCCCGGCCACCTTGCCCCCAAACCGGAGAATCCCGCCCGAGGTCAATGGTCTGCCCCCTGCGCGCTACGATTCCCGTGGCGGGCGGGACAGGAGAATTAGACACAACATGTTGATAATTTGGTCAAAGTTACTATAGTCGATATCCAAATGGATTTACTGAAGGTAAATTGTTTCTAAATGTGATTTCTTTTGACAGTGATAGGTAGCCTGTTATGGAGAAAGATTAATTGTGTGCCTTACATTCGCAAAAGTGATATTCCCATGTGTACAATCAGGGAGCAAGTTACCTTATATAAAGTTGGCAAAGTGAGGTTGAGAATATCTTTCCACTGGCGATTCTGGCCAGGAATACTTTACCACTGAACAATACAAGTGGTATTTTTTTTAATTTATTGATTCATGGGATGTGGGCGTCACTGACTAGGCCAGCATTTATTGCCCTTCCCTCGTCCAGCCTATTGTTGCAAGTAAACTAACCGCGGTTAAGGTATTTGAGGCTCCTGTCAAGGAATTTTCAGTTATTATTCGGAGAATGTTTTGAATACTTTACAGAAACATTTGAACTTGGTATGGAGTGATAATTAATCACGTTCTGTGTCTCTGATGTGTTTTTTTGGTACTGTGGCCTTCCTGTCGCTCTGATAGAGTCACCTTGCTGTTGGTGCTGGTGTTTCAGCACATTGACACCACTCAAATCATTTTGAAATCCTGTGGTCACGCGACAAGGGATAACGCTTCATTATGTGAAACATGGAGGGCAGTGTGTTAATGCAGGTCTCACCCACTGGCTGGAGAGCTGATGAGAACTCACCACCGTAACCAGTCAGTGGCTGGCAACTGATCGTGGCAGGCAGCGCCTTCAGTGGCAGCTGATGGTAGTGCACCCATCAGAAGAATCAGGAACCTCAGATCAGAGGTGAGGGAGAGTGGGATGCGGGTCACGGTGAAGGGGGTTAGCAGCAAGGGAGGAGGTGGTTGCAAAAAATGCCCCTCCCCACCACCCGCCCGCCCCCATACCTTCCCATGTCAGCTGGTGCACTGAGTGCCTGACAACGAGGGATGCCCCCCTCCAACAACACCCAGAGCCCGCAAGCAAACCTAACAGAGTTTTCCACTTGTGGGCCAGTTTAAAACTCGCTGCCATAAATATGAAACAGCCACAAATAAATCCAATGGGGAATTTGGCAGAAACATCTTCACCAGTTGAGTGGTGAGAATGTGGAACATGTTGCCACACGGAGTGGTTGAGATGAATAATATAGATACATGAAGGGAAGCTGGATAAACATGTGGGGAAAGGAGTAGAAGGGTATGCCAATGGGGATTTACTGATTAAATGGAAGAGGAGAAGACTCGTGTGGATTGTAAACACCAACCTAAAAACCGGGTTGACAATGTCGCCTCTTTCTGAGCAGTAAATACAACTATTCCTGAACTTCATAACTTCAGATTTTTCTTTCATTCACTTTCATCCATTCATGTAAGACCCTCCTCCCTGATCCTCATCATTCCCAAACTCAATTGATGCCCCAAACATTGTTTACAGCTGCAGTCAAAACTACAACCTGGTCTGTAGCACTGGTGGTTCGAGTCCCTTTCTCTGTGTATCCCAATTAGCCATGATGTGGAGATTCCCAATTAGCCCCAAATGTTTACCCTGTAACTGTCGGTGTGGAATTTGCACATTCGCCTCGTGTTTCTGTGGGTTCCTCCAGATGCTCTGGTTTCCTCTCACAGTCCAAAGAAGTGTAGGTTAGGTTGATTGGCCATGCTAAATTACCCCTTAATGTTAGGGGAATTAGCAGGGTAAATACATGGAGTTCCTCCCCACCTTGGCTAATTCACCCAACCATGCTCATCTTTGATCAATAAGGGGCAATTTAACATGGTCAGTCTCACTAACCAGCACATCTTCAGAGTGTGGGAGGAAACTGGACCACCCGGAGGAAACCCACGCAGACACAGGGACAACGTGCAAACTCCACACAGACAGTCACCCAAGGCCGGAATGGAACCTGGGTCCCTAGCGTTGTGAGGCAGCAGTGCTAACCACTGTGCCACCGTGCCGTCCACATTTTGCTGATACAAAGTTTGCTCTGATACAGAACAAACTTGGTAATTGCCTTTTAATCTTTTATCCTTTCTTTTGAATCTTTGGTTAAATCCTACGAACCTCCAATTAGATGTCATGACTGGGATGAGAGGAGTGCACTGTCTGCTTCTAGTTTCACTACTCCTCTGGTGTTAACAAATATTTCGATTATTTCTCCAGCCAGCTCTCTAGCCAATTATGTACTTTACCACTGAATAGGCAAATGATCACTTAGAGCCCAGGTTCCTTCAATAAACAACAAAATTGTTAGCTTATTATAAAACCAGACTTATTTAGAAAGGCAAAGGTTATTAACATACAGACTGAAATAAAGGAGTATAATAATGACTCCTTCTAAATACACAAACTCTCTCGCACACGAACCAAAAATAAAATAGAGGAATTCTGCCCAAAGATTGAAATTGGTTCAAGTGGAAAAGGAAAGAGGATGGAGTCTCTGAAATGTGCCAAATACCTCTGACCTCATCCACAGCTGGGATTCTCCAGTGCCGCTGTAATTGAATGGAGTTTTGGCTGAAAGGCTAAACTCTCCGTTCTCGCTAGCAACCAGGTGGGTACGGATGAGATCGGAGAATTCCTCCCTTGGGGCAGGATTTTCCAGCCGTGCTCGCCCCAAAACCGGAAAATCCCGCCCGAGGTCAACGGACCTTTCGATGATCTGCCCCTCACCCGCTCCGATTCCCATGGCGGGCGGGACGGGAGCATTCCCCTCATGGTATCTAGATGGTATGGTCGGTCTGTCAGCACTGGTCTGCAAAACAGTCCTTGACTCTTCCACAGCTTTTCAGATGGACTTTGCGGGAAACTTGTAGCCGGTTGATCTCAGAGTGTAGAGTATCTTCAGAGCAGCTTCCATTCACTGGACCTGCACCTCAGGACCTGTTATCTTCACCCCAGCACTTGATCTTTCTTCCTATCTCCCCAAAGCAAAACCAGCTTTTAGACACAGTTCTCCAGTTTTGGTTTTTCCAAAACCATAAATAACTTGTGACTGTTTTGCAAACACTCCACCAGGGTCAAGAAGTTTCTTTAAAACTGCTTCATCATTACCTTTTCTTCTAAAATCTTAGGCAGTGTTCTCTGGCTGCGCACATCCCTAGACTGCCGATTCCTGCCCAAGTTCAAAGGACCTTTAAGTGGTCCATCGAATTTTCTATCTCACCCCGTCTGATGGTCCATCAAATTTTCTGTCTGATCCCAGCGGAGGACAAGAGGGGAAATTTTTGGCCCTTGCCTTTTCCAGAAACAGCAACAGCCAGATTCCTTGCATTAACCCTGTAAGGGACAGTGTATTTTCGTAGAATTGTAGAATCCCTACAGTGCAGAAGGAGGCCATTCGGTCCATCGAGTCTGCACCAACCACAATCCCAACCAGGCACTATCCCCATAACCCCACTTATTTACCCTACCTTCTCCTGACACTAAGGGGCAATTTAGCATGGCCAATCCACCTAACCTGCACATCTTTGGAGTATGAGAGGAAAACGGAGCATCTAGAGGAAATCCACGCAGACACGGGGAGAAAGTGCAAACTCTGCAGTGACCCAAGACCAGAATTGAACTCGGGTCCCTGGTGCTGTGAGGCAGCAGTGCTCACCACTGTGCCACTCAAAACATATTCTTGAAGATCATTTGTTTTCTGTGATTAAGATATTTAAGACAAAGGGAAAACATTTTCAGGGCACAGACAAACCCTCTGGTGTGTGGTGGGTACCTGCAAGAGGCATGTATGTTGAAAGTCTCCTGTGTTGTAAGATTCTATAATTGTACCATGTACAGAATGATGACATTCTCCATATCCAAGTCAATGACTTAGGGCAGGTTTTGTAGTCTTGCTTTGAGGCTAGTCCCTTTAGCCCTGACATCTCACAGCTGTATCCCGGGAGGTCAGGTATCATCGTAATGATCTCCTGATATGACGGACATGGTCTGTGCCACAGCATATTGTAGCAAATGAAATGGTCTCATGAAATGTCCCATCAAGATGGCTGATCTGAAACCTCAGCAAGCAAAGAACTAGAGCAAAAAATCAGCCAGGATACGCGTTTCCGACTGGCATCCAGCGATGGCTGTTAGTAAATGTTGTATGCACAAGGGTAAGGTCAATTTTAGCTGCAACACCACTCAGGGCAGAGTTTTATGGCCCCATCGTAGCAGGGGGCAAGGCCTGAAAATGCAGTGAGCTGTTCAAAAGACCATTGCCTTCGGCGAGAGCAGGAGGTCCTGTCAGCAGGAGGGAATGGAAAATTCCTCCCTTAGTGTTTGAACAGCCTGCTGTAATTCACATCTTGGGTTGACATCGTGGTATTGTATCCAAGGGTTGTGAGTACCGATGGAATGTCAACAGGTGAAGGAAGTGACTGGAGATAGTTGGTGCCAGTCATTGTCCGCACCTATCAGACTTTGAACACCTGGGTCACATTCTCTCTGTCTTTGTTCTTCCTATGAAATTGTGCTAAACTCTGGTGGTTTCTATTTTTAAAGGTGAACTCTTGCTCCCTGTCTCCTCTCTCTGACTGCTTTCTGTCCCATCACTGTCCTTCTGGAGGCAGAGTGGTTACATTTACTGACACACTGCTCCAAACGAGGTCTGGCCACTGATCTACAGCAGGCAAGAACAGCTTGTGTTCAGCCATACTCAAATCCTTCAAATCCTAGTTCCAGATACATTGACAGCAGCATCGTGTTGTGACAATCCATGTGACAATCATTTCCAATTGCCTCTTGTGTTGTTGCGCATCTTGTTCATGTCGTATGTCTCAGATTCCACTGGGCGTTATCCAACACAGACACCCATTAACATCTTTAGGGCCCTTCACTAACTGTACAAAGAACAAAGGAAATTACAGCACAGGAACAGGTCCTTCGGCCCTCCAAACCTGCATTGACCATGCTGCCCAACTGAACTAAAACCCCTTACTCTTCCGGGGACCATATCCCTCTATTCCCATCCTATTCATGTATTTGTCAAGATGTCCCTTAAAAGTCTACAGAACTATCTTCGATCTCTTTCAGTCTGTCCCAGTCTGATCACCTGACCAGAAAATACAGTTCTGTACAGACCTGTATATCATTTATTAACAATATAATGAGGCACATCAGAACAGATCTCGCTAGACTCTTAATTGTAATGACTCTTCCAACAGAATTATTGTCATTTATACTCATCGCATCCTTTCCATTGCAAAGCCAACTTTCAAAGCGCTGAGCTTAATGCTCCTTATTTTTTAAAATTGCATATCGAGAGATTTTGAAAATTCTTTGGAAAATCCAAGTAAACCATAGCATTGGAAGTCACATTCACCATTTAGCATAGTGAGGACATGGACCATGTCTTAGTAATCTGTAATATTGGCTTCTAGGGCTGGTGGAATTGTTTCATTATGGACGGTTGCCTTGGAGAGAGCGTTCTTGTGTCCGCGATCTTTTAAGATACCATTCGTACACAAGGACATTTGAGATGGATCTCCCGTGTGTGAAGGATCTGGCGCAGAAGATAATTTGGTCACACTCCACAACCAGTACCACAATCAGTACCACAGTCAGTCGCACACCTCCTTCTTTCAGTTTGAGTCAGAGCCCAGGTAACATTTTCTCTCTTTTCCATGTTGTGTGTACATATTGTAGCCAACTGATTGTCCTGGAGGGGGGAGGTTCCTACATGAGATCAAAGACGCACGATTGACTGCCTGAACCTCATTCTCTGACCAGTGACAGAAGAACTGAAGATAATTTACTAGATGGAGAATCCAGTTATTAAACAAATGTGGTGAGATGGAGAAATAATTCCACGCTGAGTTTTATTGGCCAGTAATGTGGAGCTGTGTGTTGGATATTCTTTCTTTGCATTCTGTAGGCTGACTATGACTGTCCCACTTCCTCTGGTATTTGAGATAGTTCCACTGACCACAATATGCTACAGCTTCTTTGTGAGTCCTGTAGTGGAACTTGGACAGGCAAGGTGGCTTTGTGCTTTTTCACTAACTGGTGAAATAGGCAACAGATTGGAACTGTCGAGTAGGGAACAACTTGCAAATATTTGGGAAAAGTCCTGGAGGATAGTCAACTGCAGTTGCTCAGTAGCCTCATCCAGAATTATTCAGCAAGAGGCAATCCTTGTTGCATTATGTTTAATGCTGGAGTTTGAGAAGGAAGAGGATTGGATGTATCCAATACAAATAGGAATGATCTGTTTCTATCCCATCCGTTCGAACCTTTGGCCAAGAATGGACATACTTTCTTTCTTCGATTAATGTAATGGAAGTACACTTTATAAAATTCATTCATAGGATGGGGCCATTGTTGGCAAGGACAGTATTTACTATCCATGCCTAACTGCCCTTGCAAAGGTGATGGTGCCACCTGAGTTGCTTGATGGGTCATTTCAGAAGGAACCGCGGTGAGAGGGCAGCGTTGGGTTGGCAAGCAGGCTGATATGGACCATGTGTTGGGAGCTGGATGGTGAATAGGAGGTCGTGTCCATCTGCCACAGGGGGATTTACGCTGGTCTCGGAGGACTCCGAGAAGATGGAGGCCATTTTTGATGCAGGTGGCTGCTCACAATGTTGCTTACTGCTGATGCCACTGACTGCATCTACACATGCAAGCATCACGAGTGTCAATAAGATAAATGACCTGTTTTTCCTACTGTTGGTTGAGAGATAAATATTTCCCAAGACACTGAGGAGAGCTGAAGAGATTCCCTCTCTCAATTATTGCCTCATGTTACTCTGATGCAGTCACTGGTGTTCCTGAAACCTGTGACTAAAATAAGTAGTCCATGGACTGCTTTAGGTGATTAAGTTCAGGAAAGGCTTTGTGGCTAAAATATAATCAAAGAGCAAATTTCAATACGGAATTAAGGAAACTTGTGTTTCCCAAAGAGTGGTGAGAATGTGGAACTCACTATCACAGGGAGTGGTGAGAGTGTGGAACTCACTATCACAGGGAGTGGTGAGAGTGTGGAACTCACTATCACAGGGAGTGGTGAGAGTGTGGAACTCACTGTCACAGGGAGTGGTGAGAGTGTGGAACTCACTATCACAGGGAGTGGTGAGAGTGTGGAGCTCACTATCACAGGGAGTGGTGAGAGTGTGGAACTCACTGTCACAGGGAGTGGTGAGAGTGTGGAACTCACTATCACAGGGAGGTGAGAGTGTGGAACTCACTATCGGGGAGTGCTTGAGGTGAATAATATCAATAATATCGATATATTTCAGGGAAAGCTGGATAAACACATGAGGGAGGAAGGAATAAAAATTAAAAATGCCCTAATCTCTCAGTAGCCTAAGCAGTGTCTCAGTTTGATAACCTACAGTCAGAATGAAAGGTTTGGAATATAAGGCATGATTTGTGTTGATGTATTTCCATAATCTTTTATGATTCGCTTGGAGAGTAATGTGAAATAGTGAAAGGACTTGTATTGATTCGCAGTCTGACAGGAAGGTGCTCTTATCCTGATCATGTCATCTGTTCCCTTGGAGAATGGTGTGTGAAATTGTGGATGAATTGCACAGTGAAGTCGGAGTCATTTTACTGGACACTGCTCTATTTGTGACCCATCCCAGTTCTTCATTCTTATTATTGATAGAATCATAGAATCCCTACAGTGCAGAGGAGGCCGTTCGGCCCATCGAGTCTCCAACAGAGCATCTTACCCAGGACCTGTGCTAGTAACCTCACATATTTACCCCCAACCTAGGACACTAAGGGGCAATTTAGCATGGCCAATCCACCTAACCTGCACATCTTTGGACAGTGGGAGGAAACCGGAGCATCCGGAGGATACCCACACAGACACAGGGAGAACGTGCAAACTCCACACAGACAGTCACCCAAGGCTGGAATTGAACCCGGGTCCCTGGCGCTGTGAGGCAGCCGTGCTAACCACTGTGCCACCATGCCGCGCCTGGCATTACTGAGAGCAGTTTTGTGTGGTTGGTCAGTACTCGCATGCCAACTCTTTCCTTTAACATCCTGTGCGAATGGGCTTGTCACATTTCACGTTCAGTTGTGTGTCCTCCAATATCGGCGCACATTAATACCGATTCAGTCACTTGGTCCAAAACTTTCAGTCAGTCTCACACTAATCTGACAAAATTAAGCTTCAAATCATGTTATCAATCACTGCCTTTAGATCACTTACCTTTAGTGTGCCAGGAATGGGGGGGAGGAGTAACCCCTGTTCTGGGAATGGGGGCAGAATAGACCCCTGTGCCAGGAACGGGGGGAAGAATAGACCCCTGTGCCAGGAATGGGGGTTATAGTAGACCCCTGTGCCAGGGATGGGGGGCAGAGTAGACCCCGGGACAGTTCACTCAACCCAGCCCCAAACTCAAACTCTTCACTTGACATTTTCTATGGTCAAACCAGATTGGAAACCATCAAATTCCATCATCCTTAATTCCACAGTCAATCTTCTCTATGGCCTGAATTTTTAGGATGTGGGGGCTCAATCAAAGCTGTGTTACCCTCAAATAGCCATTGATTGGCGTAAGGCAGGACTTCCGTCTCTCACTCGGGAGGAAGTTCTGCCTTGGAGAGCTGCCGGCCAGTCTGGTTGACTTTCATCATTCCAGTCACCCAGGAACAGCGCTGCAGTGGCCAGCTGAGGCACTGCAGGGGGGCTGTCTCAATCTGCTTCCTGCGACCCAGAGGACAACAGTCCGAGGGTGGGGAGGATAGGGAATGTCTCGGGGAGAGGTTGCATGAGGTGGAGGTGATTGGGGTCTTGGGACGGAGGCGGTCCCACAGGCCTCAAAGGGAGAGTGTCTCAAGGGGAGAGTCAGACGGGGCCCTTTGAGGGAGGCCCATTCCTGTCACCTCCCGCCTGAGAACAAGTTTTGTTTTTTTCTGGCCGACCCTCACCTCCTGCAAACTGCATTCTACCCGCCAGCCTACAAATTGAGGCTGGATGGGAACAGGCCCTTGTGTGGACATTAAGTGACCACTTCAGGGCCTTAACTGGGGCAAGGATGGGCTTCCCTTCCTGGGCTTTGTTCACTCCAGCCTGAAATCGCAACCAGGCCTGGGTGGGCAGAGATTGTAAAATTCTGGCCTATAAGTTTGCATTAGAAATTATCAGGCAACTTCTGCAAATCTCAAGTAAATTTTTGATTTGATTTATTATTGTCACATGTATTAACGTACAGTGAAAAGTATTGTTTCTTGCGCACTCTACAGACAAAGCACACCGTTCACAGAGAAGGAAACAAGAGAGTGCAGAATGTAGTGTTACAGTCACAGCTAGGGTGTAGAGAAAGATCAACTTAATGCAAGGTAAATCCATTCAAAAGTCTGACAGCAGCAGGGAAGAAGCTGTTCTTGAGTCGGTTGGTACGTGACCTCAGATTTTTGTAACTTTTTCCCGAAGGAAGAAGGTGGAAGAGAGAATGTCTGGGATGTGTGGGGTCCTTAATTATGCTGGCTGCTTTGCCGAGGCAGCGGGAAGTGGAGACAGAGTCAGTGGATGGGAGGCTGGTTTGCGTGATGGATTGGGCTACATTCACGACCTTTTGTAGTTCCTTGCGGACTTGGGCAGAGCAGGAGCCATACCAAGCTGTGATACAACCAGAAAGAATGCTTTTTATGGTGCATCTGTAAAGGTTGGTGAGAGTCGTAGCTGACATGCCAAATTTCCTTAGTCTTCTGAGAAAATAGAGGTGTTGGTGGGCTTTCTTAACTATATGGGGGGCGGGGGCAGGACAGATTGTTGGTGATCTGGACACCTAAAAACCTGAAGTTCTCGACCCTTTCTACTTCATCCCCATTGATGTAGACAGGGGCATGTTCTCCTCTACGCTTCCTAAATATCCATCAATGCCACAAATCCACCAGTCATTGAGTTTAAATATCTAAACTGAAGCCATCAGCCCTGTCTTAGTAATCTGTACTGTTGATTTTTAGGACTTTGGGAATTGTATCGCTATAGACGTCTTTCTCGCCAAGAAAAATATTGTGTCCGCAGAGTTTTAAAGTACCATTCTTACAATAGAGACTTTGAGATGGATCTTCCATGCGTGCAGGATCTCACGGTGAAGATGCTTCAGTTACTGCCCACAACCAGCACCACAATCAGTACCACAGTCAGTCGCACACCTCCTCCTTTCAGTTTGAGTCAGAGCCCAGGTAACATTTTCTCTCTTTTCCTTGTTGTGTGTCCATGTTGTACCCGACAGGTAAGCTAGTGAATGTCAGCAAGGGTACCCAGACAGGTGGTTGGCTGCCCAAGCCTCGTTCTCTGACCAATGGGAGTGGAGCTGAAAATGTAACTGAGGTCAGTGGGCCTTGTATTCAATGATGGGGTATGTTGAGCTGGTATCTTGCAGCAGGATGGAGCTGGAAGCCAGATTCAGTGTGAGGGGCAGCAAAGATGACACATGGTTGATATTCTCTCTTTGCTTTCTCTCAGCTGACTGTTGCAATCGCAATTCCTCTGGTATTTGTGATACATTTATTGACCAGTCATGGTGTACGGCTCCTGTGTGAGTGACTTGAGCCAAACTCTGCCCATTTGTAACTCTATTTTCCTTCAGTTGCTTGCTGTGATGGAGTGCAGAGGAACTGTCTCCACTCCTTCTTTAGAAAGAACTTACATTTACTTAACACCTTGCAGAGACTCAGGACGTCAGAGTATGCTTTGCAGCCAACTACTAGGTTCCTTTGAAGTGCTGTCACTGTTGGAATTGAGGAAAACATGGCTACCAATTTGAACACAGCAAGCTCTCACAGCCAGCAGTGAGATAATTTGTAGATCGTGTTTTAGCAATGTTGGTTGGTCCAGGATAAAAAAATTCTGTCTTCCTCTGAGTGCTGCCATGGAATCTTTACTTTAATTGTGAATGAGCAAATAAGGTCTCAGTCCTCAGGTCAAAGTCTAATGCTAAAGTTCCTTCTGTTGCAGTGCTGAGTGAGTGCTGCGTTGTCATTTTTCAGATGTGGTATTGAACTGAAGCCCAATTTCCTCACTCAGGTGTATGTGAAGTATAACACGATGTGAAAGGAGCATGAGTTTATCTAGGTGCTGCAGCCAATTTTTATCTGCCGTCTGAAAAACGATGATCTTTAGCATATCTTGCTCTGCATGGAATAGCTTCCGTCTTTTCAACATTACAATACAAATGTACTTTGTTCGCTGTAATGTGCTTGGTATGTCCTGAGGTCGAGAAAGAAGCTACACAATTTCATTTATTCACTCATGGGACATAAGTGTCACTGGCTAGGCCAGCATTAATTAGCCATCCCTAATTGCCTCCAAGAAGGCGGTGATAAGCTGCTTCCTTGAACCTGCTGCAGTCCATTTGGTGTCGGTACACCCATAGTGCTGTTGGGAAGGGAGTTCCAGGATTTTGACCCAGCGACAGTGAAAGAACGGCGATATATTTCCAAGTCAGGATGGTGAGTGACTTGGAGGGGAACTTGCAGGTGGTGGTGTTCCCAGATATCTGCTGCTCTTGTCCTTCTATGATGTGGAGATGCTGGTGTTGGACTGGGTTCGGCACGATAAGAAGTCTCACAACACCAAGCTAAAGTCCAACAGTTTATTTGGTAGCATGAGCTTTCGGAGCACTGCTCCTTCATCAGGTGATGAAGGAGCAGCGCTCTGAAAGCCTGTGATTCCAAATAAACCTGTTGGACTTTAACCTGGTGTAGTGAAACTTCTTACCTTGTCCTTCGAGTTGGTAGAGGTCACGGGTTTGGAAGGTGCTATCTAACGACCCTTACTGAGTTGCTGCAGTGTATCTTGTAGATGGTACACACAGCTGCCACTGTGTGTCAGTAGTCGAGGGAGTGAATGTTTAAGTTAGTGGATGGGTTGCCAATCAAGAGGCTACTTTGTCAAGGATGGTGTTGAGTTGCTTAAGTGTTGTTGGAGCTGCACTCACCCAGGCAAGTGGAGAGCATTCCATCATACTCCTGACTTTTGCCTTTTAAATGATGCCTAATAGATGATGGATAGGCTGAGGTGAGTCAGGAGGTGAGATACTCACGCAGATTCCCAACCTTTGACCTGCTCTTGTAACCATAGTATTTAGTTCAGTTGCTTGGTAATGGTAATAGTGGGGGATTCAATGCCATTGAATGTCAATGGGGGATGCTCAGAGTCTCCCTTGGTGGAAATGGTCATTCCTTGGCACTTGTATGGTGTGAATGTGACTTGTCTTCAATCAATGAGCCCATAGTCCACTTACACAATGAGAGCTGACACTTAACACCAGATATCCAGCGAAGACTAGCTGGTCAACCACTGGTTCCTAGAAGAAACTAGTTCCTCACTGAAGAAATGCCTCGTTCCAGTTGTAAAAATAAGCCTCTTTGTCCTTGATTTTCAGAGAGCAGAAATCTCCCGGGATTATAAAGTCTAATATTTAGTATTAGTATTTAATGCTATTTAGAGCCCATTGTTGAAAATGTGCATGTGCCGACAACATTGAGTGAAGGCAGTGTCAGACTTGGTTGTGCATCATGGTACAATAGCCTTGACTAAGCTCTGAAAGTTTATCACATTGACGAGGATTCTCAAGTGGATGTATCAGAGAGCTGGTGACATCTGTGGAACCAAACTCCAGTTGAGATGGGAGAGTGGAGAAATCAGATGAAAATCTAAATGGTCACTGTATCCCACCCGACATACTTTTCATGAATCGCATTTCCTCTTCAACTTCATTATTCCTGTGAAATTAAATTAGTCCTTAACCTTTATCTTCATACCTTGGATCCCTAAGGCCCAGTATTACCTGTCTATCCACTCTGAACTTTCTCTGAAACATCCCTGTCCTTTTGCAGGGAAAGTGGTTACATTTGCACACACACTCTTCCAAACGTGGCCTGTCCAGTAATACACACCAGGCGAGAATAGCTTTGATCATGAATATTGAGATCCCTGAAGATCCATCCCAGTTTCTGCTTCCTTCAATGACAGCATAATGATTGGATATTGGTGACCATGTATATTTAATGTCTCATGCTCCACTGTGTATTATCCAACACAGAACCACATTAATATCGCATGGGCCTTGCACCACTGAATTATTGCAGATATTTTTTAGTCCCACGGTGATCAACTGACCCTATAATTCTTCTAGAACGCTCTTCTAGATTGCAGTACTAGCCTCTATATAATTTATTGTTAGTACAACATGAGGCATTCCAAAACAGATCCCTGTGGAATTCTTAACTGGCAATGATCTTCAAACAGAACCAGTATCAGTTATGCTCATTATGTCATAGAAACATAGAAACCCTACAGTGCAGAAGGAGGCCATTCGGCCCATCGAGTCTGCACCGACCACAATCCCACCCAAGCCCTACCCCCACATATTTTACCCGCTAATCCCTCTAACCTACGCATCCCAGGACTCTAAGGGACAATTTTTAACCTGGCCAATCAACCTAACCCGCACATCTTTGGACTGTGGGAGGAAACCGGAGCACCCGGAGGAAACCCACGCAGACACGAGGAGAATGTGCAAACTCCACACAGACAGTGACCCGAGCCGGGAATCGAACCCGGGATCCTGGAGCTGTGAAGCAGCAGTGCTAACCACTGTGCTACCGTGCCGCCCAAAAGTCAATCTAATTCTGATGAGAAGCAAAATACTGCAGATGCTGGAAACCTGACTTGGAATCTGACATAAAAATAGAAAATTCTGGAAAAGCTCAGCATGTCTGGCTGCATCTGTGGAGAGAGAGAAACAGAGTGAAAATTTTGTACGGGAGTTTTCCTGTCCCATCCCGCCTGCCACGGGAATCGTTGCGGGCGGGACACGGACCATGCAAAGGTCCCTTGATCTCGGGTGGGATTTTCCAGCCTTGGTGCAAGCGAAGCTGGAAAATTCCGTCCTTTGAGTTATCTTCTGAACTGATGAATTCACCTTAACATCCCTCGGACAATTTTTAGTACACCTCCACCAATCTATGTCTGAACTGTTTCAATCAGCCTCACATCGATGCTCTGACCATATAGATTTTCTGATGAAATACTTGGTGCTCTCCTACATATTGTTGATTACTTGGGTGACAGTAACCCAATAGGAAAAGTCAAACCTAAAACAAAGAGTACCAGTAAAACAAGTATACCCTAAAAATGGAACTCCAATATTGGTGATATTAACACCATTTTCTCATTGAAATTTGACAATTTTGAACTAGTTGTTTTCCTTCTGGGAGATGTCTCAGAAAGGATGCTTGTGGAACTCAACTGGTTACTGACTCAGCAGCTAACTAGATATTGGAACATTGCTGGTACAAAAATTCATTTTGGACACCTCATATGAATTAAATTTGAAGTAAATGATGTCCTTGGGATGGCCACTGTCCCCCCATTATAACTAAACAGCGCAGTCGGCCAGAGGCCTCGTCTTAGTAACATGTATTGTTGACTTCCAGGACTTCAGGAATTGATTCGTAGCAGGCGCTTATCTTGGAAAGAGAAACACTGTGTCTTGCCTCTTTTTGAGTACAATCGTTACGATAAGATCTATGAGATGGATCTCCCATGTGTGAAAGATTTGGCACCGAAGATACTTTGGTTACAGTCCACAACCAGCACCACAGTCAGCACCACAGTCAGTCAAACACATCTTCCTTTCAGTTTGAGTCAGAGCCCAGGTAACATTTTCTCTCTTTTTCTTGTGGTTTTTTTGTTCCTTCATGGGATGTGGGTGTCGCTGGCTGGGCCAGCATTTGTTGCCCACTCCTGATTACTCTTGAACTGAGTGGCTTGCTAGGTCACCTCACAGGCAATTAAGTGTCAACCGCATTGCTGTGGAACTGGAGTCATATAGGCCAGACCAGGTAAGGATGGCAAATTTATTTTCCCTAACAGACGTTAGTGAACCACGTGGATTCTTATGATAATTAGTGATAGTCACCATCACTGAGATGAACTTTCGATTCTGGATTTATCAACTGATCTTAAATTCCACCAGCTGCCATGGTGAGATTTGAACCCCTAGCACAGAGCATTAGCACCGGCCTCTGAATCACTAGTCCAGTGATCTTACAAAATTCCTACATGGGAACAAAGGCAAATGATTGACAGCCCAAAACCCACTCCTCATGAGTGGGACCAGAGCCAAAAATATAACTTACTAAATGGACATTGTATTCAATGAGGGAATATGGCGAGGTGGGAATGGGAAAGAGCTGGGAGTCATGTTCAGTCTGGAAGCGGTGAAGGTGGAATGCGGCTGATATTCTCTCTATGCTGACTGCTGCTATCTCAGTGTGACTGATATTTGTTGTTGTACCCACCTGAAGCGGGGGTGGGGGTGATGTGGCATGTGTGTCTGAGACAAAAGAAAAATTAGCAGAGATCATAGAATCATAGGAGCCCTACAGTGCAGAAAGAGACCATTCAACCCATCGAGTCTGCACTGACCACAGTCCCACCCAGGCCCTATCCCCTTCTAATCCCCCTGGCACTAATGGTCAATTTAACATGGCCAATCCATTCTTTGGATGCTGTGCATAGGTTGAAGTAGCAAAAGGGATGGCCCTCGAGTTCATACACAAAAGCGCAATCACTGGTGTAAATATAAGCACATTTAATGACTGATCAGTTACAGCGATACAATCTCATTGCAGCATCATGGTTTTACACATTTATCGAGTCAAGTAGCCTAAGCTCCAGTGGTAAACCTACCTTCTCATAATCTAATGATTGTTAACAGTTGCTTATATCAAAATAATTACATTTGTGGCTTATTCAACAATAAGACCACATCCAATGGATCATCGGGATTAAAGTGTAATGAGCTAAACACGAAACAAGTATTCCAGCATTGACTTACATGTTTACATGTGTTAGATCTTTCCGAGTCATTGGAAATAATACAACTGGAACTCGGTTCAATGCATGAAGTAATACCAGCTTCTCAGTAAAGTAAGTCATAAATAAACA